>NC_090395.1:34595244-34930335 GCF_036365525.1 Heterodontus francisci
AAAAATCCCCACTACAACACATGATGCTTTTCATTCTTACTACCTTTTGGTTTTAAATTGCTATATCTTTTGAGATAACACTATATATGTTTTCTTTCTCTGGACATGCATCAACAGAGCAATTGCTGGTTTCTTGGATGTTTGCCATTGTAAATGTTCATTGACTGGCTTTAGGAGTGGTTAGGTGCGCAATTGACCAAACTCATTTGGATCTGCTGCCATTAAGTTTTTTTAGCTATTTTCAGAATGGGTGGGACTGTGTAATGTGTTCTGAAGATAGTTGCCAATGGTTTTTTGTGTGCTCCCTCAGTAGATTATTAATGTCTTTCCTCAAACCAATCAGATGACCCATAATTTGCACAGAACCTTAGAACACAAGAAATAGGAGCAAGAGTAGACCATACAGCCAGCTCCGCCATTCAATATGATCACGGCTGATCCTTGGACTCAACTCCACTTTTCCACCTGCTCCCCCTATCCCTTGATTCCCTGACAGATCAAAAACCTGTCTATCTCAAACTTAAATATATTCCATGATGGAGCATCCACAACATTCTAGGGTAGAGAATTCAAAAAATTCACAACCCTTTGAGTAAAGAAATTTCTCCTCATCTCAGTCCTAAATGATCAGCCCATTATCCTGAGTCTGTGCTCTCATGTTATGAACATACGAACATACAAGTTAGGAGCAGAAGTAGGTCACTCGGTCCCTTGAGCCTTCTCCACCATTCAACAAGATCATGGCTGATCTGATTGTAACCTGAACTCCACATTCCCGCCTACCCCGATAACCTTCCACCCCCTTGATTATCAAGAATCTATCTACCTCTGCCTTAAAAATATTCAAGTATTCTGCTTCCACTGCCTTTTGAGGAAGAGAGTTCCAAAGACTTACAGCTCTCTGAGAGAAAAAATTTCTCCTCATCTCTGTCTTAAATGAGCGATCCCTTATTTTTAAACAGTGACCTCTAGTTCTAGATTCTCCCGCAAGAGGAAACATCCTTTCCACATCCACCCTGTCAAGACCCCTCAGGATCTTATATGTTTCAATCAAGTCTCCTCTTACCCTTCTAAACTCCAGTGGATAAAGCCTAGACTGTCCAACCTTTCCTCGTAAGATTCCTGTCCATTCCAGGTATTAGTCTAGTAAACCTTCTCTGAACTGCTTCCAACACATTTACATCTTCCTTAAATAAGGAGACCAATACTGTACATAGTACTTCAAATGTGGTCTCACCAATGCCCTGTATAACTGAAGCATAACCTCCCTACTTATGTATTCAATTACCCTTGCAATAAACAATAACATTCTATTAGCTTTCTTAATTATGTGCTGTACTTGCATACTAAACTTTTGTGATTCATGCACTAGGACACCCAGATCCCTCTGCACCTCAGAGCTCTGCAATCTCTCACCATTTAGATAATATGTTTCTTTTTTATTCTTCCTGCCAAAATGGACAATTTCACATTTTCCCACATTATACTCCATTTGCTAGATCTTTGCCCACTCATTTAGCCTATCTATATCTCTTTGTCGACTCCTTATGTCATAATACCTTCAGCCCCTTCATCCAAGTCATTTATATAAATTGTAAAAGTTGAGGCCCCAGCACTGATCTCTGGTACACCACTCATTACATCTTGCCAACCAGAAAATGACCCATTTATGCCTACTCTCTGTTTCCTGTTAGCTAGCCAATCTTCTATCCATGCCAATATGTTACCCACTACACCATGAGCTTTTATTTTCCGCAATAATCTTTGATGTGGCCGCTTATCAAATGCCTTCTGGAAATCTAAGTACAATACATCCACCAGTTCCCCTTTATCCACAGCACATGTTACTTCTTCAAAGAACTCCAATAAATTGGTTAAATGTGGTTTCCCTTTCCCTTTCACAAAAACTGATTACCTCTGCCTGATTACCTTGAATCTTTCAAAGTACCCTACTATAACGTTTTTAATAATACCTTCTAACATTTTCCCTATGACAGATGTTAAGCTAACTAGCCTGTAGTTTCCTGCTTTCTGTCTCCCTCCCTTTTTGAAAAAAGGAGTTACATTGGCTATTTTTCATTCTAATGGAACTTTCCCTGTATCTAGGGAATTTTGGAAAATTAAAAACAGTGCATCAACTATCTCACTAGTCACTTCTTTTAGGACCTGAGGATGAAGTCCATCAGGACCCAGGGACTTGTCAGCCTGCAGCTCCAACAATTTGTTCAGTGCCACTTCCCTGGTGATTGTAATTTTCTTGAGTTCCTCCCTCCCTTCCATTTCCTGATGTCCAGCTATTTCTGGGATGTGACTTGTATCCTCTATAATGAATTATTTTCTATTATTAATTCCCCAGACTCACTTTTTATAGGACCAACGCTGACTTTGTTAACTCTTTTCTTTTTTAAATATCTATAGAAATTATTACTATCTGTTTTTATATCTCTAGCTAGCTTTCTCTCACACTCTAAATTTTTCCCATTATTAATCTTTTAGTCATTCTTTGCTGTTTTTTATATTCTATCCTGCTATCCATCTTTGCGTCATTATATACTTTTTCCCTAATTTTGCTACTATCTTTAACTTTTTAATTAACCATGGATGGTGGGTCCTCCCCTTGGAATTTTTCTCTCTCGTCATAACGTATGTATTCTGTGTATTCTGAAATATCCCTTGAATGTCTGCCACTGCATCTCTATTGATCTATTCCTTAACCTAATTTACCAGTTCACTTAAGCTTTCATTCCCTCATAATTGCCCTTATTTAAGTTTAAAATATTAGTCTTGGATGCACTCTTCTCTCCCTCAAACTGAATGTAAAATTCAATCATATTATGATTGCTGCTGCCTCGGGGTACCTTCACTATATGGTCATTAATTAATCCTATCTCGTTGCACAATACCAGGTCTAGCATAGACTGCTCTCTGGTTGGCTCCAGAACGTGTTGTTCTAAGAAAATATACTGAAAACATTCTATGAACTCCTCATCTCGGCTACCTTTGCACCTCTGATTTTTCCAGTCTTTATGTAGATTAAAATCCCCAATGATTATCGCCATACCTTTCTGACAAGCTGTCATTATTTCTTCCTTTATATCCCATCCTACCATGTGGTTACTGTTAGGGAGCCTGTACACCACTCCCACAAGTGACTTCTTGCCTTCATCATTTCTCATCTCTACCCAAAATGCTTCTACATCCTGCTTTCCTGAACTTAGATCATCCCTCTCTATTGTGCTAATACCATCATTAATTAACAGAATCACCCCTCCACCTTTTCCTAGCTTCCTGTCCTTCCTAAATGTCATGTACCCTTCAATATTCAGGTCCCAATCTATGTCATCCTGCAGCCATGTCTCTCTAATGGCTATCAGATAGTACTTATTTGTTTCTATTTATGCTATCAGTTCATCTGTTTTGTTTTGAATGCTACGTGCATTCAGATACAGAGCCTTTAGTTTTGTCCATTTATTATTTTTGTAATCTCTAGCCTTGTCTGCTGATGTACTCCTAGATTTTTACTCACTGTCCCTTCCTGTCACAGTCTGTTTATCTTTTCCCATATTAATACCTTTCTCTCCTGCCTTGTCTCTACTCTTTGATTTACCACATCTTCCCAAATTTGATCCCTTTCCCCCTCTACTCAGTTTAAAACCCTCTCTACTTCCCTTGTTATGTGGCTTACTAGAACACTGGTCCCAGCACAGGTTCAGGTGTAGACCGTCCCAACGGTACAGCCCCCACCTTCCCCATTATTGGTGCCAGTGCCCCACGAACTGGAACCCACTTCTACCACACCAGTCTTTGAGCCACGCATTCATTTCTCTAATCTTATTTGCCCTATGCCAATTTGCACGTGTTCTAGATTACCCAGCCAGGGGAAACAACCTCTCAGTGTCTACCCTGTCAAGCCCCTTGTATGTTTCAATGAGATCACTTCTCACCCTTCTAAGCTCCAGAGAGCATAGACCCAGTTTATTCAGCCTCTCATCATTGGATGACCCTCTCATCTCAGGAACTAATCTAATGAACCTTCTGTCTACTGTGTCCAATGCAAGTACATCCTTCCTTAAATATAGAGACCAAAATTCACACAGTACTCCAGGTGTGGTCTCACCAAAGCCCTGTACAATTGTAGCAAGACTTCCTTATTCTTGTACTCCAATCCCTTTGCAATAAAGGCCAACATGCCATTTGCCTTCCTAATTGTTTGCTGTACCTGCATGCTAACCGTCTGTGTTTCTTGTAGGATTACACCCAAGTCCCTCTGAACATCAATATTTACAAGTTTCATGCCTTTAACAAAATATTCTGCTTTTCTATTCTTACTACCAGAATGAATAACTTCACACTTCGGCGCAGTGGCGCAGTGGTTAGCATCACAGCTCCAGCAACCCGGGTTCAATTCTGGGTACTGCCTGTGCGGAGTTTGCAAGTTCTCCTTGTGACCGCGTGGGTTTTCGCCAGGTGCTCCGGTTTCTTCCCACAGCCAAAGACTTGCAGGTTGATAGGTAAATTGGCCATTATAAATTGCCCCTAGTATAGGTAGGTGATAGGGGAAGGTGGGGATAAATAAAAAAAACATTATACTCCATCAGCCAACTTGTTGCCCACTCAATTAACCTGTCTATATCTCTTTGCAGCCTCTTTGTGTCCTCCTCACAGATAACATTCCCACCTAGCTTTGTATCATCAGAAAACCTTAGATGTATTACTCTCGGTCTCTTTGGCTAAATCATTATATAGATTGCAAATAGCTGAGGCCCCAGCACTGATCCTTGCGGCATTCCCTAATCATAGCTTGCCAACTTTGAAAATGCCCTGTTTATCCATACTCTCTGCTTCCTGTCCATTAACCGATCCTCTATCCATTTTAATATACTACCGCACCACCAACACCAACCCCCCCCCCCACTCCCCCAACACCCCCACTCCATGAGCCCTTATCTTGTCTATCAACCTTTTGTGCAGCATCTTATCAAATGCCTTTTGGAAATCCAAATATACAATGTTCTAAATATACAATGTAAATATGTTCTATGTTCTATTGAAAATGGAATAGTGTAGGTCAGATGGTTTCACAGGTCGGCGCAACATCGAGGGCTGAAGGGCCTGTACTGCGCTGTAATGTTCTATGTTCTATGTTCTACAACATCAACTGGTTCCCCTTTATCTACCCTACTAGTTACATCCTCAAAAAACACTAATAAATTTGTCAAACACCATCTTCCTTTCGTCAAACCAAGTTGAACTTTGTCTGATCATACTATGCTTTTGTAAATGTATTGTTAAGATTTCCTTAATATATGAAGAATATATCATAATCTTATGAAGAGAGATTGAGCAGTTTAGGCCTTTACTCTCTAGAGTTTAGAAGAATGAGAGGAGATTTAATTGAGGTACATAAGATGATTAAGGGGATTGACAAAGTAGACGTAGAGAGGATGTTTCCTCTGGTGAGGCAATCTAGAATGAGAGGTCATAGTTTTAGGATAAGGGATAGCAGATTAAAAACAGATGAGGAGAAATTATTTCTCTGAAAGGGTCGTGAGTCTGTGGAATTCACTACCCCAGTGCAGTGGATGCCGCGACATTGAGTAAATTTAAGGGGGAGATAGACAGATTTTTAATTAGTAAAGGGTTGAAGGGTTATGGAGAATGAGCAGGAAAGTGGAGTTGAAGCCGAGATGAGATCAGCCATGATCGTTTTGAATGGCGGAGCAGGCTCCAGGGCTGAATTACCTACTCCTGCTCCTAGTTCTTTTGTTATGTTCTTGCTTTATATTTAGCATTTTCCTGATGACTGATATCAGGCTAACTGGCCTATAGTTCCTTGCTTTCACTCTCCCTCCTTTCTTGAATAGTGGTGTTACTTGCTAACTTCCAATCCACTGGAACTGTTCTAGAATCTGGCAAATTTTGGAAAATCATAACTAGCATATACACTATCTCTGCAGCTACTGCTTTTAGAACACTAGGATGTAGGCCATCAGGTCCTGGGGATTTGACGGATTTTAGTCCCTTAATTTTCTCCAATACTTCTTCTCTGATATTAATTACCTTAGGTTTTTCACTCTTATTGTGCCTCGATGGCCCTTTATTTCTGGTATTTTCTAGGCGGACACAAAGGGCTGAATTTTACCAGCCCCTTGCGCCATGGGTCACGGCGGGGGGGCTCGTAAAGTTCAGCAGGGAGAGGCCTTCATCGCAATATTTAAATGAACAGTAATAAGATGTAAATTAACTTACCTGCAGGTGGCGACCGCCTCACGCCAATCTTACGGCCGCTGACTGCAGCTCGCATGTCTTCGGAACTCCGTATGGCGAGACATTGGTGGGGAAGGGGGAGGAATAAAATTTTCAGGGTGGTAGAGGTGGGGAGCAGGGAAAACACATTTTATTGGCTGTGGGGATGGTGGGAAAGGATTGAAGGGCAAAAGTTAGATGGTTGGGGGGAAAGTTCAGGTAGGGAATAAGGTAGGTTTTGTTAATAACAGGCAATGAAATGACAATTGGGGGGATTGGGGGAGGGCCTCCATTTCCTAATTATTTATTTTTTTTAAATTACGCATACAGTATCTTTAATAACTTAAATCTCTGCTAAGGGCTTAAAGCCCTTTAAAAATGGCCCTGCGCCGGCGCAGCAGCGCCAGATGCTGTTGCCGGGGACGCGGCGGCTGTCCCCTCTACGTCTTCAGCACGGCGCGCTGATAAAATTCAGCCCAAAATATTTGTTCAATGTCTCTGCTATTTCCTCATTTCCCATGATAATTTCTCCTGTCTCTGCCTCTAAAGACTAATGTTTACTTTAGCTACTCTCTTTATATACTTGTAAAAGCTCTTACAATCTGTTTTTACATTCCTGGCCAGTTTACTCTCATATTCTGTTTATTCCCTTATTATCAACTTTTTGGTGGCCTTTTGCTGGTTTCTAAAACACTCCCAATCCTCAGGTTTACTATTATTCTTTGCCACATTATAAGCCTCTTAATCTAATACTATCTTTAACTTCCTTCGTAAGCCATGGATGAATCTTTCTTGCTGAGATTTTGTTTTCAATGAAACGTATTTTTGTTGAACATTTTGAATTTTTTTAAATGTTTCCCACTGTTTACTTACTGGTATACCTTTTAGTCTGTTTATCTAATCAATCTTAGCCAGCTCTCTCCTCATACCTATGTAATTTGCTTTGTTTAAGTTTAAGATACTTGTTTGGGACTGGAGTATGTTGCTTTCAAACTTAATATGGAATTCAATTATATTGTGATCACTATTTCCTAGTGGATCTTTTATTATGAGTTTACTAATTAACCCTGCCTCATTGCACAATACTAGATCTAAAAGAGCTTTATCCCTAGTTGGTTCCACAACATATTGTTCCAAAGAACTATGAAAGCATTCTACAAACTCATCTTCTAGACCGCTTTTGCCAATTTGATTTGTCCAGTCTATATGAAGATTAAATTCCCCACAATTATTACATTGCCTTTGTTACAAGCTCCAATTATTTCTTGCTTAATGCTCTATACAATACTATAACTACTGTTAGGGGCCTTATAAACTACTCCCTCAAGTGTTTTCTAACCCTGAGCCAGGCCCAGTATGCTCATCACCTTCTCAGCAAGCTCTCAATCATCGCTGACTACTCCAAAAAAGCTATGTCCACAGCTTTCAAGCTTTTGCAGGCTTTTAGAGACTCTATAGCCATCTTCCTATAGTGATTCACTATTGCAATTCAAACTAGATGGTTCCCCTTGGCCACCAAACCAAAGTTCATCTCAGGTTCCCCCTGCCCTAACCCTGAACATGCATCTATCTCTAATTTCTCTCCCATCTCCCCTCATGTTAAATGCATTCCATAAAGTTCTTGTTGTTAATAATGATGATGATAGTTGTAGACCCAGCATCAAGTATTAATGGGTAATTATTACCACCACCAAACACTCCACTCGACTCATAATAAATTGTCTTCTCCTTTGACGAGTAGCTCTCTGCTGTTAAGTCTTCATTGCATATATTGCAACAGGCTATTACCAATGAAGTTGATTTCTCTATATTTATGAAGTCCCTCACAGTTCTCAATAATGGCTCCATGATGTGAACAGTAGCACGGTCAAGCAATGAGATCCATGATACAGATGAAGGTTTCATGCTGCAGTGATGTGAGACTGTTGGCCCTTTCTAAACCAATAATATCAAACGCTTAATTGTTGAAGTGCAAAGTTATTGATCAACAAACAATCTTGTGCGCTCAGTCTTGTACATTAAAATACATTGTTTCGCACCTTACTGTCAGCACATTACCACATGTTCTCATTATGAGGTGTAATAGGCAGCTATATAGTTATTAGTGAGGCATGAAAGGACTCACTACTGGGTTGCCGCTATCCATTTAACTGTGTCACTACGCTTGCAATAGCATATTAAATTAATAATTGACCCAAAGACTAATTTCATTGTATGTTTCCTTGTCATCTGTGATATCTTCAAATAAAGATAAAGCTTTAATTCTAAGTCATGTATCAGCAGTGAGAGAAGCAACAGCTGTCAATGGGACATCACAATACTGACGGTGATTGTGGTCACTCCTATATGCCTGTCCTCATGATGCAAACTTGCGTAAGGTCCTCCAAACAATCTTTTATATTTAAAGACATAAATCACCGTCTATGAAACACTTTGGAAATTGAATGCATGTGATAGGGCACTATGTGAATTCTAAAAGACGCAGCTTTAAAAGATTTACACTGTGGGAGGAAGGATAGACCGAGACAAGTAAAGAGTTGCCTAGTTTTGAGGTCCTAGGAAATGTTAAAAGCATCCAAACGGGCAGAAAAATACTTAATGCCCAACTCTTGAAGTGTGATTCATATCATGAATATAACTTTTCATAATCAGATAAAAGTAATTATGACCAGTGGTAATGTTAACATCCTTTTGCTTTCTCAAGACTAATTTTCTTGATTTTAATGAACTTTTTTTTTGCTTGTGATTGCCAAAGATATCTTCGAGGTACTGGCATAAAGGGGAACAGAAAAGGTTAAAAGGACATTTGAAAGAGGTGATTAAAAGCATAAAGAGTTTAGATAGCGTAAATAAAGAGAAACAGTTTCCAACGGCTGAAGGGTCGATAATCAGAGGACACAGATTTAAGATGTTTGGTAAAAGAATCAGAGGCGACATGAGGAAAAACTTGTTTATGCAATGAGTGTGAATGATAGGATGATGATGGACACAGATCGAATGGTAACCTTTAAAAGGGAATTGGGATAAAAGAATCATAGAGTGATTACAGCACAGAAGAAGGCCATTCAGCCTGTTGTATTCGTGCCAGCTCTCTGCAATAGCAGCCTTGAAGGATAAAAATTTTTAAGGACATGGGGAAAGAGTGGAGCCGTGGAACAGACTGGAATGTTCTGCGAAAAAGCTAGCACAGGCTCGATGGGCCGAATGGCCTCCTTCTGTGCCGTATCATTCTATCGTTTTATGATTCTATCACTCACCAAGAAGATGCAAATATTTATTTTAGTTTAATGGTTGGAATTACCAATATTCAACAGCACCTTAACAGGCAGCTTCAATAGGGCATTTTATCAGTAGGCTTTAGAACCTCAAAGAATATTCAGATTGTCCACTGGCACCGTGGCCCATTTATGCCTGATCTGCCATGACTGAGTAACTAAGTAACCAAAATATTTCAAGTTGTGCATAATTTGCATCTGACCCATTTAGGACTTCTTTCCTCACAGCTTTCAAATCTTCCATCGGTAAACCTCAGGAAAATTTCAATTTAAAACAAGTGCAAAAAATGTCTTGCCACATTAATAATTAGTCTTTTGGGCATTAGCCGTACTTTCTATAGGTGTAATTTTCAATTTGCCAGCCCCAAGGAAAGGACAATAAAGAAGAACCGTCAATAGCAATGAAACAGAAAGTGCTCGAAACACTTAGCAAGTCAACTCACATCTGTGAGGAGAACAAACAAGTTTTTCTTTTGGGTCTCACTCTTCATCAGAACTGAATCAATTTCCAGCATTTAAATTGGAGTGGGATTAAGGGAAACGGGAGGGAAAGAAAATATTGTCATGCCTGAGAGAGGAAGTATAAGTAAAATGAACCATAATGAGTTTTAAAAAAAGGACAGGATTAAATTACGGAGGTAATATAATGATATAAGACTATACGACAAAGCATAAAGTAATTTAAAGATATAATATGTAATAAGTTCTTTATGTTGTCTAATGTAACATAAATGAGATGCGTGGAGTCAGTTAGTTGAAGACCTCAAACAGGTTTATTACAGCTAAACTATTATACAGTACAAAGCTAACTATTTACAGAACCTTATAATAAAAGCAAAATACTGGTGATGCTGGAAATCTGAAATAAAAACATAAACAGCTGGCAATACTCAGCAAGTCAGGCAGTATCTGTGGAGAGAGAAGCAGAGTTAGCGTTTCAAGTCAGTGACCTTTCATCAGAACATCATTCTCTGGCTTTGAGCCACATGACGACATCTTGGTACTTAGCTCATTAGCATACTAAGCTCTTAAAGGGATATCATTCTTAAACGCAATCATACAACATCTCCTTTCTTTCCAAAAGCTAAATTTTGTGTGGTAAAAGATAAAACACATAACATTTGATAACATCACAATTATTTACAAGTGCAGAAGCTTAAGAGTTCACATATCATTTTGGCGATTTGACAACTTTTGCTCAGAGAATTTGTGTCTCAGCTGTTGCTGTTTTTTCTGAGGATTCTCCCTTTCTGCATTCAGAATCTGTTGCTCTGCCTTCAGCCGGCTAATAAACTCTGTTGCTTTTCTCAAGATGACAACTTTTAAGGCTTGGTCATTCTTGGAAAGTTCTGGCACCTCATCTCAAAGAGCCAACAGACAATGCTTCAACTCATTCCTCCTCTGCCTCTTCAGGACATTGTCTGTCTTTCATCTCTCCTTATCCTTCGCATCTGAAGGCTTGGGGCTCAAGGTCGAGGACTCGATGGGGGAAGAGTACTTGGCCTCATAGAGGTACCGGTCCAATCTGGCTCGTTGTGGTGCTGGAGTTTCTTTAGATAGCAGAAGTGAAGGCATGGCATAGTTGTGCTGTTGCTGGATTTCCATTTGATACTGGCCAGAGTCTGTGAGTGGGTTCCAGTCCTTGGAGATTTCCCCTTGGTAATGCTCCACACTGCCAGCCTTTGCTTCTCGGTAGTGACAAAGTCATTCTCTTTTTCTGAGTCACTGGAGTGTGAGGAAACACTGCCTGTTGACAAAGAACTTTCACCATCTGAGTTTGGATCTTCATTCTCTTGGTGTGGTGTCACTGAGAAGGGGCTGTTACTTTCCAAACCAGAATTACTAAGAATCTGGAGGAACTGTAACTCAATGTGGATATCATTGGTCTCTTCTGCTGTAATGGGTACCTTGGTGACCTTATGGATGGTTATGATGTTGGGGTCCTTACACGCTGGTAGTCCTGCCACTGCTGGTCCGCTCGTGTCTACCAGGTAGAATATTTGTGGTTTCTATGCCGACTTTCCGTAGCTGCATTGCATTATTCGTGTGCCACTGTGTTGTATGCAGATAACATTCCATTTGTAGGTTGTAGGTTGTATGATTGATTTCCAGTGACTCCAGTACACATCCTCCAGGATTCGGACTGGTGGGATATTTGCACTGGCTCTGGTGTCAATCTTAACCCTGAGTGTATGTTTGCCAGCTTTCTTTGGACACAAGATGTTAATAGTGGTGAAAGCTTCCAGTTGTTTGACATCGTCAATGTGATGTGTCAGGGTTACAATGTGAAACATCTATTCGTCTTCTTGTCTCAGGTCTGTTTCGCTGTGGACTTTGTGTGTCAGCTTACGTTTATGCAGGTCTCTGGAGCTCTATTGCTGCTGTTGCCCTGTTGCTGCACCTGTCTTCTATTTATTGTGTCTGATTGTGACTTCTGACTGCATCCTTGGAGCCAGATTTCTTGCATAGGCGGACCCAGTGTCCTTTTGCACCACATGCCTTGCACAGATCTTGAAATGCAGGACAATTTTGCAGTGAGCGGGGCAAACTACACTTATCACACAGCTTGCTTGCTCTTTTTGACCTGGTTATGGTGCCAAAACTGTTGACTGCAGCTAGTGCTTGCAGATGCTGCTGTCCAGCGACAATGGCTTTGTATTTCCTACCATCTTCTAGCAATGCATCAATGCTGTGACCTTTCTTTTTCCCCAAGAGGTCTTTCTGAAATACTTCAATGGGTGTTGATACAATCACCAGCTCCATTATTTGGTTGGACAGCTCAGTTTCTGAGAAGTCGTATTTGTTGCCCTTACTACAGCATCTACTGATGAACTGGTCTACCGATTCCTGTGGCTGTTGCTTGTAGGACATCAATTCAAGGTGTTGAATTCTAAGATTCACTCGTAATCAGAGCTGATATTCCAGCACTTTCCATATCTTTGTGGGATCTTTCTGGTCCTTGGCAGATATGCTGCGTGAATGAAAGCTCTTCTTCACGTTCGAGTGATTCAATGAGTTTTTTAAACTTTGGCTGTGTGGATGAGGCTCTGCAGTGATTGGGGTTTTCCTGCTCTTTTTGCAATTGGATGGCTCCTGTAATGGCGCTGACCTTGATTAGCCTGGGAAAGGAGTCGGGTCTTCCCCATTTTTTTAATGGAGCCTTTGAAAAAGAATCAACTTTTTAAGGACTTCAAAGTTGTTTTTTTTTTGAACTAGTATCCCTTGACCGTTGGCACAATAACTCATGTGATTTTCCGTGGGTTTCCGCCGGGTGCTCCGGTTTCCTCCCACAGCCAAAGACTTGCAGGTTGATAGGTAAATTGGCCATTGTAAACTGGTACTTAGTTCATTAGCATGCTAAGATCTTAAAGGACTATCACTCTTAAAGACAATCATACAACATAATATATTTGAGCACAAGACCTATGCTAACATGCTATTGCAGCGCTGAGGGACTACTGCATGGTTGGAGGTGCCATCTTTCGGATGAGACATTAAACCAAGGCCCCATCTGCCTCTTAGGTGCACTATTTTGAAGAAGAGCAGGGAAGTTCTCTCCGTTGTCCTGTCCAATATTTATCCCTCCAGCCAACATCACTAAAACAGATTAACTGGTCATCATCACATTTGTGTTTAAAGGGCCATGCTGTGTGTATATCCTTTGTTACAACAGTGACTACACTTCAGAATTACTTGATTGGCTGTAAAATACTTTGGGATGGCTTGAGGTTGTGAAATGCGTATATAAATGCAAGTCTTTCTTTATTACAGAGACAAAAACCATGTGAATAGCTGAGATGGGGAATACTCAGAGGAACAGAAGTAGGCTGTTCAGCCTCATGAACCTAGTCTGCCACTCAATTAGATCACGGCTGAGTTGTATCGTAACTCCATCTACCTGCCTTCGTTCAGTAAGCCTTAATATGATTGCCTAACAGAAATCTATCAATCTCAGTTTTGAAATTTTCAATTCAGCATACTTATTGGAGGAGAGAGTTCTAGGTTTCCACTACTCTTTTTGTGAAGAAGTGCTCCCTGACATCATCCTGAATGGTTTGGCTCTAATATTAAGTTTAGACCCATTTTCTCTGGAGACCCCCACATAAGGATGTATCTCTATCTACCCTATCAATTTCTTTAACCTTAGTTAGGTTCAGGCAGCTCTCAAGTTGAGACTGGAAATGTTGGGCAGGATTCAGTGGCTGGAAGAGAAAAAAGCAGGTTGCCACTGAGTGAGCAGATTCCCCCGCCCCCCGATATTCCAACAGCAAATCCCCACCCCAAATGCCAACTCACTTCCTCCAACATCAACACAACCATTGTAAATCACCTGCATCCCCTGTCATAAAGAAAGTGGAATCAATAGTTAAGGTCTGAAGGTTCAATAACAAGGTGGTTTCTCAGGGTTATATAAATGTGACTCATGTCTAGACGCTAAAATGTCCACAGTCTGTCCAAGGCTCAGACTTGTTTTGCTTGCTTGTGCTGCATGAGTGGTGGGTTGACTGCATTTAGTGAAGAGGAGCACTTAATGAGGGTTAGATGGTGGTGTGTAAAATGAGACATGATTCAGCTTGCTGTCATGAATTGTGCTTCATGTTGGCAAATTGTGGAGTTTGATTGGGATACCATTGCAAAGAGAAACCTGGCTTCTGTCCTGTAAAAGAACGTTTTGTGGGTAATTAGCAGTGAGGGTTAAAAACAAGTAAAAAGATTCCTTGAACTTCTTGGTAATATAATGATAAAAACACAGAGTCCTATTTGACAACAACTGGCAGTGTACCTCAATAGATATTTGGATGTTTCAATTCTGTTATCCCTTTGTATTTACATCGAACTGGCTGATCTCTCGGGTAGCTGAAAAGCAATGCAGCTGAGAACTTATATACAAGTAAACTGCACAAAGATAAACTGATAATAACTTCATTAGACCAGTCAAGTGTTTTGTTGCATCCACCTGAAAGAGTAGACAGAGCCTGGGGTTAAGAAAGATAGAACCTCTAACAGTGCAGCACTCCACTGGAGTACTAGCCTAGGTTAAATGCTTAAGTGACTGGAGTAGGTTGTGAAGCCACAACTTTCTCCTTTAGAGACAACAGTAAACAGTACTACCAACTGAGCTACAGCCAACACTTAAATGGAAGGGGCTGGGGGGGGGGGGTCTTCAAAACCCAGATTACTGGTGTGCAATGCCACACAAGATCAGTTGAGAAATAATTGCAATAGTGTGCCCAGAGGGAATTACCCACTGTGGACAATGTCATTCAGATACATTGTACTGGGAAACAACCCAGAGCATAGTGTGCATTCTGTATCCTGCAAAATACCCAGTGGATCGAGAAACTGTAGCTTCTGCTTCCTTTGAGCTATCTTCACACAAAAGATGTCAGACTAAGCCTGACTCACTAATCCCTATAGGAGGCAGCTCTTGGGAAAACTGCTCTGACTGATGGGCAAGAGGACATAGCTACCTGGAGGGGATGCTCTAAGCAGTGGTTCACGCTGTTGGGTCTGGTTGAGGTCCCACAAACAGAGTTGAAACTCTTCTTGAAAAAATTGGTTAGAATTTTAAAGCAAATACCTCAAAGATAATGTTGCTGTTTTCGATGTTATCTGTTAAATGACATTCTGCAGCCAACAACCCAATATTAGGAAATGACTGTGCAAACAGAAATAGAAATTATGCTGGTTGGAAAGCAGTCTGTCCCAACCAGGTAGAAGTTGGTGCTGCAGAAAGAATTAACAAGCAACATTCAGCTGAATGCATTCCATGAAAGGAAAGTTTGCAAACCAAATAATCAATTCTGTGTGGTACTATCATGTACCTTGCCCTATGGCAGCGAGGCCTGGACAACGTATGTCAGCCAAGAGCGACGTCTCAATTCATTCCATCTTCGCTGCCTCCGGAGAATACTTGGCATCAGGTGGCAGGACCGTATCTCCAACACAGAAGTCCTCGAGGCGGCCAACATCCCCAGCTTATATACACTACTGAGTCAGCTGCGCTTGAGATGGCTTGGCCATGTGAGCCGCATGGAAGATGGCAGGATCCCCAAAGACACATTGTACAGCGAGCTCGCCACTGGTATCAGACCCACCGGCCGTCCATGTCTCCGCTTCAAAGACGTCTGCAAACGCAACATGAAGTCCTGTGACATTGATCACAAGTCGTGGGAGTCAGTTGCCAGCGTTCACCAGAGCTGGCGGGCAGTCATAAAGGCGAGGCTAAAGTGTGGCGAGTCGAAGAGACTTAGCAGTTGGCAGGAAAAAAGACAAAAGCGCAAGGGCAGAGCCAACTGTGTAACAGCCCCGACAAACAAATTTTTCTGCAGCACCTGTGGCAGAGCCTGTCACTCTAGAATTGCCCTTTATAGCCACTCCAGGCGCTGCTCCACACACCACTAACCACCTCCAGGCGCTTACCCATTGTCTCTCGAGATAAGGAGGCCAAAGAAGACTATCATGTAATCACAGCAAGTCAGCACCATCACTTTGAGACTGCTCCTTACACTTGAGGTGATATCATTTACATACCATTAAGATCATAGAATTTTACAGCCCAGAACTCTGTGCTGGATCTCTGAAAGAGATATCTGCTTCATCCCATTCCTCTCTCCCTTTTCCATACCCTCTTATTTTGGTCTTTTTTCAAATATTTAGTCACCTCCTCTTTAAAAACTATTATAGATTCTGCTTCCCCTTCTATTTCTACATCCTAACTACCCACTGGAATAATTTCTCCTAACTTCTCCCTTCATTCTTTTGGTGATTATCTTAAAATTTCTGCCCTCCAGTTACCAACTCATCAGCGGAAATAGTTTTTCCTGATTTACCTTATTAAAGTCCATAATCATTTTGAATACCTCTATCAGAACACCTCTTAATCTGCTTTCTTCAAATGAAAGGAGCACTTTAGTTCCTAAAGCCTTTCATTCCTAATACCATCTTAGTGAATCTCTTCTGCATCTCTCCTAGACTTTAACACCCTGCAGAATCACAGAATTATACAGTGCAGAAGAGGCCCTTCAGCCCATCGAGTCTGCACCAATGCATTAAAGACACCTGACCTGTCTACCTAATCCCATTTGCCAGCACTTTCCCCAAGGGGTGCCCAAAACTGGACACAATATTCTAACTGCATGCTCACCAATGATTTGTAAAGGTTTAGCATTCATTCTTTGTTTTTGTGCTATCTATAAAACCTAAGATATCATGTGCCTGTTTTACAGGTTGATCACCTTGTCCTCCCACTTTTAAAGATCAGTGTATCTGAACCTCTAAGTCTCTCACTCCTCGAACTTGTTTTACAATTTTACTAAAAAGTGGATGTATTCTCTCCCTAGTGTTCCTCCCAAATTGCATCACTTTATACTTCTCCACATAAAATCTCATCTGACATTTATCTGCCCAAGATACAGTGCCCTCCTGATGTTGCCCACAGTTAATCATTTTTTTTGTGCCATATACAGGCTTGGTGTCATGAAGCTGCTTCCATTATTAATATTTTGTGAGGACTTGTATTTTAAAGACTGTGGAAAATACCTGAGAAGACGCCTGGACTTGTATTTTTTTTTAAATGTCACTGGAAGGACATTTGAGACTTTATTTAAAAACAAAACTTTGCTTAAAAACATACATTTACTGCAAGTTATGTGTCTTAAGCTAAGTATACAGCCGGAGCCTAATGGACTGTGGAACTGTTTGGACTTAGAGAAGTCACATGTTTGGGTTTATGGCTGTCAGGAATTTTGGTTTCATTTTTGGATATTGTTTGGAGTTCAGTTGGTGTGTATCTATTAAGGGAGAAACCACCCAACTCATCCTTTTCCACCTGCTTTGGAAAATCTTCTGAGAATCTAGTGTGATAGCTGAAACCACTCATGCATAATTCTCCCGAAAAGCCTGCAAGACAACTCTTCGATGTCTCCTGAACAGAATTGCTCCATAAAGATCCCATTGACAGCCATCTATGTGTGCTCAGACTCCAGAACAAAAGCCATCTTGAACATTCCATATCTTCTTCTTTTTCTTCAAGAATTGACAATAACTTGGCCAAAGTATTTTATTTTTAAAGTTGATCTCTGCAGAGCCAGTTTTTTTCATTTTTTTTTCTTTAACCAGTGTGTGTTAGTTATTTTGGAAGGGTAGGCATTTACACTTTCATAATTCAAAATGTGTGTCAATAAGCTTTGCATCTTTATTGAATAAATCTTGTTTTATAATAAATCAAAAATGTTGTTGTTTATTAATGAAACCTGGTTGGTGGAATTTTATTCTAAAACTAATATAAAGTTTACAATTGGTCGTATCAGTAACTGGGTAAAACATTTAAATATATGTTGCAACCTGTTGAGTAATAGAACTAGAGAAAGACAGTGCATTCCTCGAATCCCGGTCATAACATTGGCCAGATGACCCATATTGTAATCCTCCTAGATACCAACATTGGGATTAAAAGTGCTGACCATTGATGCGATAAGAGAAAGTAAAACTTTGTGGGGTGGTGGGGTGGCGGGGTGGGGGGGGGGGGGGGGGGTGGTAATTTAAATCTGACTTGCCTGAAGGGAGACTGACTCATTCAGATCAGACTTCAATGGATAGTGAAGTCAGGCAGCATGTAAAACAGGCAGCCAATCGTGCCAGATTCCTGCCATTTGAGTAAAGTTAAAATTCCACCCTTGATTTTAGTAACCAAAGGTTGTGTTTACCAAAAAGGACATCACTCAACACTAAAGTTAATTAATGAATGTTGAAACAATAAAATGAAATTTATACTAAACTTGTGGCATGGCTGAAATGCTTTGTCTTTATTATTTTATATTTTATTTTAATGTTAGGGATTGGACTGCTTTCCACTCTTTGTTCCCAATGTCAGGGTCAAATATTTCCAAGATATAAATGACCATCTTATGAGTTGCACAACACAAGTGTGCTCTAGACTCCAGACTACTGGTGAGCAGTGCCAAGGACTCTGAGACTGAGATCAGTTGATTTATAAATAATTGTGCTAGCACTTTCTCAGCTCTGGCCAAGTAATACAGTATTACATATGAACATACGAATTAGGAGCAGGAGTAGGCCACTTGGCCCCTCGAGCCTGCTCCACCATTCTATAAGATCATGGTTGAACTGATGGTAACCTCGACTCCACATTCATGCCGACCCCCGATAAGCTTTCGCCCCCTTGCTCATCAAGAATCCATCTACCTCTGCCTTAAAAATATTAAAAATAAAAACACTGTCTTTTGAGGACGAGAACACCAAAGACTCACGACCCACTGAGAAAAAAACTCTCATCATCTCTGACTTAAATGGGCGATCCCTCATTTTTAAATAGTGACCCCTAGTTCTAGATTCTCCCACAAGGGGAAACATCCTTTCCACATCCACCCTGTCAAGACCCTTCAAGATCTTATATGTTTCAATCAAGTCACCTCTTACTCTCCTAAACTCCAGCAGATGCAAGTCTAGCCTGTCCAACCTTTCCTCATAAGACAACCACACCCCCCCATTCCTTCTCTGAACTGCTTCCAATGCATTTACATCCTTCCTTAAATAAGGAGACCAATACTGTACATAGTACTCCAGATGTGATCTCACCAATGCCCTATATAACTGAAGCATAATCTCCCTACTTTTGTATTCAATTCCCCTTGCAATAAATGCTAACATTCTATTAGATTTCCCAATTATGTGCTGAACCTGCATATTAACCTTTTGCGATTCATGCACTAGGACACCCAGATGCCTCTGCATCGCAGAGCTCTCAGATCTTTGCCCACTATATCCCTTTGTAGCCTCCTCATGTTCTCATCACAACATACTTTGCTACCTATCTTTGTGTCATCAGCAAATTTAGCAACCATACCTTTGTTCCCTTTGAGGCCCCGGCACTGATCGCTGCGGCACACCACTCGTTACATCTTGCCAACCAGAAAATGACGCATTTATGCTGACTGTTTCCTGTTAGCTAGCCAATCTTCTAATCATGCCAATATGCTACCGCTTATACCATGAACTTTTATTTTCTGCAGAAACCTTTGATGTGGCACCTTATCAAATGCCTTCTGGAAATTTATGTACTGTACATCCACTAGTCCTCCTTTAGCCATAGCACATTACTTCTTCAAAGAACTCCAATAAATTGGTTAAACGTGATTTCCCTTTTACAAAACCATGTTGACTCTGCCTGATTATCTTGAATTTTTCTAAGTGCCCTGCTATAACATTTTTAATAATAGCTTCTAACATTTTCCCTAAGACAGATGTTAAGCTAACTGGCCTGTAGTTTCCTGCTTTCTGTCTCTCTCCCTTTTTGAATAAAGGGGTTACATTCGCTATTTTCCAATGTGATGGAACCTTCCCCGAATCTAGGGAACTTTGCAAAATTAAAACCAATGCATCAAGTTTCTCACTAGCCACTTTAAGACCCTTGGATGAAGTCCATCAGGACCCGGGAACTTGTCAGCCCGCAGCTCCAGCAATTTGCTCAGTACCACTTCCCTGGTGATTGTAATTTTCTTGAGTTCCTCACTCCCTTCCATTTCCTGATGTACAGCTATTTCTAGGATGTTACTTGTATCCTTTATAGTGAAGACCAATGCAAAATAGCTGTTCAATTTATCTGCCATCTACTTATTTTCCCTTCTTAATTCCCTAGACTCACTTTCTCTAGGACCAACACTCACTTTAACTGAAATAAAAGCAAAATACTGCGGAT
This sequence comes from Heterodontus francisci, assembly GCF_036365525.1. Lineage (NCBI taxonomy): Eukaryota > Metazoa > Chordata > Chondrichthyes > Heterodontiformes > Heterodontidae > Heterodontus > Heterodontus francisci. The sequence goes on from NC_090395.1 coordinate 34,615,486, forward strand.
GCTGGAAATCTGAAATAAAAACAAGAAATGTTGGAAATACTCAGCAGGTCTGGCAGCATCCGTGGAGAGAGAAGCAGAGTTAACGTTTCAGGTCAGTGACCCTTCTTCAGAACTGGCAGATATTAGAAATGTGAAAGATTTTAAGCAAGTAAAGCAGGGGTGGGGCAAGAGTTAACAAAAGAGAAGGTGTAGATAGGACAAAGTCACAGAGAATAACCGACCAGAAGGTCATGGAGCAAAGGCAAACAATACGTTAATGGTGTGTTGAAAGACAAAGCATTAGTACAGATAGGGTGTTAATGGACTGAAAACTGAACGGCCACAAGCACAAACATGAAAAAAAAGTGGGTAGGCAAACTGAACAAACTAAGATAAAATAAAATAAAATAAACACAATTAAAAAAGAAAAAATAACTAAAAATAAAAATAAAGCGGGGGGCCCGTCATGCTCTGAAATTATTGAACTCAATGTTCAGTCCGGCAGGCTGTAGTGTGCCTAATCCGTAAATGAGATGCTGTTCCTCGAGCTTGCGTTGATGTTCACTGGAACACTGCAGCAATCCCAGGACAGAGATGTGAGCATGAGAGCAGGGGGGAGTGTTGAAATGGCAAGCAACAAGAAGCTCAGGGTCATGCTTTTGGACTGAGCGGAGATGTTCTGCAAAGCAGTCACCCAGTCTGCGTTTGGTCTTCCCAATGTAGAGGAGAGCACATTGTAATCAGCAAATACAGTATACTACATTGAAGGAAGTACAAGTAAATCGCTGCTTCATCTGAAAGGAGTGTTTGGGGCCTGGGATAGTGAGGAGAGAGGTGGTAAATGGGCAATCAAAAACTAACTCAGCCGTGAATCTCTACGAAGACCCAATCTCCACTGCTCACTGGGGAAGAGAATTCTACAGAATAACTACCCTCTGAGAAAAAAAATTCTCCTCATCTCCGTCTTAAAAGGGAGACCCCTAATTTTTAAACTGTGTCCCCGAGTTCTAGACTCCCCCACAAGTGGAAACATCCTCTCAGCATCCACCCTGTCAAGTCCCCTCAGAATTTTATATGTTTCAATAAAATCCCCTCTCAGTCTACTAATCTCCAATAGGTATAGGCCCAACCTGCTCAACCTTTCCTCATAAGACAACCCCTTCATCCCAGTAATCAGTTGAGTGAACCTTCTCGGAACTGCTTCTAATGCAATTATATCCTTTCTTAAGTAAGGAGACCAAAACTGTACGCAGTACTCCAGATGCGGTCTAAGTAAGGCATCAAAACATTTTGGGACCCATTGGTTAGATGTACAGATGAGTGGTTAAAGGACTGTTTAGTTGAAAGGCAGTGGGTTGGGGGTGGGGGTGCGGTGGAGTTGCTGCTGGTGGTGGGAATGGATCATTACAGGTGAATCATTACAAAATTACGGCATCCCTGCCAAACTGGATAGCAATGTAGGCAGCTGGTGTGGTGATGGGGGCACCATCTTCCTCCATCTGTTCCTCCTCCACTATGTGCTCCTCATCCAAAAATGAGTGATGAACCCTTTTGTAATCCTCCACCACTCTCCACAGCACGTCATCGCTGCCGTGGAAGTTAAGATCTTCCTCTTCTGATGTTCTGTCAAATACATCCAAGGCACCTCCCATCCTGATCTTGCCAAGTTGAAATCCTCCAAGGTTGGAAAGGGGCTGTATCCACACAAACGCTCTCTGGCAGACACTTGCTAGAGGGAACTGAAACAGCAGCTGCAATAAGTGATGTTTTATCCAGATGAAACAATGACAAGTTTAAATACCTATCTGAACTGCTGCTCAAACTCACCTCTATTTCCCTTGTCAGTTTTCCATGCCCAAGAAAATCATCCTGTTCATGTAAAATTAGGAATGGACTTACAAACAATTTTAAAATACCTCATTGAAGTCTTTTAAGGATGTTAATTGCACCAATAAGCAAGATGTGAGATCACTGCCTCTACCTCCGCTGAAATCACAGGGTTGCACCATGTAGAAGTGGTAGGAAGCATCATTTGAAGAAACTATACTTTGTCAAGGGTATACACATAGGTGGTTGACAAAATGTTATGTTGTTAAGTTTCCTTTTTTCTTACAACGCCACCCAAAATGTAATGATTTGCACCACTTCCAGTCAAATCCAATTCAAAAATTCCCAACTTGGGCAAGTAGGTTTCTTGCTGGCATCCAAACGCGTCTGTTAGACCTGGAAGTGGGTGTGTTGGAGCCAAGTTGTGCTCCCACTCTAAAAATCAATAGTTTTTTTTCCCCTTTTCCAGTCCCAACCCACCCATTCTTTGGGGTTAAAACTCCCCCCACCCTTAAATTTTTCAATTTTCTGCACCAGCCATCTTTGTGACTTCACTAAGTGAGATTGTCAATTTGCAGCATATTATGGGTAGTTGGTGCCAAGGATTTACATATCATACAAGCTGGGTTGAGGTTGCACAAAATCTGCTTTCTTAAGGCAAGCAAATTTTGAAAACTCTCATCTCATCACCTAGATTGGATTGAAACCTTATTCCCAGGGGTGAAATTACATTGTGGTGGTGCAGTGCATTCATGGGATGTGGGCGTCGCTGACCAGGCCAGCAGTTATTGCCCATCCCTAATTGCCCTTGAGAAGGTGGTGGTGAGCTGCCTTCTTGAACCGCTGCAGTCCATTTGGGGTAGGTATACCCATAGTGCTGTTTGGAAGGGAGTTCCAGGATTTTGACCCAGCGACAGTGAAGGAACAGCGATATAGTTCCAAGTCAGGATGGTGTGTGACTTGGAGGTGTACTTGCACGTGGTGGTGTTCCCATGCATTTGCTGCCCTTGTCCTTCTAATTTCCTTTAAATATATACTTGAAAGTTATTTTAGCCTCCAGTTTTCTCCCTTCCCCTCCTAAAAGCATTGTCATGTGCTGAAATTGCCTTCAGAGTCCCTTAAGGTGGGAAGAGGGGAATAAATCAGGATTTCTTCTGCTGATTGCTACCAATGTTGGAAAATGAATACTGGGACATTGGTTAAGTATGTGATTAGACTTCACAAGGGGCACTCACCTTTCTTTGTGGGAAATTCTCTAAAGTATGAGCACATTCGGAAGGACCTCCCAAAATACTGACTCACTGCTGGGGGCCCCTGAAATATTGACATACTCCTGGCGGAACAGTGGCGCAGTGGTTAGCACCGCAGCCTCACAGCTCCAGCGACCCGGGTTCAATTCTGGGTACTGCCTGTGTGGAGTTTGCAAGTTCTCCCTGTGTCTGTGTGGGTTTTCTCTGGGTGCTCCGGTTTCCTCCCACAAACCAAAAGACTTGCAGGTTGGTAGGTAAGATGGCCATTATAAAAATTGCCCCTAGTATAGATAGGTGGTAGGGGAATATAGGGACAGGTGGGGATGTGGTAGGAATATGGGATTAGTGTAGGATTAGTATAAATGGGTGGTTGATGGTCGGCACAGACTCGGTGGGCCGAAGGGCCAGTTTCAGTGCTGTATCTCTAAAAAAAAAACTTAGTGCCCATTGCATGCCATAATGCATCTCAGAAATGCTTCTAGCACTGAAAGCTTGGCTATGTGTTTGTACTGAGTTTGTTAAGACCCCGAAGGATATGAAAGTTAGGGTGAGGTCCCAGTTTGTTCTCAGAATGTCAATAAAATTGGCAAGGCCACATTTGTTGTCCATCCCTACTTGTTCTGAGAAATTGGTGGTGAGCTTTCCTGTGTCATAATTGTTTGTACAGCTGGGTGCCACTTCAAAGGGTACTGAAGTGCAACATGTTGAGTAGCAGGTTCCATTCACTGAAGGATATTAATTATTCAGTCGGGTTGTTCCAACAATCATGCTCACCTTTATCTGGCACTACACTGTAAATTATTAAATTTGATTTTATTACCACCAGGTTACTTGCCAGGTAAACATAACCATTTCACTACTATACTCTGCAACTGGAGGTACTCAACTCCCATATAGAATTTAACTGCAGTAGGTGGCAATAAGAATTGGGAGAGATGTAAAATGGGCTGCTGACTCGCTATCATCAATTTTACTGTATCCTACTAAGTCATAGATTATAACAGATCCAGACATGATGTGAGGAAACCTGCCAATGTTGAAGAGTTTTGGGAACTATAAGTTCAAAGTCACCTGTTTATCTCAAACATACTATACTTACCATAGGTCATACCTTAGAAACTCAAAATTGTACTTCCTGAAAGAAAGAAATCCATCTAATTTGCATGTGAATGAAGAAGGACTTTCACCACCCCTCTACGGAACCTGTTCCAAATGCTAAGCATGTGCCCACTTACCTTTGAAAACTTGAATAGCATGCATATTTCTTCATCATTCACTTTATTTTATGGTACAAGAGAGACAGCACAAACTCTTTTAGCAACTTCCATCCAGGTCACCCTGGCAATACTCTTGCCAGGAGAGTGACTATCTGCTCCCGAAAGATCCACTCTCTGTGTAGCATGTCCATAGTGGCATCTTCAAACTCTCAGAATAGTGTCGTTCAGCTCAATGGCTTCCTTTTGCCATTTTCTTCCATTTACAATTGGTTCCCCAGTAAAGCAGAACAGCAACCCACTAAAAGCCACTGGCACCAGATAACCAACAGCACACCTCATGCTTCATACATTGTATGCCAAGAAGGTCTAAAATGTATTGAAATGAGCTGCCCTCACTTTGCTGTGGAAAATCGCTATAGGCAGTCAGCACCCTAAGGGCAGTTACCCCACTGCTTCTATGCTGGGACTACATTCTCTGCCCAATAACAACAACAACTTGCATTTGTATAGTGTTTTTTAACATTGTGAAATGTCACAAGGCACTGCACAAGAATGTCATCAAACAAAATCTGACACCAGCCACATAAGGAGATGTTAAGATTGATCAAAAGATTCGTCAAAGAGGCAGGTTTTAAGGAGCATATAAGAAGAGGAGAAAGAGGTAGAGAGGTGGAGAGGTTTAGGGAGAGAATTCCAGATCTTAGGGCCTTGACAGCTGAAGGCATGGCTGCCAATGGTGGCGTGCTGAAAATTGAGAATGCACATTCGGCCAGAATTGGAGGAATGCAGATATCTTGGGAGGCTGTGGGGCAGCAGGAGATTGGAGAGAGGAAGAAGCCATGGAGGGATTTGAACATAAGGATGAGAATTTTAAAACTGAGGTGTTGCAGGACTGGGAGCCTATAGGTCAGCAAGCACAGTAGTGCTGGGTGAACTGGACTTGGGGTGAGTAAGGACACGGGTAGCAATGTTTTAGAGGAACTCACATTTACAAAGATACCAGAAGTATGCAGAGGCTGCAAGTTGGGTAGATTGGATTTTTTTTACTTTATACGTCTTTGCATTCACTTTATATTTGGCTTAATCCTGTGTTCATTAGTTATGTACTTAGGAAAAGTAAGTAGATTGCAGGAGCAACACATAGAGAGTATGTAATTATTTCAGAGTACCCCTAAAGCAGCTTGATGGATATTATGAGAGGAACTTTGATGACGTTCCATGAACAACTTTTTCATTATCTGTATACATTGATCACTACTGATTATTGTGGGAGAATTTAAGACTGACTGACTAGTCTGTAGCTTCCTGGTACTTATAACATGCAAATATTCTGCTTTACTGGCTCCAAGGAATTAATTGTGATAAAGATATTCAGGAGTATTGCCAATTTTCAACATAGTGCAGACCCAGCCAGCAAGAAGGTGTGCATTTTAATTCCACTTCCAGGAGCCTGAAACAGGCTACCAAACAAAAGGATTCCAAAGAAAACTAGAATATATTTCCTTCATTTTTGTGGTACTTGTTATTGTGCTTGAAGTTTTGAACTTGTCTCTATGGCCTCCTAAGTTTTGTAGATTTTTTTCTCACTGCGCCACCTCAAAATTCACCTGGGACTGAAGCTCTCTACCTCACCCTAGTGGCCATTTGTCATGAGCAAGCTTAGGCCATAAGTCTTGCCTGGCTATTTAACTGTGGGGGTATCACAGTTGAGGCCAATTCTGTCACTGGATAGCAATCAGCTGGGAATTCCTTCCTCCCAGCCCAGGGTTGCTGATGCTAATTGTAGCAGATATTCTCAAAACAGGTTATGCTGTTGTGAGGGAGATGGTGCTGTGGTGTGGAAGTGGGGGAGGAGTGAAAATGATTGCTGAAGAGATTTGGAAAGGGCCTTGTAAGAGATGTGCTCAGTAACAATAAAACAAACATTTTGTGATTAGTTCCTGGAAAATAAATAGCATATTCCTCACATGCTATATTCCATTAACACTAAGGTAGATGCTGGAAATCTGAAATAAAAACACAAAATGCTAAAAATACTCAGCAGGTCTGATAGCAGCTGTGGAGAGAGAAGCAGAGTTAACGTTACAGGTCTGTGACCTTTCACCAGATCTGGGAAAAGTTTGAAAAGTAATAGGTTTTGAGCAAGTGAAAGTGGGGAGGGCGGCAAGAAGAACCAACGATGATTAATACATGGACTTGCTCCTCTCATAGTTAAAATAAATAGATACATTTCTACTTCTGTTACGGGTAAAGAAGTCACTTTCATCTTGTACAACAAAACTGGGCATTTGGGTTTCCACATGGGTACAAACAGTGTTTCTGTAATTCATCATTTTTCAAAGTCTCTCTACCCCTTATTCATAGAATTAGGTACAGAATCCAGCTGCATTTAAAACAATTATTTTTATTTAGGCACAAAGCTGGTTCCTTAAAGTTGAGAACATCAGTGCATTTTATAATATCAAGTAGGCCAAATATTTAGAAGGTAGATATTTTCCCAGGAAGCAAAAAGTTACTGATATGTTGTATTATAAACTACATTTATTTGTCCTGCATGTCAAAGCACATGGCAAAGGTTGTGGCATCTAGTTTTAACCAACAGATTTGCTAAACCCAGTTTTAAACTTATACACTATGGGCTGAATGTTATGGCCCCGCCCCCCCTCCCCAGGTGGTGGGAACGGAGATATGGGAGCTGGTAAAATGGCAGCTGCGACGAGATAGTTCCCCGTCGCTGTCCCACTGCCGGGGAAGTTTTCCAGCGGCAGGTAGGAGGTGAGCCAGGGGGCGGATTCGCTACCACAGAGGTGGGCAGACAATTTGCTTAATTATAGCCCCAATTAGGGGCTATTAAGCGGGACAACCACAGCCCCCACGTCGTGGGGAGGTTGTTAGCTTCATGCTGTTGGCCTCTTTGCAGCAGCCTGAGACGCCATGGCCCAAATGGGGGCCATGGGCATGAAATGCAGGCCCTGCAGCCCCAGCGAATCTCCCTGGAGGGCTTTCCCCTTCGATTGGTGGGGCCTTCCGTCCTGAATTTATTATTTTAATTTACCTGTCAGAAGCTGCCTGCATCTTGTGGTCTCCAACCTTCCTCAGCAGCGCCTGGCTCTCCCGGTGGGACTGCTGAGGCTTCAGAGCTGCTGGCCGCATGGAGAGCCCACCCGCTGACCTTATTTGGGCATCAGGCTTGGAGGTGGCCAATTAGGAGGCCATCTCTGGTAAAATCACCAAACTGCTCCTGGTGCTGGCAAGTGTGAGTTCAGAATCCCAAAGTCAGCCCTATATGTTTGCTTCAGTACATCATTTTGAGAACTTATATTAATTATAATTTAAAACGTTTCTTGAGGGATATTAATTAACAGCTTTTTGCCTATATCAAGAGACTGTCCAATCAGTTTAAGGCACTGGTTTCTATAATGAAGACCAAAAGATTTAAAGATGAAGTGCAGCAAAATCAGTGATTTTTGCCCATGTCGAATTTTGTAACTTACATTTCACATTATTGGAAACAGCATTTAATGGGCTAAAACCCAAGGTCACACAGAGCAACTTTTCAGCAGAAAACCATTTCCTAAGAGAAGAGGGATATGGAATTAATGCAGGCAGGTGGAATTAGTATAGTTTAGTTTGGTTTAAAGATACAGCACTGAAACAGGCCCCTCGGCCCACCGAGTCTGTGCCGACCATCAACCACCCATTTATACTAATCCTACACTAATTCCATATTCCTACCACATCCCCACCTGTCCCTATATTTCCCTACCACCTATCTATACTAGGGGAAATTTATAATGGCCAATTTACCTATCAACCTGCAAGTATTTGGCATGTGGGAGGAAACCGGAGCACCCGGAGGAAATCCACGCAGACACAGGGAGAACTTGCAAACTCCACACAGGCAGTACCCAGAATTGAACCCGGGTTGCTGGAGCTGTGAGGCTGCAGTGCTAACCACTGCACCACTGTGCATTATGGTCGGCATGGACGCGGTGGGCCGAAGAGACTGTTTCTATGCTGTACGACTCTATGATTATGACTCTATGAGATGAGTCCTCTACAAAATACTTCACCTTGGGCAAGTTCTTGGTTGTCTGAAGTGTTAATTGATAAATTAACACACGAGCATTATTTTCCATCATAAATGTCTGCCGTTTTCAGAGTTAGCCTGCCTTCAATGTTGATGAATGACACTTTTGGGGGAGTTTTTGCTCACTGATGACTGGGCGAGGTTGGGGGAGGGGTCCAGAACACAGAAGCCTGGGTTTCCCTGCGTGCTGTGTAGTTTTAACTCCACAGTTTGCAATATTTGGCCCTGACAGGTTCTCCACCTGGAAGTTAGCCCTGATTAAGATTCAGGTGGAAATCACTCCAGAGGAGGCCACAGCACCAGGTAGATCTGAGTCACAACACTGAGCAAGGAGGTGGTCAGATCCCAGAGGAGGGTCTGATCCTGGAGGGGTCCAATCCCCAAACCCAAGGAGGATTGATCCCGGGGGAGGGGGCTGGATCCCCAACTCTGATGGGTGGAGGGTTTGTATGGGGGTATCTGATGATGGGGAAATTGGGAGGCTGGGAGGAAGCACTCCAGCTCCTCCTGGCCCCTATGGAGCACTGTGAAGGCACTTGCTTACACCACAGGGCCATCCTCACCTCGCTGCAGATGCTGGATTTTCCGAGGCCCAGGAAACCTGGCCAGCCACAATTAAAACTGGAACTCAAATTAAATCCGAAGCTTCTAGCCTCATCAGCATATTTAAAATGCCAACCTGCTTCCTGGGAGCGGGTTGGCTGCACACCCCTTGTCCCACCTCAGTAAATCCTCAAAGTCAGCAAGTTGGAACCAGCTTCGAGACGTGCTTGGATTTCTTGCCCATTTAATCTCGCACCCATTTCCCCCATCCCACCGCCCCCCTCCCCCACCCCCTCACCTTTTGTTCCAGTGTTATTACAGCTGTCTGCAGTTTTAGTTCAGAGTGGTTGCAGGGCTAATCCGATTACCACCTGAACACAGATCATCGCCTGGGCCCCAATCTGAAGTGGTAGCTTTGAGTGACAACTCTGCCTGTGACCTTTGAGCAAGGGAAAGGGTATTGATTGCTTGGAGATCAGTTTAACAGACAGTTCAGGGTCAGAGTTCTCATGTTACAGAATTAGATCGGGGATCAGTTTCAGTCAGCAACGAGTGTGTGAATCTTACAGCCAACACCCATGAGTTTATGTGTTATAATGACAACAACTTGTACTTTTATAGGACCATTAACATAGCCTATATTTCCCAAGGCACTGCACTGGAGTGATATCAGTCAAAATTTGACACCAAACCACAAAAGGAGATATCAGGACAGATGACCAAAAGCTTTATTAAAGAGGTAGTTTTTAAGGACCATCTTAAAGGATGAGCGAGAGATAGAGAGGTGGAGAGGTTTAGGAAGGGAATTCCAGAGTTTAGGGCCTAGACAACTGAAGGAATGTTTAAAATTGGGAACGCTCAAAATGCCAGAATTAGAGGAGCATAGGGTTGTGGGGTTGGAGGAGATTACAGAAATAGGGAGGGGCCAAGCTGTGGAAGGATTTGAAATAAGGATAAGAATTTTACAATTGAGATGTTACTTAACCTGGAGCCAATGTAGGTCACGGAGCACAGGCAGGACGGACGAACAGGACTTGATCTACAAGGGAGTCAAGGGTTAGGAGATGCAGGCAGGAAACAATTAGATCAGCCATGATCTTATTGAATGGTGGAGCAAGCTCGAGGTGCTGAATGGCCTAGTCCTGCTCTTATTTCTTATGTTCTTATGAGTTGGCATGAATTAGGACACAGGCAGCAGAGTTTTGGATGACCTCCATTTTACGGAGGGTTGAATGTGGGAGGCTACCTAGGTGTGGGTTGGAATAGTCACGTCTGGAGGTAACAAAGGCATGGATGAGGGTTTCAGCATCAGATGAGCTGTGGCAGGGGAGGCAGAAGTGGAAATAGGCAGTTTTAGTGATGATGCGGATATGTAGACGGATGCTCATCTCAGGATCAAATGTGACACTCAGGTAGTGAACAGTCAGGTTCAGACTCAGACAGCTGACAGAGAGGGATGTAGTCAGTAACCAGGAAACAGTGTTTCTGTTGAGGAACAAAACAATAGGTGGAATTTTATCTGCTGAGGTGGGTCAGGTTTGGGTACGTGCAGGGGGTTTAAGGCTCTGAAAAATGGCAGCGTGTGGGAAACCTGACATGTTCCCGCTTACTTCCACGTTTAAAAGGGGCGCATTCAGAAGCAAGTGGGAAACCTCCTTGAAGCTGTCAGATCAGACATTTAAATATGTTAAGTAGCAATTAAGTAACAATTTAACCTACCATTCTGGACTTAACAACCAGTGCACAGATTTCCCAAGTTGTGTGGATTTTGCCAGGGCCCACAAATCAATAGCACAACGGGAAGTAATTGAGCACTAAAACTAATATGTTAGAAAGTATTTAAATAGTGAAACTGAACATCTGCAGCCATGCCTATAGGAAAGCCTTGTAATCTTAGCACTTCTCACGAGAGCGTGATTTCCCTGATTTACAGGACAGGAACAACTTTATGAAAGTGATTTGATGTACCTTGCACCTTACTCACCTTAGTCTAAACTTACTTTGCTCTCAGCTTTCACTGCAGCATAAAAGCACCTTATGCAGCCATTATATTGACCTATAAAGGGGAATCCTTGCAATCCCACTTGCTTCTGAATACGCCCCCTTTTAAACAGCAACACCATCACCAGCAGCAGCAAGAGCAGCTGCCTTCTCCGCAGCCACGTGCCACTCCACAGGACACTGTGAATGACACACAGCTGCAGTGCAAAGGAGGCAACACCCCCAAACAATGTATACAGACAGAGGATCACCTTTCTTGGCATGATGGAGCAACAGTGCCTCAGGAGGCTTAGGCTCTCACAGTACCTCATTGCTTCATCTGCAGCTTCTTGGAACAAGACTTCCTTCCAAGAGAGCCAGGTGGGCATGTGCTACCAGTGGTCGTCAAGGTTACCGCAGTCCTGAATTTCTTTCCCTCTGGCTCCTTTCAGGCATCAGTTGGGGACATCTGCGGGATCTCGCATTAGGCAGCCCACAAGCCTGCATCCCAGTTTCACAGGTGCCATGTCTGCCCAATACATGCATTTTGACATTGATGAGGCAAGTCAAACCCAGAGAACTCTTGCCTTTGCTGCAGTGACTTGATTTCAAAGGTTCTGGGAATCATAGACTGCACACACGTGGCAACCATGGTGCTATCAGGTCATCCTGGAGTGTTCATCAACCGGAAGGGATTCCGCTCCCTCAATGTGCCGATCATTAGTGACCACCATAAGTTTATTATCCATGTGAATGCAAGATTTCCTGGAAACTGCCATGACTCCTGAATCCTATGCCAGTCAGGTCTACCACAGGTGTTGCACCACCAGCCAGATTGAGCAGCTGGCTCCTTGGAGACAGGAGTTACCCTCAGAGGACCAAGTGGATGATTCCTGTGAGGAGCCTTGCCATTGATGCAGAGCAGAGGTACAACAGGAGCCACATCATCACAAGGGCGATCACTGAGAGAGCCATTGGGTTGCTGAAAATGAGATTCAGGTGCCTTGACAGATTGGGAGGCTCCCTACAGTATACACCAGCAAGAGTGTTCAGAATGGTGGTGGCTTGCTGTACCTTGCACAATATGGAGCTGCAGAGAGGACTGGAACTGCAGGAGGAGGAGGGTGAGGTTCGCTCTGCATCCTCCGACAAAGAAGGCGGAGGTGGAGGAAGAGGAGTACAATGCAGCCAGGGTACCTGCCAATCTCCAGGGTGTCCTCCTCCAATGTGGTCAGAGTGGCTAAGGCTGCAGGTCCACCGCTTGTTCTCTGTCTCTCTCTGGAATTGTGAGCTCTCTTCTCCCGCAATGAGAGAAGGCAGAGAGTTCTGACTGTGAGAAGTGGAATGTGCAGAGCGGATGGAATGACAACATTTGTGGATGGCGCCTGTGAGGGAGGGGTACGAGATGGCATAAAGACCAGGGTGAGTGTCAGTGTTGGCTGTTCAGATGGGGATTTGTGGATGTGACTCGATATAGAGGTTTGAGTGGGGCTGTAAGGTCACTTGGTCAGAGGAATGCTGTAAGAGAATGCTGGAAAATTCACAGAATGTTTGTTGGCAGTTCATATTGGTATGCCACTCACCTAAAGAGGCCATTAAATCTTTTTTGAAGATGTAACCAGGTACGAGACACCACACTCCTGCTGCTCACAGCCTTGGCAACCTTCAGCCATGCTTGCTTTGTCAGAGTTGCTGGCCTGCTCCTTCCATCGCCTGGAAACAGCACTTCCCTTCTTATACAAACGGCCTCCAGCATGACTTTCAAGGAAGAGTCCGAGAACTAGGGGTGGGGGGTGAGGGGGGAATGCGGGGTGCGTGCTGGGGCAGCCTTTCCACCTTCTCCTTCCATGTCTGCACTTCCTCGGAGAGCACAAGCAATTTTTCTTTCAGCCATTCTGACCCTTGCAGGTGCCCCTTTAAATGGAGAGCATTTCTTAACATGCATGTCCTCATCACACCCACTCTCTATAATTGGTTGGGAAACATGGAAATGGGATTCTAATGTTGTGGCTCAGGTAAAGATCCGCACCAAAGCCCATTTCAGATTCCAATGTGTTCCCGACCCACTACAGATCCTGTCATTGCATTTGGGACTATCATTTTAAAATTCCACCCAATGGCTTTGGTTGTCCCAATGTTTAATTGGAGGAAATTTCTGTTTATCCAGCTCTGGATTCAAGGGTGGATTGAGACAGGCAGCATGGAGGCACCTTTGCAGGGACTGGTGGCTTGACAAATTATGCTGATGACCCCATTCCTTCCATTTGATATGGGATCTATGGTTTTGGGATTGGTGGTCTAATGGCCCACTTCACCTCACTTCTGCTGGCAGAGTGTGCGAGCTGGAATTTCAAACTCTATGCTTGTAAAGTCAATGACCCCAAAATCCCTGTGGCTGCAGAGGGTGAGAAGCCTTATTTCCATTCAGGATTGGCCTGGAGTTTGTGGCTGGGATTCCATCCTATGAACCCTTGCCTTTTAATTCCGTTAGGTGGATCATGGGTGCTCTTTCTCTCACTCCTCCATGTCACGGGATTCCCAGGCCTCGTAAAAGGTCGAAGAGGTCATGCCATTTATATCCCATGGCAGCATATTTCAGTATTTGGGCTACTGAGTTAGCGTTATCTGAAATGATCGCTGGCCAAAAAAGTGTGCTTTGGATTGGAGGTGAACACAAGGTCCATTTAGTGTGGGGAATGGGCAGGGCAGAGTGACCGCTGACAAGAAAATATCTAGCATAATACTGTAACAACATGACAAAGGGATCAAACTAATTTGCATCTTTGGTAAATATCTGCTGAGAACTATCTTCTGAAGAATCCGAAGTACCAGACTGAAATATTGATCATGGAGACAATCAATTATGTTGCCTGTTATCCAGTTATTGACATGAATTTTCGACTGCACTGATCGCTTACCAAAGATTTCCTCTGTGCTTTCTCAAGAATTTGTGGCTCCCACTTGACACACTGGTGGATCGCACCAAAGGGCGCAGGGCAGTGGCGGCAAATTTCTTGGTTGAAGTTTTACTGCAGACTGGAAAGTAGCAAATATTTACTATTTAAGAGAGGATGGAGAGAGAAAATGGACAACTACAGACCTGTTAGTTTGACGTCAGGAGTAGGAAAAATATTAGAATCTATTATAAAGGATTTGATAACTAGACATTTAGAAAATAATGATATGATTGGGCAGAGTCAACATGGATTTATGAACGTAAAATCATGTTTGACAAACCTTTTGGAGATTTTTGGGGATGTTACTTGTAGCATAGATAAAGGAGAACTAGTGGATATGGTATATTTGGATTTTCAGAAGGCTTTTGATAAGATCCCACACAGGAGGTTAGTAAACAAAATTAGAGAACTTGGAATTGGGGGTAATATACTGGTATGGATTGAGAATTGGTTAACAGACAGAAAACAGAGTAGGAATAAACAGGTCATTCTCAGGATGGCAGGCTGTTACTAGTGAGGTACTGCAAGGATCAGTGCTGGAGCCACAGCTGTTCACAATCTATATAAATGATTTGGATGTGGGGACCAAATGTAACATTTCTAAATTTGCTCTTGACACAAAACTAGGTGGGAATGTAAGTTGTGAGGAAGATGCAAGGAGGGCTTCAAGGGGACTTGGACAGGCTAAGTGAATGGGCAAGATCATGGCAGATGGAATATAATGTGAGTCAATGTGAAGTTATCCACGTTGATAGAAAAAACAGAAAGACAGAGTATTTACTAAATTTTTTTGCTCATTCATGGATGTCGGCCTTGCTGGTTAGGCCAGCATTTATTGCCCATCCCTAATTGCCTTCTTGAACCGCTGCAGTCCACGTTGGGTAGGTACACCCACAGTGCTGTTAGGAAGGGAGTTCTAAGATTTTGATCCAGCGACAGTGATGGAATGGTGATATAGTTCCAAGTCAGGATGGTGTGTGGTTTGGAGGTAGAGGCCTGCTTAGGTCAGGAAAAAAGAACCCTACCTGAATCCAACCGAACCACAGCGGACCCGAGCCTGACCCGAGTCCCTCCGATTTTGCCCCGAGCCTGACCCGAACCCGCCCCGACTCGACCCGAGCCCGACCTGACCATCCCTTTACTTACCATCCTGACAGCTAGCCTGCAAGAAGCTGCAGAGCATGCATGATGCTGTCATAGTGACGTCACTTGCTCACTGCGTAGACTCAGTCTCATCCTGGACTCCCAGCTCAGGTAAGTTTTTTAATTTCAATACTTACCAACAGAGCACTTACCGTGTGTGTCCAGCCCGACCTGACCCGAGCCCGAAAGCTGTACCCGGAAGATGGGTCCGATCCGACCCGAACCCGACACATGTCGTTGGGTCCCGTCGAGTTTGGGTCGGTTAGCAGGCCTCCACTTGGAGGGGAACTTGCAGGTGATGGTGTTTCCATGCATCTGCTGCTCTTGTCCTTCTAGGTGTTGGAGGTCATGGGTTTGGAAGGTGCTGTCTGAGGAGACTTGGTGCGTTGCTGCAGTGCATCTTGTAGATGGTGCACACTGCTGCCACTGTACGTCAACGGTGGACGGAGCAAATGTTTGTCGATGGCCAAGATTTAAAGGCTTGCAGCTTAAAGAAGTGGGCATCATCATTAGTTTTTCTTTCTGCACCCTATCCTTATAACTAAGATATGTAGCTGAGTTTTTAAATCCCAATGGGGTCGGAATTGGAGGTGGAAAGGCACGGAATTTCGTGCTGCCAGCAGTTGTGCCAGATCGGCGCCAGGATCCCAAGCCATTTTTAAAATGGCCGAGTCAGGTCTGGAATGGCTACCCGCCCGCAAGCAGTGGGTTGCCAATTGAGGGGCTGAATTAAGCCCCTTTCCTGTGTCGATTGGGATTTTCCAAGCAGCATATAGGCTACGCACAACAGCTGCATCACGGACAGTGCAATGAGGCCTCACAGTGGAAGAGAGAAGCCACACTTAATCCCACAGAGGACCCCCCCACCCACCCCACACCACATGCCTCATGGCTGCCGGGCCACAGCTTCTGCTGCTGGCCGTCCCGTGGACATGGAGGTAACCTTTCTCTTCGCCTGCATCGGCAGCTCCAACCTCGGCTGTTGGAGCTGGTGATCTGTCACTGCTGGAGGGCCTCCCATTGACCCTGCAGCCTCAGAAGCCCACCCACTGTTCTTAATTGGACGTGTGAGCCTGCTCCTGGCCATTAATTGGCCTAATGGTTTGAAAATAGCTGTGTGTGTGTGTGTCAGGCCCAGACAGCGCAGGCTCAGGACCCGGAGGTTTTCCCTGTGTCAAGGTTCTGACCCCATTGGTATCATCCTGGTTCCTCTCTTCTACACCCTTTCCAAAACTTAAACATTTTACAGCCAATAAAGTACTTTTTGAAGTGCAGTCACTGTTGTAATGTTGGAAACATGGCAGCCAATTTGCATACAGCAGGGTCTCACAAATAGCAATGTGATAATAACCAGATAATCTGTTTTAGTGATGGTGGTTGTGTAATAAATATTGGCCAAGACAATGGGACGACCTCCCTGCTCTTCTTCAAAATAGCATCGTTAGACCTTTTACATCCATCTCAGACAGCGCTTCAGTTTAATATCTCATCCAAGAGATGGAATCTCCACTAGTGCAGCACTCCCTCAGTACTGCATTGGAGTGCCAGCCTAGATTATGCACTTGAGTCTCTGGAGTGTGAAGGAACCCACAACCTTCTAACTCAGAGGTGAGAATGCTACCACTGAGCCAAGGATAACCCTCACATTGCTTTAATGAGTAATTATCTATCATCCAGGTCTTTGATGGAACCCCATATGATACAGACATGCTTAAACCCAAGTTCAGGAGGCCACATTTCTCTCTCTGTCCTCAAGAGTGTGTATTTTTTCTATTAAATATATATTTTTTAAAGTTCTGATTGTCTTAAATTTTCCACAAAAGTTCCTGATCAGTTCAAATTTCCCAGAAAATTAATCAAAAACACTTTGTTCAAAATTCCATGGCTGTTCTGACGTACTGTTGCCACAATGTCAGCTGGAGTTCACCACGCCAGGAACCAGGCTAGGACCCAGACACACTGCATCAGGATGGCCTTGTGAGTCTCTGCTCAGCCCAAACAATGTTGTGGGGTGGTGAGTTTGGGGCATGGATTTCCTCTATAGCATTTCCTGTCTCCGACCCACTCAGTCCATCTGTTGCCGAAGCCCTCATCCATGTCTCTGTTACCTCCAGACTCAACTATTGTAATGTTCACCTGACCAGCCTCCCACCTTCCATGCTCCATAAACTTGAGTCCGTCCATAATTCTGTGGCCTGTATCCTAACTAGCACCAAGTCCTGCTCACCCATCACCCCTGTGCTCAGTGACCTACCTCCCCATCCAGCAATGCTTCAATTTTAAAATTCTCATCCACGTGTTCAAATCCCTCCAATATCTCACCCCTCCCTATCTCTGTAACCTCCTCCAGTCCTACTTTGTATTTCTCTAATTCTAGACTCTTATGCATTCCTGATTTTTATCGCCCGACCATTGGCGGCCGTGCCTTCAGCTGCCTGGGTCCTAAGTTCTGGAATTCCTTCCCTAAACTTCTCTGCCTCTCTAACTCTCTCTCCTTTAACTTGGTCCTTAAAACCTACCTCTTTAGCCAACTTTTGATCACCTGTCTTAGTATGTCTTTATGTAGCTTGGTATCAGTTCTTGTCTGATAATGCTCCTGTGAGGTGCTTTTGGGACATTTAACTATATTGAAAGTGCTATATAAATGTAATTTGTTGTTGTTAGGAAGAGCCTTGTAGAAATCAAGCTTTGTTTGGATCCCTGATGGATGGGTTTCAGCAGTGCTCGCCCTGAGAAAAGGCAGATATAAGCTGGAGTAAGTGCTCTTGGCAATGGACCAGATGTGGAATTTGATGTTGGAATTGGTCAAACAGAATAATGAGGTTGCATATGTTCAAAGTTAGTCTCAGTGAGCAGGTATAACAAGATAGAATCGACACACGAAGAATGAAGTTTCTGATAATAGCTGAAAATGATGGCGTTTGGCTTTCTGATTTTGAGCTGGACAAATTTCTGGCTTAACCAGGATTTGTCATCAGGTGGCTAGTGGAGAATCATGGAATGAAATGTGCTGGAGGAGCAATAGTGTTGAATGTCATTGTTATGAATATGAAACCGGCTCCTAGTTTAGTTTAGTTTAGTTTAGAGATACAGCACTGAAACAGGCCCTTCGGCCCACCGAGTCTGTGCCGACCATCAACCACCCATTTATACTAATCCTACACTAATCCCATATTCCTACCACATTCCCACCTGTCCCTATATTTCCCTACCACCTACTTATACTAGGGGCAATTTATAATGGCCAATTTACCTACCAACCTGCAAGTCTTTTGGCTTGTGGGAGGAAACCAGAGCACCCGGAGGAAACCCACGCAGACACAGGGAGAACTTGCAAACTCCACACAGGCAGTACCCAGAGTTGAACCCGGGTCGCTGGAGCTGTGAGGCTGCGGTGCTAACCACTGCGCCGCCGTTTGTGGATGATGTCACCAAGCATGTAGGCAAGGAATAGGAGGAGCTTGAGCATGATGGCTTGGGCCATGGCAGAGTTTACTTTGCAGACATGGCAGTGAGAGGCCAGTGGAGGAGATGCCTCTGTTACCTCCAGGTAGACCACAGGAGGCAGATGAGACTGAGAAGACAACTGTAATTTTGGGGCAAAGAAGTTTTTGAGCTCCTTAAGTGCCTCTTAATAAATTGATACCTGCAAAAGGTTTTCACCCAAATGAATATGAAATGGAAGATTTGGACAGGATTTATACAATAGTTTGAGTCCACAATAAATGCCATTTAAAACCAGAAACCTCATCTTTTTTTTTTGTTTGAAGTAGTCAAAAAAACTGATCTTGGTCCAAATCCGACTTTTCTGTCTGGTGCAGAGAATGCACAACTGCGGAAAGGTCGTGAACATATGCTCCCAGCCACATGCAGTTCAAGGTGATATTTGCTTCCATACCACAAGAGCATGCATTCTACGTAAGTTAGATTTGTACACAGTGATACACACCTATCGCATACAAGATTCAAAAACTAACATACCAGAACATGAGCAGTCAGTGGATGATGTCTTATCCATCCTCAGACTTTCTTTTAAAGACTTCTGTAAATGGGTAATCTTTGATGACTCACCATTCTCATCCTCCTATCATTATTTTCAGTATCTGTAGATGTTCTTACATTATGATAAAAGCAAAATACTGCAGATGCTGGAAATCTGAAATAAAAACAGAAAGTGCTGGAAAAACTCAGCAGGTCTGGCAGCATCTGTGGAGAGAGAAGCAGAATTAACGTTTCAGGTCAGTGACCCTTCTTCAGAACTGGCAAATATAAGAAATGTAAAAGATTTTAAACAAGTAAAGCGGGGTAGGGGCAAGAGATAACAAAAGAGAAGGTATTGATAGGACAAGGTCACAGAATAGCTGACCAGAAGGTCATGGAGCAAAGGCAAACAATATGTTAATGGTGTGTTGAAAGACAAAGCATTAGTACAGATAGGGTGTTAATGGACTGAAAACTGAACAGTCACAAGCACAAACATGAAAAAAAACTGGGTAGGCACAGTAGAAACAAAGCTTTGTCTTTCAGCACACCATTAATATAATGTTTGCCTTTGCTCCATGACCTTCTGGTCAGCTATTCTGTGACCTTGTCCTGTCAATACCTTCTCTTTTGTTATCTCTTGCCCCACCCCCGCTTTACCTGCTTAAAATCTTTCACATTTCTTGTATCTGCCAGTTCTGAAGAAGGGTCACTGACCTGAAATGTTAAACCTGCTTCTCTCTCCACAGATGCTGCCAGACCTGCTGAGTTTTTCCAGCACTTTTCTGTTTTTATTTCTTACATTATGAGCTGTTTTCTCTCAAGACCCCCGAATTTGTACAATTTTTTAGGGGATCCAAACATGTCCTTTTGGAACTGTTGAATTTCTTCACTAATAAATGTAGATCTTTTATTCTGAAACATAGCTTAGAAGTCACTTTTGAGTATGCACACCACTGACCGAGTGTTACTGACTGTATAATCCAGACTCATTAACAATTTCTACATTTTCACCGGGTAAATTTGCATGATTCAATTGAATTTAATTGGACAGTTTAACTGTTAGCAGCAAATTACCATTGAAAGCGTGGAGAGCCACTTTCGGAGCTGAATGCCAAATATACAAATATTTTCCAGCAAAAGAGGCCACCAGGTGTTTTCTCCACAATTGGACTGAATAAAATGTGACCCATACAAGGGGGAGTGTAGGAGTGTAACATACAGCCATTGTAGTGAAATATATTGTTTGAAATAAAACAAAACATTGAGTTTAATGGTAGTTGCTTAATACAGGTTTAGGTTGTAATGATTTACATCGCAAGACTATTGTTTGTACCAGTGACTGTGTGACCATGTTAGCACATGACTGGCTGCCTTCTCCAGGTGCAGGCCCTCTTGAAGTAAAGGGTTTGCAAATAAATTCTGCGAATCTCCAACCCTTGCTTGGTTTCAAAGGGCCTGTCACAGGACAGTGTGGTCTCTCCTTGACTGCAACTTTATGGTTATGTGGGTTGTAAGCAATGGGCTGAATCCACGGCACTTTTACCCATGAGTCATGCAGCAGAACAGAACAGAAAAGGCTGCATCTCATTTGGGAAACTCTTTAATGAATTTTCATTTTAACTTGTATTTCAACAGTTTGTATTAAACGGCTGTAAAAATAAATGAATTCCCAACAAACATCAATGCGCATTCTTTCAAAAGGATACTTTACAACATACTTTCTATGGTACAGTCTATTCCACCCAGCCACAGTGTATTTCACATCATGTTGATAGTCAATACACATCTAATACAGTCCATAATCCTCTTAACAAAAAGCAAAATACTGCAGATGGTGGAAATATGAAGCAAATACAGAAAATGCTGGATACACACAGCAGGTCAGGCAATATCTGTGGAGAAAGGAAGGCAGGTGTAAAATTTGAGGCCCTATACCCCTTCATTAGAACCTGTTCTAATGAAGGTTTTGAAGCCTGAAACGTTGACCCTGCCTTCCTCTCTCCATTAATCTTTTTATCCTCCTTTATTTCCTCCCATTTTCACCTGAAACCTCCCTGGGAATTATTTGCACATTTCTGAGTCGGTCAGATATGAGTATAAGGAATCAACATGACCACCCCAACTTATTCTGAAGCTAGTGCTAAAAGAGTGCTACATTGTTGGAGGCTGCCTTTTGGATGTGATATTTAATAGGGGCCTTCTATACGCTACCTGCACGTCTACCTGTACAGGCCAATGTTATAAAAAAAATCACACAACACTATTCATAAAAGAGTAAGCATGTCCTCCTGGTGTCCTGGCCAACATTGATCCCTCAACCAACACTACCAAAATAGATGAACTGATTTGTGGGACCTTGGTCTCATGCTTACCCATGTAGCAACAATGACTACACGTCAAAGTAATTTGTTGGTTGTAAAGCACTTTGGGAAATACTGAGGATGTGAAACACACTTGTTACGATCATCTGGTTCATGGTTTGTATGAATTTTGTAGAGGTAACTTTTAATTTGGGAATTGAATTTTTTCTAATGCAAGGCAAATGAAAACACCGAGTTTGAGAAGCTAGCAAACAAGCCTAGGGTGGTTACAAATCAAAGGGTGGCCCATGTTTATTTAGTAAGGTCATATTGGGAAGTGTAAAAACCTTACAAAATGGGAACCCCTCTTAACTTCTTGATGGAGACAATGTGTCTGCAGCTGCCATAATCAGGGGTTTAAATTATTCATACGATTTCTCAGAACAAAGAGAAGATTTGGAGTTGGAAATAATTAGCTTAAATTGCTATCTGGGACATCCCACATGTACCATATATGGAGATAGATGTTGCTGGGGAGATGCCATTGGGTCACGTGTTTTTTTCAGGCTTGCTGACACATTCAGTTGACTTTGAGGTAGTTGGCTTTTGGAAACGCAGTTGGCTTTTGGACAAGCCGTTGGCTTCAGACAAGCAGTTGGGTTTTGGAAGTCAACAGGACTCAGGAGCAAAGAGGTCATTGGGAACTAGGGGTGTTTCTATTTTGAGGCAGGCCCGTGCTGAAACAGGGAAGTCCAGATTCAGAACGTGATCTCATACCTTGGAAGACAGCTGAGAAATTAAGGAAATTGAAGTGAATTTCTAAGAGCTGTGGTACACTTTGGATTGATCCCAGAAGAACTGAACAAATGCTCAAGATCCTGTAACGTATAGGGAAATTCTTGGGTTGGAAGTAATAGTCGAATAGGAATGTTCTGTTGAGATTTAGAGTTTGAAGTATACGTCATCATATTCTATTAAGATTTTGAGTTTAAAAATATGTGTTTCCAAATTGTAGTGTTGAGTTAGTAGTGTTTTGCTTTGTTTAACTCTTGTGCAGTAAATTTATTTGTGTCAAACGTGAAATCTTTTGGTGTAATTCTTTCAGCAATAACTGGGAATTTGACTTTCTCTTTTTAAAAGTTAATGGTCCCTAACGGGACCATAACAAATTGGGAGCACTTGACGGGATTTTGAAGCCACAGACTAAGATGGGTGCTCTGGGATTTGCTAAAGTTTAAGCGAACAAGGTTTCATGGTGACTTTTACTGTATTTATTGAGAAGCAGAATGGCTTTGTCAATTGCTAAGACTTTTCTGGGACAGAAAGATTCATCCCTGAGTGTTTTGCAACACTCAACAAAAGCTAGGTTGATGGCCTTAGCAGAAAAGTTGAAGTTAGAGTTAAAAGCAGAGGCTAAAAAAATAGAAATAGTTGAGCCTTTAGCACAAAATTTGTAACTTAAAGAGGAAAATGTTGACCCTGATAAAACACAGATTGAGTGAGCTGGGATTCAATTGCAAATGAAGCAACTTAAATTGGAAAAAGAAAAGCAAAAATCTGAACTTGAACAAGCAAAAGAAATGGAAAGGAAAAAACTTGAGCTCAAAGGAGAGGAAAAAGAGCAACGCCAAAATTTGAATTAGAAGTTCAAAGAGAAAGGGAAGTGAGACAATTTGAATTGGAAAGAGAAAAGCTTTGTTTACATGGACAGGGAATAACTGGTAGATCGGCTGATGATTTGAGTTCAACTCTGATTTTTGATTTAATAAAGAATATTCGCCCAATGCCAAACTCAGGGAGGAAGGGGTTGAAAGGTATTTTGTCTCATTTGAGAAAATTGCTACAAGATTAGATTGACCACGAGAAACATGGACCATTCTTTTACAAAGTGTTTTAATTAAAAAAGCATTGAATGTTTATTCGAGTCTTTCAGAGGAACAGTCTTTAGGGCGGCACAGTGGCGCAGTGGTTAGCACTGCAGCCTCACAGCTCCAGGGACCCGGGTTCGATTCTGGGTACTGCCTGTGTGGAGTTTGCAAGTTCTCCCTGTGTCTGCGTGGGTTTTCTCCAGGTGCTCCGGTTTCCTCCCACAAGCCAAAAGACTTGCAGGTTGATAGGTAAATTGGCCATTATAAATTGTCACTAGAATAGGTAGGTGGTAGGGAAATACAGGAGCAGGTGGGGATGTTTGGTAGGAATATGGGATTCGTGTAGGATTAGTATAAATGGGTGGTTGATGGTCGGCACAGACTCGGTGGGCCGAAGGGCCTGTTTCAGTGCTGTATCTCTAATCTAATCTAATTATGAGACAGTGTAAAATGTGATACTTAACACATATGAGCTTGTTCCAGAAGCTTATTGATTAAAATTTTGAAATTTGAGGAAGAGACATAATCAAATCTTTGAAGAATTTGCTAGAGGAAAAGAAATGTTTTTTGACCGGTCGTGTCGTTCAATGAAGCTTTAAAAGAATTTTGAAAATATGTGAGAGAGATGTTGTTAATGGAGGAATTTAAAAATAGTGTTCCAGCAGGTATTAGTACACAACTAGAAGAGTTTTTAATATAAGAGAAGCTGCTGTTTTAGCTGATGGTTTTGATTTATCCCATAAACAGCTAGTGGGCAGTAAATCTTCATTTGCAAACCCACACAGGAGTTGGAGAGATAGACAGAATGATTTTGAACCAGTTTCTGAGTATAAAGAAGGAGATAGCAGAAATAAAAAGACAGATGCCTCTCCAAGTGGTTAAAAAAAAAGATAAAGGATAGGAGCGAGTCAAAAAGACCAACATCTTTTCATTGTTATAAGGCCGGACACGCAAAAACTGGGTGCTGGAAGTTAAAACTGAAAGCCGTAGCTTTAGTGAACGTGGGTAGTCCTTCTCCAGGGAATGCTGCGCCAAAAGGTGAGGCTGGTGAAAAACCAGTACCATCTAACATATTTACAGTAGGTGCAAATAGGGGTGTGAAAGATTATGAGAGTTTTATATTTGAGGCAGAAGTCACTTCATTCTTCCAGAAAGACTATTATCCTGAGAGATCTCAGAGTTTAATGTTAGAAAAAGATTTAGACGTTTCTTCAAAGAGTTCACTGAATAAAAATGTATTGATACGGGGTGTCGATGGAAATTGTGTGCCCTTCCCATTGTATCGAGTGGATTTAAACTGTGATTTGGTAAAGGGATCTGTTATTGTTGGTGTTGTGTCTGAACTATCCGTTAATCAGGTTGATTTTATATTAGGAAATGATCCTGTGGGAGATATGATTTTTCCATTTTCTGAGACAGTGGGCAAGAGTACAAGAACTGTTCCTGTGGGTAAATATTCCTCACCTATTTGTAAGCCTCTTGGGCCAGAGAATAAATTAAATAAAGAAATAGATGTATCCCCATCATTAATGGACTATGCAGAGGCAGCAAAAGTACCTAAAGAGTTTCAAAGTAAAAGTTCTCCCCAAGAAGGACTGAAACTTCAGACTAACCCTGAAGGATTAATGAGACCTGATACTAAATCAAAGGTGCCTGCCAGTGCTGAGACAACACAAGGTACAGCAGCAGGAATCCAGGCAAATGGATAGGTTACAAAAGACAATTTGAAACCCCAAAGTGAATGGAATTGTATTATTCAAGAGTTGTGAGGAAGAATCAAAGTTTTAGTGTGGAAGATGAGATCCCAGAATAAGGACAGCATCGCTCTTGCTCACAAGGAATTGGATAAGGCTCATTCTGAGTGGGATCGAGAAAAAACTGAAGAATTATAAGATGTTTAATGACCAAACTAAACAGGAATATTAAGCATTTTTATTTAAACATCAGGACAATTTGAACAACCTTCTAAAAGTAGCTCAAGAAAAATTTGACCAACAAAAGAATGAGTTGTTTGCACTGAAAGAAGCAATTTTAAACTTGCTATCTCAAAAAGAAAGCCCTGAATGTTTGAGTCTGGGGAATGGACTTAAAAATAAAGATACGTATACAGTTAAGCAGAAGGAGGACGGTTTAACTGTGGATTTAATTGGGACATTCTTTTCAAGTTTAAACAATGAAGAATCTGGAAATATGGAAGAGAATAAAGTTCAGAAGTTGAAATCTGAACAGGCTGATTCAAAGACTGAGTCTGAAAGTTCACACATGGATAATAATGAGGAATCTCCACTTACAGAATTCACATCTACCTGTATGCAAAAGCCAGAGGGACTATCAGAATCATTGTTTATCCAGGGACATGGTTCTTTCTTTTGGGCCTCCTTATCTCGAGAGACAATGGATACGCGCCTGGAGGTGGTCAGTGGTTTGTGAAGCAGCGCCTGGAGTGGCTATAAAGGCCAATTCTGGAGTGACAGGCTCTTCCACAGGTGCTGCAGAGAAATTTGTTTGTTGGGGCTGTTGCACAGTTGGCTCTCCCCTTGCGCCTCTGTCTTTTTTCCTGCCAACTACTAAGTCTCTTCGACTCGCCACAATTTAGCCCTGTCTTTATGGCTGCCCGCCAGCTCTGGCGAATGCTGGCAACTGACTCCCACGACTTGTGATCAATGTCACACGATTTCATGTTGCGTTTGCAGACGTCTTTATAACGGAGACATGGACGGCCGGTGGGTCTGATACCAGTGGCGAGCTCGCTGTACAATGTGTCTTTGGGGATCCTGCCATCTTCCATGCGGCTCACATGGCCAAGCCATCTCAAG
Source organism: Heterodontus francisci (assembly GCF_036365525.1). Lineage (NCBI taxonomy): Eukaryota > Metazoa > Chordata > Chondrichthyes > Heterodontiformes > Heterodontidae > Heterodontus > Heterodontus francisci. Next base: position 34,641,440 of record NC_090395.1, read on the forward strand.
CGCCGCTGACTCAGTAGTGTGTATAAGCTGGGGATGTTGGCCGCTTCAAGGACTTCTGTGTTGGAGATATAGTCCTGCCACCTGATGCCAAGTATTCTCCGAAGGCAGCGAAGATGGAATGAATTGAGACGTCGCTCTTGGCTGGCATACGTTGTCCAGGCCTCGCTGCCGTAGAGCAAGGTACTGAGGACACAGGCCTGATACACTCGGACTTTTGTGTTCCGTGTCAGTGCGCCATTTTCCCACACTCTCTTGGCCAGTCTGAACATAGCAGTGGAAGTGGGACATGGTAAACATTTGAATTTTCATACACAGAAGACAACTTTCACAAAACACCACAAAAAGAAACTTTAAGTCTTGCCTTGACTCTTCAAAAGTTTAAAGTATAATCATGCTCAGTACAGGCATGTCCTGTTCATGACTTTAAACATGGACTATCTTCAGCATAGCATCTTCTGGAACTGAATTTTCCTTTTGTTTTAAATGAACCAGAATGGACATTAAAAGTGGACACGGGCTGGAAAGATTGCTGCCAAAGGTCAGCTGACTTTCAGCTTGTGTATTCAAGAACAGACCCACTGTCTAAAAAGATCCAAGAATACCTTCCAGACTAAGAGGTGTCATCAACTGCGGGGACAAATCCCCTGCTCAGGATGCATGTCTTAGAACAATAACAGGATGAGACTAATCAACCCAGACCACCACCATATTTGGAAAAGGAACTGTGAGTAGTCACACAGTGGGGTAGCCATGTTGGTCTCTTTTTAAAATCTTTAAAATACAGACTGCAGGAAAAGCAAAAAGCAGACCAGGCAGAACCATCATGCCTTGAAAGAACTGCAGGCTGTAACATCTTAGAGTCTCTGAACTTGTTTCTTTTCAAGTCCACCAGTAGAAAAAAACAACCTCCTAGTAAAATGTTTATAAGATCTAACTTCGTGACCAGCTAAAAATCCACCTCTTCGAGAGAATCATGCAACAACTTAAATATACAACTCCGGCTATCAAATCCACCTAACTACACTTCAGGAGTGAAAACAACTTCGTTGCCGGGCCCACAGTGCATACCTTTTCCCCAAGACGAGCCAAATCACGTGACTTATGAATGTTCCACTACTGTCTGGGGAAGAGAATTCCAAAGGTTAACGATCCTCTGAGAAAATAAATGCCTCCTCTCTCCATCTTAAAAGGGAGACCCATTATTTTGAAACTGTGCCCCCTAGTTCTAGATTCCCCCACAAGGGGAAACATCCTCTCAGCATCTACCCTGTCAAGCCCCCTCAGGATCTTATAAGTTTCATTAAGATCACCTCTCATTCTTATAAACTCCAATGAGTATAGGCCCAACCTGCTCAAACTTTCCTCATAAGACAACTTCTTCATCCCAGGAATCAGCCTAGTGAAGCTTCTCGGAACTGCTTCCAATGCAAATATATCTCTCTGTAAGTAAGGAAACCAAAACTATAGGTGTAGTCTCACCAATGCCCTGTACAGATGTATCAAGACTTCCCTACTTTTATACTCTATCCCCCTTGCAATAAATGCCAACATTCCATTTGCCTTCCTAATTACTTGCTGTGTCTACATGTTAACTTTTTGTGATTCATATATAAGGATATCCAGATCCCTCTGTATGGCAGGGTTCTGCAGTCTCTCTCCATGTAAATAATATTCTTCTTTTCTATCCTTCCAGCCGAGTGGACAACCTCACATTTTCCAATATTATACTCCACCTGCCAAATTTTTGCCCACTCACTTAACCTATCTATCTCTTTGCAGACTTTTTTTTTTCCTGCCTATCTTTGTATCAGCCACAAATTTGGCTACAATACACTTGGTCCCTTCATCCAAGTCATTAATATAGATTGTAAATAGTTGAGGCCCCGGCACTGATCCCTGTGGCCCTCCACTAGTTACAATTTGCCAGCCTGAAAATACCCCATAATCCTGTCAGTTAGCCAATCCTCTATCCATGCTAATATATTACTCCCAAACCATGAGCTCTTATCTTGTGTAGTAACCTTTTATGTTGCACCTTATCGAAAGCCTTTTAGAAATCCAGTACACTACATCTACTGGTTCCCCTTTATCCACCCTACTTGTTACATCCTCAAAGAACTCTAATAAATTTGTCAAATACAATTTCCCTTTCATAAAACCATGTTGACTCTGCCTGATTGTATTATGATTTTCTAAGTGTCCTGATACTACTACCTCACTAATGGACTCAAGAATTTTCCCAATGACGTGTTAGGCTAACTGTCCTAGATTTAGAGGTGTTACATTTGCAGTTTTCCAATCCATTGGGCCCTTTCAAGAATCTAGGCAATTTTGGAAGATTACAACCAATGCATCCACTATCTCTGCAACTTCTTTTAAGATCCTAGGTTGCAAGCCATCAGGTTCAGGGGACTGGTCAGCCTTCAGTCCCATTAGTTTTATTTATTTACTTATTTTTTATTTATTTAGAGATACAGCACTGAAACAGGCCCTTCGGCCCACCGAGTCTGTGCCGACCATCAACCACCCATATATACTAATCCTACACTAATTCCATATTCCTACCACATCCCCACCTGTCCCTATATTTCCCTACCACCTACCTATACTAGGGGCAATTTTATAATGGCCAATTTACCTATCCTAGTGCATTTTCTCCAGTGATAGAGATTGGTTTCAGTTCCTCCCTCCTTTTTGCCTCTTGACTTCTGCTGTTCTTGGGATGCTTTTTGTGTCTTCGACTGTGAAGACAGATACAAAATACTTGTTCAAAGTCACTGCCATTTCCTTGTTTCCCGTTATTAATTCCCCAGTTGCATCCTCTAGAGGGCCAACACTTAGTTTAGCTACTCTTCCTTTTTATATATTTTTAGAACTTTTTACTGCCCGTTTTTATTTCTTGCTAGTTTACTCTCAAGCTCTAATTTTCCCTTTTTTTTAATCCTCTGCTGGTTTCTAAAATTTTCCCAATATCCTGGCCCACCACTAGTCTTTGCAGCATTATGCGCCTTTTCTTTCAATTTGATACCATCCTCAATTTCCTTAGTTAGTCATGGATGGTGCATCCTTCTCACAGAGTCTTTCTTTCTCAATGGAATATATCTTTGTTGAGCGTTACGAAATATCTCCTTAAAATGTCTACCACTGCTTCTCTACTGTCTTACCTTTTAACTTATTTCCCAGTCCACTTTAGCCAAATCTGCTTTCATACCCTTGTAATTTCCTTTATTTAAGTTTAAGGCACCAGTTTCAGACCCAAACTGCTCACCTTCAAACTGAATGTGGAATTCTATCATGATATGATCACTCTTGCCTAGATGATCCCTTACTATGAGATCATTTATTAATTCTGTCTCATTATATGTAGCCCTGCAAGCTCCCCATAAGGACCCAGTTCTGTCTCTCAATAGGAGGAGCTTCCATTTGTTCAATGATCAACTTGTTTACAATTACAGGCAGCAACTCTGCCTAGTTTCCTGTACAAATTCTAGAAACTCCACTTTCTTATCCCCTTTACCTACCTCTTCCAATCAATTAGTATTGGGGTAATTGAAATCCCCCATGAGTATTATTCTATGTTTTATACTCAATTCCTTAATTTGTCTGCATATTTCTTCCTCCACCTTCCTTCCACTATTAGGTAGTCTGTAGACTACACCTATTAGAGTGATATATCCTTCTTTATCATTCATCTCTATTCATATGGGTAGTTCTGCCCAACTCATGATTGCCTCCAGCTCCCCTGTTTTATTACAAACAGTGGATAGAATTTAATGGGCCCTCCAGTGACAGGCTAGGAGGCAGGGGACCAGAGAACTGCGACGGAAGGCAGGGGGCCGGAGGGCCCGTCGCCTTCCCATTGCACCATGATAAAGTCGGGGTGGGAAAGGCCGAAGGTGACCTACCCACCCAGAGGCCAATTGAGACTCCTACGTGGCAAATCAGTAGCCACTTAATGGCCTCTTCTCACCACTGCTGGAATTAAACCAGCGGCGGGAGAGGCATCCGCCACACAGGAAGGTCGCCCAGTGAAACAAGACAGCCTCCCTGCGGGCCTCCTCCATGGGCAATTTATAGACCATGGAGGGCATCTGGCAGCAAAGGCCACACCTCCAGTAACGCCCTCCCTCGCCCTCATCTACCACCCTTCCGCCCCATCGCTGGGGCCTGCCCGACTAGCCCTGACGACCCTACCTCACTCATCTCTGGTCCAGGACTCCAGCACAGATCCTGGTCCCAGGCCTTCTCTGGCCTCTGCTCCCAGTGGTGCTGCTGATACTACTGAGCTGCCAGCCCTCTGATTGGCTGGCAGATCTTGGAGCCTGGGATCCTGATGAGCAGTTAATTGCCCGAGCACCGTTGAATCACACCGGGGTGGCTACGAAAGGCTGAGGTGGGGTTCCCCTCCCCTTTTTGGCCCAACATCGGGAGCCCCACCAGCGCAACTAAATTCAGTCCACTGTGTGCATTGCTGTACAGACATTTTAACTCATCTTAAATAAGATTTCCTCTCACTTTATGTTTAACCATCGTTTTAGACCCCTGTTCCATCACTCTATTTATTCCTTTGCTATCAATGTCGTACCTTTATTCTTTCCTATTCTCTCCTTCCCTGTTTTTTTTACATTCAGGCTGCTTACATTTCTTGTTGATCACTCCCTCGGTCTTGCTAGTTTAAAACCTTGGCCACCTCTTTATTTACCCTTTCCACTAGGACATGGGCCCCATCTGGGTTCAGGTAGACCCTGTCCCATTGGTATAGCTCCTTCCTGTCCCAGAACTGGTGCCAGTGTCCCATGAAAAGGAACTCCTCTTTCCCACACCAGCCCTTTACCACATGTTAATTCTCCTGATCTGTCTGCTCCTCTGCCAAATTGCACATGGCTCAGGCAATATTCTAGAGATTATTACCGTCGAGATCCTGCTTTCTAATTTAGCGCCTAAATAACTCTTTCAGCAGGACCTCCTTCCTATTTCTTCTATTATGATCCACGTTGGGATCAACCAAACAAAAGAATAGCTTTCACCAAACAACCACAACAAAAAATCGATAAACAAGATTTCACATTTTTGCATTTTAATTTAATGGTCTGAGGTAGTTAGAACATTGGTATTTATTATATTAGAACTATATACATCATCGCACTAGTCTGTGTGACTCCACCAAAGCCACACTGCATCTAGCTTCAAGTTTCTCTCTCACATGAACTCTTACATCATGGGAGAAGGTACTCTTTACACTCTTTCAAGATTAACCCTTTCAGACCCTTATACTACAGATACAACAAAGTTAGATATTGATTTCTTTCACGGCCACCTACTAGTGGTCTTTAGTGAATGGTCCATAGCAATTATGTTGACTGTGAGCTCACCTGTAGGTTAAGTCCAGTATGTCCAAAGAACAGGTGAGGAGATGAAATTCCAACTGACCAAAACTCCAAAAGGTACAAAATGTCAAATGCCGCCACCAGTATACTCCAAACAAATCTCCAAATGGTGCTCAGCTCCCAACTAAACAGGTTTTCCAATCCAGTACTATTAACAGCTGTAGACGAATGTTGATGGCCACACAAAAGGTAGGTATCCCAAAACAAACTGACAGCTTTACTAACCAACAAAATTCTGATGACGATGGTTTTCCTTCAAATATATCAGACAAAGAGGAAAATCTCCACCATAGTCTCTGAGTACTATCAGGATAGTGACAGACGGTAAGAGAATCTGTTATGATCAGGTGAGGAGGGGTCAAAAGGCTCACCTCTTGTCCCTCTCCTAGTTTGACAACAACAGGGTTTATTTCTTTTAAACAGTGTATGTGCTTACCAATTCAGTGAGTGCTCTGCTATGATCATAAAATAATCAATCAGGCAGGTTTTCTTGAGTTTAAACAAGAAAGAGGTTAGTTTATTGTACTTAAAATCAAAACCCGATCTGAGTAAAAATAATAAACTATGCTCCAACTTTCACACACACGCACACGCGAATCACACAGACACAAATAGGTTACAGAGTGATGAAGAATAGATTGGTTGGATTAAAGTCCAGAACAAATAAAACAATATACAGTCTGTGGAGTCTGGTAATTAAGTTGTCTTCCACCTGAATTTGAGGTCCTGAAGTTCCTGGCTGGTAGAAATAGCCACCTGGTTCAGGGTTTTCTTGGTGACAGTGATGTAGATAGCTTTCACCCTGGAGTCTCTGTAGAGTTATGATAGATATAGATGTTTTGCAGTCTGCAGACAGGGTGCAAAACTTACAATATTACCTGGCGAGAGAGAGAGAGACAGCCTCACTGGGGTCCTGCACTGATCAATGCTCAAAGCTTGTCTGTTGTATTCAAAAGAATATCTCTCAGGTCTTATTGTTTCACTGTTTACCCCCTGGAGGCTCGTCTCCACTAGTGTGAATGCTCCAAGATGGCTTTGAATATCTTGCTAATGAAAGCGGTACCAAATAATTTACTCAACTGCTCAAGCCATTCATCTGGATAAGGGCTGGTTAGATATGCATCTCCACTTCGATACCTTGGAATGTGAGGTATTTTAGTGCAAATTGCAGTGGCCACCTTAGCTGCTGTCTTTTTAAAAGTTGAATTTAGGATTCAAGCTTTCCTTTTAAAAGTTTAATGTAGGTTTCCAACTGATGAATTAAAATCATCATTCAGCATAGCACATTTTCATGACAGAGGCCCTTGCTGTTTTAAAAAAAAATTGTAACCTTTATTGCAACACTTAAGTACTAGATGTTCCAGCTATCACCATTTTCAGCTGGATTCTCATTCCTGGCTGCATTGGACGCAATCTATCCCCCTAGTTATAGAGTCCCCTATTACTACTACATTTCTATTCTGCTCTTCCCCCACTTGAACAGCCTTCTGAGCCATGGTGCTTTGGTCTGCATTGTGCCTGCCCTTCCTGCTGTCTATCTCCTTGTCCTCACAGGTAACGAGTACATTGTACCTGTTGAATAGGACCAGTGTCTGCGGGACCTCCTTCTCAACCTCTCCTAAATCCGCCCTACCCGACTCCCTTTCCTGAACCTGTGTTTTTCTCTAGCCTGTGAAGGCATTCTGGATAAAATTATCCAGAAATTCCTTCCCCTCTCTTATGTGTTGGAGTCTCTCCAACTCGCACTCCTGCTCAATGACTCTAAGTCAGAGAGATTCACGATGGTGGCATCTCCTGCAGATCTGTTTGCTTGGGACAATTTGACCATTCACATCTCCCACATTTCGCCATAACCTGCTCTGCCATATCTTAGACTAGACTTGTTTTATTTATTTAATTAATTAACATCTTCATTCAATGATTATTTGCAATTATCTTAAGTAGTTTAGCTTAAGTAGTTACAATTTTAGTACAGTGTTACACCGTTATACAGTTTTATATCTTCTCAGTCCTAGACTACTGCCCTAGTTTCGGGGAGAAAAGCCCTTAAAACGCACCAACCATTCATCAACCTGCTCACCTAATTAATGCCTCTACACTTCAGCTCTCAGGTCGCGCTGTCACCCCCTCCTGCTCTCAGAACATTCCTTGTTTTGTAAAATACCAGAGCAGCACCCTCACTGTGCCGAATTCCCTCACTTACCAAATTCTCCGAGTTAAGTACTGTGTAGAAGTAGTACTCTGTAGAACTGTACTTTGTGCTACTTACTATTTGAAGACAAGGACAGGGTTTCAAAGTTAAGGGAGAGGGTATTGTGGGAGGGACTTTGTGCAGAAGAAAATAAGGTCCACAGAGTTCTGGATGAGTTTGACATTTGAAGGGTGACAAAGGTGGAAGTCAGACACGAGGGCTTCAGTCTTGTCCATGTTTGAACAGAGGAAACTTCTGGTTCTTCCAGAATTTGTTGTTGGGACAGAGTAAAACAGCATTGGTTGTGGAATCAGGATGGAAAGGTAAAGATGGCCATTATAGACAGGTAAATGAAAGCTAAGCCCACACACTGCCAGGTTCCCACACTCGCATGATGGAACGTCAGCAAAATGTTGACCCTGCTTCTGGGGAAGATGAAGCCAGTGCCCCAGAGGGTGCACAGTCACCTGTCTCTTCTGTGACCTCCGCCGGCGCAGTTACATCCACACCGTTAGCGGGGGCGGGGGGGGGGGGGGTGGTTTGTGCGTAGAATCAGGGTCACAATCTATTGTGCACGACACAGACACGTTCCAGCAGCTGAGGGAACATGTGCCATCTGGGTCCCCCCACATCCAGAGGTCTGCTGGGGACCAGGCCTCTGCTGAGCCCTGCGCTGATGATGATCCTCTGCTCGGGGCTACAAGAAAACTGCTGGAATTGCAGCAAGCGCATGGGAAAAATATGTTGGAGCTGCCTGAGGTCATGCGTGGCTTTGCATGTGCAATGGAGGAGTCAATGTAAGCCATGACATCTGCCATGTCCCAGGCATGTGAGCATATGACTTCCTCCATGGAGAGGGTGGTGACCACCAAGGAGAACCAGGCTGAGCATGTGACCCATATGTGCTCTGACCTACATTCCATCGCTGTAGCCATGGGCCCTGTGCAGTGGTGGCTAAGAGAGAGGGGGACAAGGCACCTAGACCTCCCTCCGGGTGCCTCTTCCCCTCTGGGAGACAGGCAGGTGCCATCATGTACCCAGATGGAGGAGGAGCACATACCAGCTGCCCTGGGGCCTTCCTCTCAGGACACCCCCAGGGTAAGCAGCGTCTCCTGTTCACCCCCCCACCCACCCCCGACATTGACCCCCTTACCTCCTGAAGGCGAGTCCAAGGGGGATGCTTTTCCACCAGTGCTGGAGACCCCTAGCAGGATGGAGACCTCAAGGCCCCATTCCTCCAGAGGATGCCTGCCTCGGTCATCTAGGGCAACAGAGCAACACAATGAGCAGACTGCCTCCACCTCAGCTGCTAAGGACAGGTTAGCACCAAGATTTAGTGGCCGGAAGAGAAAGGCGGCACAGTGGCGCAGTGGTTAGCACTGCAGCCTCACAGCTCCAGGGACCCGGGTTCGATTCTGGGCACTGCCTGTGTGGAGTTTGCAAGTTCTCCCTGTGTCTGCGTGGGTTTTCTCCGGGTGCTCCGGTTTCCTCCCACAAGCCAAAAGACTTGCAGGTTGGTAGGTAAATTGGCCATTATAAATTGTCACTAGTATAGGTAGGTGGTAGGGAAATATAGGGACAGATGGGGATGTTTGGTTGGAATATGGGGTTAGTGTAGGATTAGTATAAATGGGTGGTTGATGGTCGGCACAGACTCGGTGGGCCGAAGGGCCTGTTTCAGTGCTGTATCTCTAATCTAATCTAAATCTAATCTAAAAAATTATGAGCAAGAAGGTTGCACAGGCAGTCAAAGTAAAATTGTGACACATGTAAATGTATAACAATACATTTATTTGCCTTATTATTTGATACGTTATTGTCATTCATTGAGACATGCCGAGTAAAGGAGCAAAATGGAATGGTACGCCTCATGGCTGGCACACTTTGGTGCTTTCAAAGGAGTGACAGACAAGGCCATTCTTTTTTTAACTCCAAGGTTTGATCCTTCATTCTTCACTGACTGTTAGTTGTAGTTTGGTTGTAGGCAGTCATTGCGAAATGCCTTCATATGTAGGCTCAGCAAGCCCTCCCTTCTATGCCTTGCAAAGGAGTTTGTCCGAGTTCAGTCAAAGTGATAGATATTATGGTGTAGTTGGTTCTGATTGAGTGGTCATGGCTGGGTGGTAGATATATGTTCAAGTGTGCCACAGGTTTTTTTCGATTCAGTATTCAACAGCCACTGCATTCAGCAAAGCCCCACTCTACGTGCAATGATAGGTGACAGAGGACACCTGCCTTTAGATTTGAGCAAGGGATTGACAGAGGTAGATCAATAACTCAAGATAGCAATGTCGTTCCTGCGTTGGACTTGTAATCATGTAGGTGCCTCACTCTTGGCTGAAACGGCCAAATGTATCGCGATCCCTGATGTCCCTTGCATGTCTCTCAATGGCCCTGGCATCCATTAAAGGCTCATTCACATTAATGGGCTATTCCTCAGGATGATCCAAATCGTCCTCCTCTGAGAAGGAGTGGTGCTCCTCCCGTTCCTCCTCATGCAATATATGTCTATGTGGCATTGCCAGATTGTGTAGTGCACAGCAGCATATGGCTATTTGTGACACCCTCTGTGGTGCGTACTGCAGAGCCCCCCCTGACTGGTCAAGGTAGCGGAAGCCCATTTTCAGCAAGCCAGTGGAGTGTTTGATGATGGTTCTGGTGGAGGCGTGAGCTGCATTGTATCACTCTTCAGCTGCACTTTGGGGATGCCTTACTGGTGTCATTAACCATTTCTAGAGGAGGTAATCCTTGTCACCCTGGGCTGGTGCTTCAAAGATTCCCATTAGTTGTGAGTTTCACAAACTGCATGCGTCATGACAGCTCCCTGGGAAATGAGCACGGACCTGCATGATTTTTTTCCAGCGAACACAAAGAGTGGAAGCCTTTGAGATTTACAACTGCAACTGACTGGTCCCAGGGAGCTGTAATAGCCACATGAGTGCAGTTGATCACCCCTTGCACTCTAGGGAAATGAAAGATGGTGCTGAAGGCCCCTGACCTTGCTGCCTGGCTGTCCTCATCTACTGGGAAATAGATGACATCATTGGCATGATGGAAGAGGGCATTGGTCACCTCTTTATTGCACCTGTAAGTGGCAGCCTGTGAGATGCCACATATGTCACCCATTAAGCCCTAGAAAACACCATTTGCAACAAACTTAAGTGCCGCAGTCATCTTGACAGTAACTAGCATGGGATTCCCACCAAAACCACATGGTTGCAGTTCCTGTTGAATGATCCCAAAAATCTCAGTGACCATTTCATGTGACATCCTCAGACGTCTCTAGCATTGCCTCTCTGACATCTGAAGGTGATTTGCCCTTGTCCTGAGGATGTGCTGCCGAGCCAGTGCACGTCTTCTATGATGCCGTCTGTGGAGGGCATCATAGAACCAGAGAACCATAGAAAAATTACGGCACAGAAGGAGGCCATTCAGCCCATCATGTCCGTGCCGGCTGAAAAAACTAGCCGCCCAATCTAATCCCACCTTCCAGCACTTGGTCCATAGTCTTGCAGGTTACAGCACTTCAGGTGCGTGTCCAGGTACCTTTTGAAAGAAAAGAGGGTTTCTGCCTCCACCACCATTCCTGGCAGTGAATTCCAGACACCCACCACCCCCTGGGTGAAAAATCTTTTCCTCATGTCCCCTCTAATCCTTCTACCAATCACCTTAAATCTGTGACCCCTGGTAATTGACCTCTCCACTAGGGGAAACAAGTCCTTCCTGTCTCCTCTATCTAGGCCCCTCATAACGTTGTACACCTCAATTAAGTCACCCCTCAGCCTCCTCTGTTCTAAGGTAAACAACCCTAGCTGATCCAATCTTTCCTCATAGCTGCAACTTTCAAGCCCTGGCAACATTCTTGTAAATCTCCTCTGTACTCTCTCCAGAGCAATTATGTCCTTCCTGTAATGTGGTGACCAGGACTGTACACAATACTCCAAGTGTGGCCTAACCAGCATTTTATACAGTTCCAGCATTACATCCCTGCTTTTGTATTCTATACCTCGGCCAATAAAGGAAAGCATTCCATTTGCCTTCTTCACCACTCTGTCTACCTGTCCTGCCACCTTCATGTGTCATGCACTCTAAGGTCTCTCACTTCTTCCACTCCCCTCAATATCCTCCCATTTATTGTGTATTCCCTCGTTTGTTTGCCCTCCCCAAATGCATTACCTCACACTTTTCTGGATTGAATTCCATTTGCCACTTTTCCACCCACTCAACCAAACCATTGATATCTTTCTGGAGTCTACAGCTATCCTCTTCACTATCAACTACACGGCCAATGTTTGTGTCATCAGAAAATTTCCCAATCATGCCTCCCACATTTAAGTCCAAATCATTAATATATACCACAAACAGCAAGGGACCCAACACTGAGCCCTGTGAAGCACCACTGGAAACAGCTTTCCATTCTCAAAAACATTCATCGACTACTACCCTTTGTTTCCTGTCACTGAGCCAATTTTGGATCCAACCTGCCACATTCCCCTGTATCCCATGGGCTTTCATCTTACTGAGCAGTTTGCCATGCGGGACCTTGTCAAATGCATTACTAAAATCCATGTAGACCACATCCACTGCACTACCCTCATCAATCCTCCTTGTTACTTTCTCAAAAAACTCAATCAAGTTAGTAAGACATGACCTTCCCTTAACAAATCCATGCTGATTATCCCTGATTAATCCGTGCCTTCCAAGTGGCAGTTTATCCTGTCCCTCAGAATTGATTTTCATAATTTATCCACCACAGAGGTCAGACTGACCGGCCTATATTTATTTGGCCTATTCCTTGCACGCTTTGTAAACAATGGTACAACATTCGCAGACCTCCAATCGTCTGGTACCTTGCCTGTATCTTGTGAGGATTTGAAGATGATCCTCAGAGCACCTGCTATTTCCTCCCTGGCTTCTTTTAACAACTTGGGATGCAATTGGTGATTTATCCACTTTCAAGGATGTCAGACCCTCTAGTACTTCCTCCATCATTATGCTTATCGTATCTAATATTTCACACTCCTCTTCTTTAACTACAATGTCTGCATCAACCCACTGCTTTGTGAAGACAGAGAAAAAAAAAATCATTAAGAACCCTGCCCACATCTTCTGCATCCACGCATAAGTTCCCTTGTACATCTCTGATAGGCCCTACACTTTCCTTTGTTATCCTCTTGCTCTTAATTTACTGATAAAACATCTTCGGGTTTTCCTTGATTTTACCTGCCAATAATTTTTCATGTCCTCTCTTTGCTTTTCTAATTTTCTTTTTTACTTCGCCCCTGCACTTTCTATATTCCTCTAGGCTTTCTAAAGTATTAAGATTTTTGTGATAAAGAAGCTTTCTTTTTCTGCTTTAACTTACCCTGTAAACTTCTAGGTAACCAAGGGGCTCTAGATTTGGCAGTACCACCCTTTATCTTTGTGGGGATATGCCTACACTGTGCTTTCTCACTTTTGAATGCTTCCCACTGGTTTGCCACTGATTTTCCTTCAAATAGGTCTATCCAGCCCACTTTCGCCAGGTCACCTCTCAGTTTTGTAAAATTTTCCTTCCCCCAATTTAGAACTTTTACTCCTATTTTATCTTTGTCCTTTTCCATGATTATGCTAAAAATAACTGTATTATGGTCACTATCTCCAAAATGGTCACCAACTGTTACTTCATCCACTTGCTCAGCTTAATTACCGAAGACTAAATCTAGAATTTCACCCCCTCTCGTTGGGCTTGTTACGTGCTGGCTAAAAAAGTTCTCTTGAATGCAGTTCAAGAATTTTGTGACCTCTGTGCCCTTCACACTGTTTGTATCCCAGTTGATATTGGGGTCGTTGAAATCCCCAAGTATTATTGCCCTATAGTTTTTGCACTCAGAAATTTGCCTATATATTTGTTCTTCTACCACCCTCTCACTATTTGGAGGTCTATAGTATACTCCTAATAGTCTGGCTGCCCTTTTTTTATTTCTGAGCTCCACCCATATGGCCTCGTTTGATGATTCATTTAGCATATCATCCCTCCTCAAAGCTGTTATTGATTCCTTAACTAATAATCATTCTGAGTAGCCTCCCCCTCTTGTGCTGTCTACTAATCTCATTGTGGCATTGCCACTGAGCAGCAACAGCCTTCCTTAGTCGCATCCTGTGCTCTTCCCGAGGTAGCAGAAATATTGGGTCTATGAGACCCATGACAGCTTTGTAACTGTTCGAATGAAACAAGAATTAAACTTCAACCTTATTTTCCCATGATGCTAAACCATTGAACTCATGAGCAGATAGGTTGTATGCGCCTCCCATTGTGCACAGCCACAACTCCACCCACCCAGCACTGGCCTCCTCCTACTTCGATCTGCAATCCTGTGATTTATCACTTCATTTCGAAAAATAGTGTGCATCACTTTCGAAGCAAGTTCCTCCACCTTCCACCCTCCTCCTGCCACTTTCCAGCCTGCACCCAATACCCTTGACCCACCCAACGTTACTTTGAACATTCCCTTGGTGACCCTTGAACCACTATCCTGGACCACATCATTATTATCCCCCCTGTGCCTACACCCGTCACCATTGATATGCCCACTCTCACCCTAGATCCTCAGTTATCCACCTTAAAGTAGTCACCCAATCCCAAACCCCACCCTACAATTTCTTCCAATGCCCAACCTTGACTCTTGACCTCCTGCACCACTCCCCCACCACTGAATTGCACTGCTCCCTGTGGCTGTGACTGTTCCCTCCACCAGCCAGCACATCAGTTCGCCTCCACAGGACCCCAATGTTGACAGCACTCACCCCTCCCTCTAGGCCCATCATGCACCTCACATACATTATCTGCTCCAAACCCCACCCCTCCCAACACCACCACCAGCACCACCGACTCCACACCCTGAATGCTCGACCATTCCCTTCTCTGCATATTCAGGCATCCGAGACCCCATTCGCTGCTTCACTGGCTTCCGTCCTCCACAACTGCAGCCGCCCAATACCCCACCCTCTTCAAACCACTCGCCCCACAGAAAAGAATCACCCTTGCTGCTCCTGAGCCTGGAGCCAAACATCCATTCCAATGTTGCTCTTCCATGTGCTGAAGAGAAAGAAAACCACTGACCTCAGACACAACTGCGCAAAGCTGACTGGTACACGCCACCTTTAAACGAAAGTGAACTAGGTGCCGTGAGATTGCTGTGCGTTGCTGACTTAATCTGGCAGGTAGGGCTTAATTTAAATAATTATAAGGTAATGAGTATTCATGTTATGCAAATATATTAAAAGTTGGAACCCATCACAGGACGGCGTGAGACCTGACCTGCCACAAACACACCGCTGAATTCATCTTTAAAATTGAACCCACCGTCAGGAAATCAAAATATCACCTCCTGCTTAATTAGGTCACGCACTGTCATAGAAGTCGCTCTTGCAGGCCCATAAAATTCCCCCCTTACTTTTAAGCATTCATCTCTGACCAGTAATCATTTCTGTGGTGCATCAGTTAATCCATAATGATAAATCAGCTTAATTTAACAGCAGTGTACTTGTAGGTATACAATATGCTTGAATGTGTGATGAGTTTAGTTTAGAGATACAGCACTGAAACAGGCCCTTCAGCCCACCAAGTCTGTGCCGACCATCAACCACCCATCTATACTAATCCTACACTAATTCCATATTCCTACCACATCCCCACCTGTCCCTATATTTCCCTACCACCTACCTATACTAGGGGCAATTGCTAATGGCCAATTTACCTATCAACCTGCAAGTCTTTGGCATGTGGGAGGAAACCAGAGCACCCGGAGGAAACCCACGCAGACACAGGGAGAACTTGCAAACTCCACACAGGCAGTACCCGGAATTGAACCCGGGTCTCTGGAGCTGTGAGGCTGCGGTGCTAACCACTGCGCCACCACTGTGTATTGAGAGTTGCCACTAATTTAAACATATATCTTGGGAACAGGTTTATTCTTTCTTTGATGTAACTGGCTGTGTCCACAATGATTGTTGTTAACGTTAGCAGCTTCAAAGTCATCCTTGTGCACACATTGTAGCATTTGGTGTGTTTAGATATGATAATCACATCAACTGTCAAACTGTTGGACCAATTGTGCTTGCTCCAATGAGGTTCTATTTTAAGAATGCCTAAAGCACTTCACCCAGGCTGAACAGCAAATATGAAATGCAATAAAACAACACATTTCCCTGTCATATTGTGAGGGCCACCATGGGAAAAGTCTTGTTCTTCAGGTCTGTGCTGCTTTAATCGATTTTGGCTAGATAAGCTATCATATATTTATATTAAGCATTACCTACAAATAGAATGTCAAAACACCTCACTCAAGAGTTTACTGGAGTATCATAGCACATTCAGAATTCAGGCCCGTTGACTACAAACATTCTGATTGCCTGGCTGAACTAGTTTCCAAGACAGAAGCCTTGATTTTAACAACCCTTTCCCCCACCTCCACCCCCGCAACCCTCACATTCCAGTCAGTGGTGGGGAAGAGGAAATACTGGATTGAAAAAGGCCAAAATATCAGGATTGCGTGACCCAATCCCAAACCAAATCCATTCCCCAGCTTTAATTTTTACATTCCAGAAATCTGGCAATGGATGAGACTTCCGCAAAAGGTGGGGGCCAAGTAACTTATCAAAGTTGCAGCCGAATGATATTATCAGTGTCACAAATTAAGTTTTATAGTAAGTGTGGTGAAAACCCTCCTGATCACACATCTCCCTCCCGAGCCCTCCAGATTGCAGGGCGACCCCCAAGCCCTCCTAATTGTTAACCTTCCCACACAAGGCCTTCCAATTGCAGACACCCCCCCACCGAGCCCCCTGTTTGCAGGCCTCCTCCAAGCCCACTCAGTCGTTGACCTCCCCTGCCAATCACGGGTCTCCCCACAAGACTTTCTGATTACAGGCCTTCCCCAATCCTCTCCAATTTCAGGCCTCCTCCACTCTGCCCAAACCCTCTCAATCTCAGGACTGGTCTGAACCCTCCCAATTTCAGTACTGCCCCCAGCCTCACAAATGCAGGGTCTATCCTAAACCCTCTCAATCAGAAGACTGCTCCCAGACCTCCCAATTTCTCCACTGTCCCCAGCCCTCCTGGTCACAGAACTGACCCCAGCACCAACCCTACCCCACCCTCACCCCCAATTTCAGGACTGCCCCCAGCGCAGCCCTTCTGATGGCAGGACTGCCCCCAACCATCCTGATCGCAGAACTGCATCCAGCCCTCTCAATCACAGGACTGCCCCTAGCCCTGTCAATCAGAGTCCCTGCTGAGGCACTCGCCTGCCTCCATGGCTGAGTAGATAAAAGCATTTCCCCACAGTGGTATTCAAAATTGCAGATGAACCAGGCCTTGGACCCAATCTTGTTTCTGTGCTGAGTTGGTTGATAGGAGCATAGAAACAGAATAGGTCATTCAACCCCTTGAGACAGTTCTGCCATTAAATCAGATCATGACTGATCTGTATCTTAACTCCAGATCTGATCTCAGTAGAAGCACTAGTTGTTCTTCTACAATCAGCCTGAGTGTTCCTGGATCATAAAGACAAGGAACCAGCCAGGGTTTCCACTCCTGATTGCTATTAAATGACACTTGTGGAAAAAACTGTGCTTCACGTTTTTCCACATTAGGTGGATTGCATAGGACCTCATGGTCAAATAACCAATACTCACTGTGCAAAGCTAAATAACTTTCAATGGCATCCTGAAGGCTGTTGGGAGCATGCCAACATAGCAGGAAGCCAGGGCCTTTTTAAAATTTGTTCATGGGATGTGAGCATCACTGGCAAGGCCAGCATTTATTGCCCATCCCTAGCTGATGGTGACCCCCCCTCCCCCCTTCTTCAACCACTGCAATCTGTGTGGTATAGGTGCTCCCACAGTATTGTCAGCTAAGTTGTTCCAGGATTTTGACCCAGTGACGAGGAAGAAACGGTGATGTATTTTCAAATCAGGAGGGGAATTTGCATGCGGTACTGTTCCCATGCACCTTCTGACCCTGTCCTCCCAAGTGGTAGAAGTCACTGGTTTGGGAGGTGCTGTTGAAAGAGCTTTGGCAAGTTGTTACAGTCCGTTTTGTATATGGTACACAATGCTGCCACTGCCCCCAACCATCCTGATCGCAGAACTGCATCCAGCCCTCTCAATCACAGGACTGCCCCTAGCCCTGTCAATCAGAGTCCCTGCTGAGGCTCTCGCCTGCCTCCATGGCTTAGTAGATAAAAGCATTTCCCACAGTGGTATTCAAAATTGCAGATGAGCCAGGCCTTGGACCCAATCTTGTTCCTGTGCTGAGTTGGTGGAGAGAGTGAATGTTTAAAGTGGTAGATGGGGTGCCGATAAGCGGGCTGCTTTGTCCTGGATGATGTCGATCTTCCTAAGTGTTGTTGGAGCTGCACTCATCCAGGCAAGTGAAGAGTATTCATTCACACTCCTGACTTGTGACTTGCAGATGGTGGACAGGCACTGGGGAGTCAGGAGGTTACCACAGAATTCCTAGCCTCTGAATTGCTATTGTAGCCAGAGTATTTATATGGCTGGTCCAGCTAAGTTTCTGGTCAGTGGTGACCCCCAGGAGAATGATGGTGGAGATTCAGCAATAGTGATGCTGTTGAATGTTAATAGGAAGTGGTTAGATTCTCTCTTGTTGAGGATTTTCATTGCCTGGCACTTGCGTGGCACAAATATTACTTGCCACTTATCAGCCCAATCCTGAATATTGTCTTGCTGCACAGACTGCTTCATTATCTGAGTTGTGAATGGAATCGAAGACTTTGCAATCATCAGTGAACGTCTCCACTTCTGACCTGATGATGGAGGGAAGGTCATTGATGAAGCAGTTAAAGATGGTTGGGCCTAAGACACTATTCTGAGCAACTCCTGCAGCGATGTTCTGGGGCTGAAATGATTTTTCGCCAACAACCAGAACCATCTTCCTTTGTGTTCGCATGACTCCAACCAATGGAGAATTTTCCCGATTCCCATTGACTTCAATTTTACTAGACCTCCTTGATACCACACTCGCTCTAAAGCTGCCTTGATGTCAAGAACAGTTACTCTCACATTACCACTGGAATTCAGCTTTTTTTGTCCATGTTTGGAGCAAGGCTGAGATGAGGTCTGGTGGCAAGTGGGCCTGGCAAAACCCAAACTGAGTATCCATGAGCAGGTTGTTGGTGAGTAAGTACCATTTGATAGCACTGTCGACAACATCAACCATCAGTTGGCTGATGATTGATCAGTTATGGCTCGGTTGATAACATTCTCACCTCTAAGTCACAAGTTTCTAGGTTCAAGTCCCACTCCAGAGCTTGAGCACAAAAATTAAGGCTGATAGTACTGAGGAAGTGCTGCAGAAATTGGCAGTTTGCCCAGTGTGTGTATATATATTTCTTAAATAGCATGTGGATGTCGCTGGCAAGGCCAGCATTTGTTGCACATCCTTAATTGCTCTTGACAACTGAGTGGCTTGATAGACCATTTCAGAGAGCAGTTAATAGTCAACCACATTGCTGTGGGTCTGGAGTCACTTGTAGGCCAGACCAGGTAAGGACAGCAGATTTCCTTCCCTAAAGGACATTAGTGAACCAGATGGGTTTTTATGACAACGATAGTTGATAGCGATGATAGTTTCATGGCACCATTCCAAATTTTTTGAAACTAAGTAATTGAATTTAAATTTCACCAGCTGCCATGTTTGGATTTGAGCCCATGTTCCCAGGGCAATGGCCTGGGCCTCTGGATTACTAGTTCAGTGACATTACCGCTACCCCACACTCTCCCCTATCTGTAATCAGCTTGAAATAGGTAGAGGATTAGCATAGTGCTGCAAGTTTCATTTTACTAGAAACTACTTAAGGTTTTGTTTCTCTAGAATCAAAGCTAGTGAAATGATTGCTCTTAGGTGATGACAGCGGTAGCTAGCCCAAAAAGGGGCCATGGTCAGATGAGGCCTCTGCAATAGTGGGAGAGCAACTGGATAGATGGATAGATACTTAAACAAATAACCAAACTACAAAGTTGTGTTAGGATTTTCAGTTAACCTTGCTTAATTAAGATTCTTGCTGAAATGTGTAAGCTAATAAATGTGTGGAAGTGGAATAGAAGTTACTTTAGTGAAACTCTCCATGGTTCAATAGTCTGATAAGGAATTAGAACAGTTACACTGATGATCACCATATTATTAGACCTTATGAGTAGCTCTGAACATAAACAGCTAAGGCAAATACAAACAATGAGGCCCCTGAAAGTCAGCTTGAAGGCCAATGATGGTATTCAAGGGAGTTATGAGATTGATCATGGAAACAGCTCAGGATGAGATAAGGGAGGATGATGTAGAGGTATAATTGATCAAGGACAGAAGCTATGTGCAATTGCTGTAGAGTTTCTGAAAGATAGGAGATAACTTAATGGTGGGCTTTTACTCCATGTTTTAAACAAAGAATTTGATGCATCGTTGGACATTTTATAATAAGAACTTTTACAGGACCATTAAGTCCTGTCAAAATAACACACAAGTCTACCCCTGAAAAGGGGATTAAAGGATAAACTTTTGAAGAACGCCATTGCTGTAGGCAGAGGAGAGAAAGGGTAGATTCATGCTGACATTGATCAAACATTCTTGCATAGTTAGAGAAGTCATGAAGATGTGAGATACTGAGAAGAGGAGAGGAAAAAGAAGAAAAAGTTCAGCTGTTCGCACATGCCAGTCATCCTGCCTGATTTGGACGGGTACTCGCTACTTATCACAGTCATATATTTTTGCTGTATAATTTGTGTGTTTATAACCATCTTAAACTCTGATTGAACGCAATATACCCACCATATTGGTAATAGTTGATCCTGATTGATTGTGTTTCCATTAAAATTTAAACACCTGGCTTGATGGTAATGCTAGAGTGAGGGATTTGAGGGGCCTTAAGGTTACAGATCATGGTAAAATAAACTCTGCTGCTGTTTGATGCAACTGAGTGACTTCCCATTTCAGAGGTAGTTAAGACCACATTGTTGTGCATCTGGAGTCACACGTAGATCAGACCAGGAAAGGACATCAAATTTCCAGCCCTAAAAGACATGAGTGAACCAGATAGGCTTTTATGACAATCCAATAGATTCACAATACTAGCTTCTCATTCCAAATGTATTTAGTTAATCAAATTTAAACCCACCAGCTACTATAGTGAGGTTTGAACTTGCATTGCTGTATTACCAGTCCAGTAACATAACCATTATACCACCATTCCCATTTGGGAAAATTACTGCAGAGAGAAAGTTCAAAGACCTTTCATCAGTTCTGATCAATGCTGCCAGACCTACTGAATATTTCCAGCTTTTCTGTTATAACCCATTTTTTTGTACTGTTTTTACATCCAGCAGGTTGTGCTCCAGGTTGTTTCTGTAACAAAGACGCCTTTTATGTGGACAGGCTGTTATCCTGACTCGCAATTCCCCCCCCTACCAGGAGGGCAAGCTAGATATGGCAGGGTAGGGGACCACTCTGTTGCCATCAGGCACAGCCTATTATTCAGAATTTTAACTGGCAAGTGGGGGTGAGTTTGGGTGCGGTTGGGGGTTAAGTCTCCAGACAATTTCAAAATTTGCCGTTTGAGGAGAATGTCAATGGACTAGTCAGGTGGACAAATGGAGTTTAATCCAGAGAAATGCGAGGTCATGCAATAGGGGAAGGCTAACAAGGCAAGGGAATACACAATAAATGGTAGATTACTGTGAAGTATAGAGGAGCAGAGGGACCTTGAAGTGCATGACCCCTGAAGTTGGTTGGACAGGTAGATAAGGTGTTCACGAAAGCATAAGGGATATAGGTCTTTGTAGCTGAGGCATAGAACGTGAGAGCTGGGTGGTTATGCTGGAACTGTATAAAACACTAGTTAGGCCACAGCTGGAGTACAGTATACAGTTCTGGTCACTGTACTATAGGAAAGATGTGATTTCACTAGAAAGGGTACAGAGATTTACAATAATGTTGCCTGGACTGGAGAGTTTTAGTTATGAGGAGAGATTGTGTAGACTAAGGTTCTTTTCTTTGGAACAGAGGAAACTGAGGGGAGACCTAATTGAAGTGTATAAAATTATGAGGTGTCCAGATAGTGTGGATAAGAAGGCCTATTCCCCTTGGTTGAGGGGTCCATAGCCAGGGGACATAGATTTAGGAGGTTTAGCTGGGATTTAAGAGGAAATGTTTTCACCCAGAGTGTGGTCGGAATCTGGAACTCACTGCCTGAAAGGGTGGTAGAGACAGAAACCTGCATTGCATTTAAAAAACTACTTGAATATGCACTTGAAATGCGGTAACCTATAAGGCTACGGACCAAGAGGTGGAAAGTGGGATTAGGCTGGATGGCTCCTTGGCAGCCGAGGGATACAATGGACCAAATAGCCTCCTTCCATACTGTAAATTTCTACGATTCTATGAATTCTGGCATGTTGGAAACCTGACATGATCTCGCTCACTCCCGGCTTTTACTGGGGCAGATTCGGAGATGTGTGGGAAGCCCCCGTGGAGATTCTGGGTTGGTAATTCATATATGTTAAGAATCAATTAATTCTGAATTTAACAGCCACCCGATAGGTTTCCAAAGCAAAGGGAAACTCACTAGGGCCAACCAGACAAGAGCACAATGGGGATTCATTCCTCTGTGAAACTGACAGACTGGAAAGCCTTTAAAGACTGAAAGTTCCCAACTATTTCCCTGCCTATGTGAAAAGCTTGTGCCTTCTGAGAGTGTGCTTTCACTGCTTGGAAGGTGATTTCCAAATTCTTGAAAGTCTTTCACCTGCCTTAGACTTTACTCAGCTTGATCTTAACTTCTCTGCTGTTAGCCTTCACTGCAACATGAGAGCACCTTATGCAACTCTACCTTGTACCTCTGATGAGGAACAAGAGGAGCAGCAGGAGCAACACTAGCAGCAGCAGTTGCTTTCGCCTGAGCCACATGCCGCTCCACAGGACAGAGCTTGAAGATGGCAATACCTCCAGCACTGCGTATACAGGTGGAGGATCAGCATGTTCGACAATACTGAGCAACATTGACTCATGAGGCTCAGGTTTTGATGGAAGGTCATTGCTGACATCTGCAGCTCCTGGAACAAGACCTCCTTCCCAGTGGACCAGGTGGACATGCATTGCCTGTGGCCGTCAAGGTCACCAAAGCCCTGAATTTCTTCACCTCTGTCTCCTTCCAGGGATTTTTTGGTGACATCTGCAGGATTTCACGGTGTGCTGCCCACTAGTGCATCTCCCAGGTCACTGATGCCATGCTACCACTTGCATCCACTTTGTTACTGATGAGGCCAGTCAGACCCAGAGGGATCTTGCATTTGCTGCAGTGGCTGGATTCCCACAGATACAGAGAGTCATGGACTACATCTATGTGGAAATCAAGGCAGCTACAGATCAGCCAGCAGTCTTTGTCAATCGAAAGGGATTCCACTCCATCAATGTTCAGCTGGTATGTGACCACCAAAGGCTTGCATACATGTCTGTGCAAGGTAGCCTGAAAGCTGCCACAATTCTGCAGCAGTCACGTCTCCCAGAGGTCTTCGCACCCCAAGCAGAGTCAGCAGATGGCTCCTTGGATGCAAGGACTATCCTCCCAGGACCTAGCTGATGATACCATAAGGAGCCTGACCACTGATGCAGAGGAAAGATACAGCTGGAGCCACATGAGCACAAGGGCACCCATAGAGCAAACCATCCGGTTGCTGAAGATTTGATTCAGGTGCCTGGTGAGATCTGGGGGTGCAGTTCAGTAAGTACCAGCAAGGGTGTCCAGAATTGTAGTGGCCTGCTGTGCCTTGCACAACAGTGTGATCTCGAGAAGACTGGAGCTTCAGGAGGAGGAGGAGCCTGATGTGGCCACAGTCCCTGCAGCTGCTCATCTAGTTGCCAGAGAAGCCTATGACAGCCTCATCCAGGTATGATTCAGATAACCTGATTGTATGAAACCTTGTGGCACAACAGACTACTGCCCACCCCTTCCAACACAAATCATTCCCACAGTCAGAAACACCTCCACCCTTTGCTTCATTCCACTCAGGTTATACCATCTTTCTCAAGGCTCATGTCCATTTGGAAGGTGGGAGGCAACAATGGAGATGATTGGATAATGGGAACTTGAAATAAAGTGCATAATTCATTAACATTTTGCAATACATTAACACACTGACATTTCCATAATCTTCCAAGTGAACCCACTGTGCAAATAAAATGTTTTTCTTTTACTTTTCGATGTGATGCTACCCCTGTGGCTTCAGCAGAGCCAGAGGCAGGCTGCTCGTTCCCAAGCTCTGACAGCTAAGATGCCCCTGGCAGATGTCTTCAGGATTTTGGAGCCCATAAGACTGTCCCACTTGGACCTGTACAGAGGCAGGCTAGGTCACTGGAGCAGGAGACAGCATGTGCAGCTCTGATTGAGGGGGCATGCGGGTCAAGGGATGAGAAGTGCGAGTGCCTTGAGCAGAGTCTCCACTTCCAGGTATGCTTTCTCTATCTTCCTTCTCATGTTCCACCTGCACATCCTTGTATGCCAAGAGCTGGAGAGCACTTTGCTGCACTTCAGTGCGGCATGTGGCTCAGGCGAAAGCAACTGCTGCTAGTGTTGCTCCTGGTGTTCCTCACTGAAAATAGGCGACAGGTTTAGATAGATGATCTGGATTGGCGCAGGCTTGGAGGGCCGAAGGGCCTGTTCCTGTGCTGTAATTTTCTTTGTTCTTTGTTCTCATCGCCCAAGGAGAGGCCATTGCAGACTGAATGTGCAGGCAATTTGTCAGGGTAAGTATGCACTCGCTGACCTGCTATGTCTGGTTCTCCATGCGGGTGACCATTCTTTGCATGGAGGTGGACATCAGCAAAATCGCCTGAGACATCGCGGCACTCATGTTTGAGACAGACTCCTCCAATCTCTCTCCAGGAATGTACAGTGCCTCTGGAAATGCTGAAGAACCTCACATATTTTTGTTGCTGCTCCAGATCCAGAATTGTCCTCTTCCTGGATGACCCCCGAGGCTCAGCGTCTGTGTCCAGCTGAGCAGAGCTTGGGGTTTCCTGCGCCATCTGATAGGTACTCTCCACTGCTGCCCCTGTCTCCAACATCTGTGCCTGCTCACTTGTGACAACCTAGCTAACTGCCTTGGAGGGCCCACCGAGGTGTGTATCTGCACTGGTGGAGGGTATCCATGAGTCGTGTGATGGTGCTTCCTCAGAATGTGCAACCTCCTCTGAGGACTTCTCAACCTCCTCCCACTCCAGCTCCTGTGTTATGCATGATGGACCTATGGAAGATGAAAGACAAAAAATAGAGCTGATGTGGGAAAGGGTAAGAAATCGCCATTGTGCAGATGTTCACATTTCAATTAGTGATGACAGTAAATTGACATTAGTGATTGTTATGTGCCAAGTGGCGGTGTCATTTCTAATTCAATACCAGGTATCTGGGAGATCCTCATCTCTCCATCACCATGTACTCCAACACTCTGCCAAACTCCATGGCCTTTTCCTCCCCGTCCGCAGCAGTCAGGGTGGCCATAATTGGAGGGCCAGCCCAGGTTCTCTGCCTCTCCCCGCATTCTCCCACAAGAAGAGAAAGCAGAGAGTTATGAGTATGATAAATGGATTTTGTACAGGGGATAGAATGACAACATTAGTGGTGTGTGACTGTGAGGGATGCATGTGAGATGAGGGTGAGCGTCAGTGTTGGCTGTTCAGATGGGGATATGGGAAGTGCTTCGAGAAGTGGAATGAATGGAGCTGCAAGGTGTGTTGGTCAGGAGTGTTGTGCAGGCGAATGCACAGGAAGTCAGAGTGTGGGCTTTGGTACTTGAAAGCATTATACCACTCACCTTCCCTGCCCTCATGAGGTCATTGAACCTCTTGTAGCACTGAATCCAGGTTCGAGGGACTGCACTCCTTCTGCTTGGTTTGAGTGGCTGGCCTCTTTCTTCAAAATTTCACTGCAGGCCCTCACAGCCCACAGCAGAACCTCCTGGACACAGTCAGAGAACCTGCAGGGTAGCCTTCCCTCGTCCTGCTTCTATTCTGCATTCTGAAGCCTCAGAAATCAATGTGGGAAGTCAGCCACTTCGACTCCCGCCGATGTCCCTTTAACTAGAAATCCTTCCTTTGACATGTGCGGGCTGTCATCACGTCCGCACTCTGTGATTGGTCGGGAAACCCGGAAGTAGGATGCTAATACTGTGGCTGAATTAAACAGCAAAAAGATCGGGTTCCTGGCCTGCTGCCAGTGAGTCTGTAAGGTGAAAATTCTGCCTGTTAACTCTGTTTCTCTCTCACATGCTATCTCACCTGCTGAGTATTTCCAGCATTTTCTGTTTCCATTTCAGATTTCCAGCATCCGCAGTATATTGCTTTTGTCTATGTTTTAAAAGTTCCTTTTTTTCCAAATTTTAGACATTTCCATTGGGCTTATTGACATTTTTTGGCTTGCTCTTAGGATATTCCTTCTCATGAACTTCATCAGAACTCACGTCTTCTGTTAAAAACTACTGGAGCACTACTGCTCAGGTAAAAGTCATATTGACCGGTCAATACATGCTGTGGTTTTGCTGTCCTGGGTGTAACTCCATTGTTTTCCATGGGACAGAACACAGGGGTCTCTTAGAAAACCAGTCACCACATTGTTTTGATATTATTACCTGAAGTTTGTGTTCAAAAAGGACAATTGTATATTAAAAATTTTCTTGAACAGGTTTGGCAATAGCCAGGTAATTGAAATCTAACAATAATGAACAATGTTTCTTAGGTTCTATAGCGATTTAAAAAAAATTCTAGGTTCTGTCTCGAAAGTGACATTTGGCATATAACTCAGCTATGATATAGGGGTTGATTTTAACCTGACCCGCCCAGCAAAGAGGCTTATAAAGATTGAACAGCTGACTTACCTGTTGATGCCCCACCTGGGTCCTTCAATTTTAAGCTGCTCTTCTAAGCAAGCAGCGAGAGCACCTGCCTGAAGGGCCTTTCTTTAAATATGCAGATTAGGTTCTGATGACATCATTGGACTCCAACTGTGATTTGAACACTCACCTGAGAGGGGAAATTCTCTGGGGCTTTCCCACCCAAATAAAGTCAAGTGAATAGAGCATTGAATGTAGAAGAGGCCATTGAATCTAAGTATTTTTTGTTTTGTTTCTGTAGTAGGAGTGCTCCTCCAGGCCCCAGGAGGAAGGTTTAAGCCTCTGCTGCCCCAGAATACTTCCATTCAATACTGCGAGATGCCCCCTACACAGACCTGGTTCCCACACTTATCTGAATGAAAAGAAAAAGAAAGACTTGCAATTATATCATGATTTTCATGGCCACTGGACATCTCAAAGCACTTTACAGCCAATGAAATACTTTTGAAGTGTAGTCACTGTTGTAATGTAGGAAACGTGGAAGCCAATTTGCGCTTAGCAAGATCCCAAAACAGCAGTGTGATAATGACTGGATAATCTATTTTTGTGATGATGGTTGAGGAATAAATATTGGCCAGTGCACTGGGGATAACTCCCCTGCACTTCTTCAAAATAGCACCATGGGATATTTTACATCCACCTGAGCAAGCAATGGGATCTCGGTTTAACGTCTCATCCAAAAGACATACCTTCGACAGTGCAGCACTCCCTCAGTACTGCTGAAAGAACTTCACAGACTGTCTGAATTTATTCCCGCTTCTCGCCACTTCCTGCCCCCAAAGTTGACCAGTGGCATGTTATTAATAATGCCCAGTGGTTACAATCACCTTGGCCTCATTCTGCTGTGGGGGTGGCGGGAATCTAATGGAAACCAGCAGTGTCCTGTCAGAAGCAACTGACAGTTAAAATCTTCCCCTAATGTCCCACTTGTGACATTGTGATTGAGAATAGTGAGCTGTGAATGTTTTCAAATGATTCTCCTTTCAATAACAACAATAGCAAATTGCATTTACATAGCGCCTTTAACAAAGCAAAACATCCCTTGGCGATTCACTGGAGCATTATCGAACAAAATCTGACACCAAGCCACATAATGAGATATTAGGACAGGTGACCAAATGCTTGGTCAAAGAGATGGGTTTTAAGGAGCATCTTGAGTTAGGAGAGAGGTAGAGAGGTTTAGGGAGAGAACTTCATATTGATTGTATTTAATCCTTTATATAATGCACTAATGCAAAAATAGAAGGATATTTTTAAATACTCTATTGAAGTGGTGACCCAGGTGCTATCTTTCTTATACCTATTCAATAGCCTTTCCATAAAATAAGTAGTCAAAAATCTCATTTGATGCCAAGCAATTGTGTGAGCTACATGATAGGCCACCATATTTTCCCCCTTTGTCAGGGTTCCCAGCATTTAACAGTCCTTCAACTTTCTCTTAGCTCTTAAACTGACATAGTCAATACTCACAGGCCAATTTTTTCTTGCTAATTGCCTCCTGAGGATATTGATGCGCTGCTGGAGTATGCATCTACAGTCCTCGGTCATCTTCTGATACTGTGACCAAGTGGTCATTTTTTTATATGTGAGCCTGGAGTGCATCAAGCCCAAATTTGGCTTTACCTCACATTCACACATGCACGCTTCCATGTTAAGTCATTGCTAATGATCAGGTCACACAGACCTGAAACGTTAACTCTGTTTTTCTCTCCACAGATGCTGCCTGACCTGCTGAGTATTTCCAGCATTTTCTGCTTTTGCTATAAACGCTGGCTTGTTTCCCCTCCAACTGTCTGGTTCATAATCCAGGACAGTGGGACCAGATCCTTCACCAAAGGCCTACTGGCTCATTCTGTTTTTTGAGTGAATTTTTACTTGGAGCTGGTGTATGTACTCGCTGCCTTTGCCCGAAACAATGTGCTTGACCAACTCCCTGGTGTACAGCAGTCTGGATCTCCATGGAACTGATGGTGTGACCACCCACGATGTACTAAAAAATATAGTTCACAAAGGAGCAACAGGGTGGTGGTGATAGGAGATTTTAATTTTCCCAACATTGACTTGGGATTCACTTAGTGTTAGAGGTCTAGATGGAGCAGAATTTGTAAGGAGCATCCAGGAGGGTTTTCTAGAGCACTATGTAAATAGTCCAACTCGGGAAGGGGCCATACTGGACCTGGTGTTGGGGAATGAGCCCGGCCAGGTGTTTGAAGTTTCAGTAGGGGACTACTTTGGGAATAGTGATCACAATTCCGTAAGCTTTACAATACTCATGGACAAAGACGAGAGTGGTCCTAAAGGAAGAGTGCTAAATTGGGGGAAGGCCAACTATACCAAAATTCGGCAGGAGCTGGGGAATGTAGATTGGGAGCAGCTGTTTGAAGGTGAATCCACATGTGATATGTGGGAGGCTTTTAAAGAAAGGTTGATTAGCGTGCAGGAGAGACATGTTCCTGTGAAAATGAGGGATAGAAATGGCAAGATTAGGGAACCATGGATGACAGGTGAAATTGTGAGACTAGCTAAGAGGAAAAAGGAAGCATACATAAGGTCTAGGCGGCTGATGAAAGACGAAGCTTTGAAAGAATATCGGGAATGTAGGACCAATCTGAAACGAGGAATTAAGAGGGCTAAAAGGGGTCATGAAATATCTTTAGCAAACAGGGTTAAGGAAAATCCCAAAGCCTTTTATTCATATATAAGGAGCAAGAGGGTAACTAGAGAAAGGATTGGCCCACTAAAGGACAAAGGAGGAATGTTATGCTTGGAGTCAGAGAAAATGGGTGAGATTCTAAACGAGTACTTTGCATCGGTATTCACCGAGGAGAGGGACATGACGGATGTTGAGGTTAGGAACAGATGTTTGATTACTCTAGGTCAAGTCGGCATAAGGAGGGAGGAAGTGTTGGGTATTCTAAAGGGCATTAAGGTGGACAAGTCCCCAGGTCTGGATGGGATCTATCCCAGGTTACTGAGGGAAGCGAGAGAGGAAATAGCTGGGGCCTTAACAGATATCTTTGCAGCATCCTTAAACACGGGTGAGGTCCCGGAGGACTGGAGAATTGCTAATGTTGTCCCCTTGTTTAAGAAGGGTAGCAGGGATAATCCAGGTAATTATAGACCAGTGAGCCTGACGTCAGTGGTAGGGAAGCTGCTGGAGAAGATACTGAGGGATAGGATCTATTCCCATTTGGAAGAAAATGGGCTTATCAGTGATAGGCAACATGGTTTTGTTTAGTTTAGTTTAGTTTAGAGATACAGCACTGAAACAGGCCCTTCGGCCCACCGAGTCTGTGCCGACCATCAACCACCCATTTATACTAATCCTACACTAATTCCATATTCCTACCACATCCCCACCTGTCCCTATATTTTCCCTACCACCTACCTATACTCAGGGCAATTTCTAATGGCCAATTTACCTATCAACCTGCAAGTCTTTGGCATGTGGGAGGAAACCGGAGCACCCGGAGGAAACCCACGCAGACACAGGGAGAACTTGCAAACTCCACACAGGCAGTACCCGGAATTGAACCCGGATCGCTGGAGCTGTGAGGCTGCGGTGCTAACCACTGTGCCGTTTTGTGCAGGGATGGTCATGTCTTACCAACTTAATAGAATTCTTTGAGGAAGTGACAAAGTTGATTGATGAGGGAAGGGCTGTCGATGTCATATACATGGACTTCAGTAAGGCGTTTGATAAGGTTCCCCATGGCAGGCTGATGGAGAAAGTGAAGGCGCATGGGGTCCAAGGTGTACTAGCTAGATGGATAAAGAACTGGCTGGGCAACAGGAGACAGAGAGTAGCAGTAGAAGGGAGTTTCTCAAAATGGAGACGTGTGACCAGTGGTGTTCCACAGGGATCCGTGCTGGGACCACTGTTGTTTGTGATATACATTAATGATTTGGAGGAAAGTATAGGTGGACTGATTAGCAAGTTTGCAGACGACACTAAGATTGGTGGAGTAGCAGATAGTGAAGGGGACTGTCAGAGAATACAGCAGAATATAGATAGATTGGAGAGTTGGGCAGAGAAATGGCAGATGGAGTTCAATCAGGGCAAATGCGAGGTGATGCATTTTGGAAGATCCAATTCAAGAGTGAACTATACAGTAAATGGAAAAGTCCTGGGGAAAATTGATGTCCAGAGAGATTTGGGTGTTCAGGTCCACTGTTCCCTGAAGGTGGCAATGCAGGTCAATAGAGTGGTCAAGAAGGCATACGGCATGCTTTCCTTCATCGGACGGGGTATTGAGTACAAGAGTTGGCAGGTCATGTTACAGTTGTATAGGACTTTGGTTCGGCCACATTTGGAATACTGCGTGCAGTTCTGGTCGCCACATTACCAAAAGGATGTGGATGCTTTGGAGAGGGTGCAGAGGAGGTTCACCAGGATGTTGCCTGGTATGGAGGGCGCTAGCTATGAAGAGAGGTTGAGTAGATTAGGATTATTTTCATTAGAAAGACGGAGGTTGAGGGGGGACATGATTGAGGTGTACAAAATCATGAGAGGTATAAACAGGGTGGATAGCAAGAGGCTTTTTCCCAGAGTGGGGGATTCAATTACTAGAGGACACGAGTTCAAAGTGAAAGGGGAAAAGTTTAGGGGGGATATGCGTGGAAAGTTCTTTACGCAGAGGGTGGTGGGTGCCTGGAACGCGTTGCCAGCGGAGGTGGTAGATGCGGGCACGATGGCGTCTTTTAAGATGTATCTAGACAGATACATGAATGGGCAGGAAGAAAAGAGATACAGACCCTTAGAAAATAGGCGACATGTTTAGATAGAGGATCTGGATCGGCGCAGGCTTGGAGGGCCGAAGGGCCTGTTCCTGTGCTGTAATTTTCTTTGTTCTTTGTTCTTTGAAGCTCATGGCCTGGAGGAGATACAATGGTCAAGATGAAACTGCTTCATCACCTTGTAGATGTAAAAGAAGTAAGTCACTTTCTTGACGTTCTTCACTTCCTATGCTGGCACTTTATTCGAGGTTTTCAGGACTCCCTTCTTGGCTGCTGATTTCTTCTTCGCGGGCATTTTCAAACACGATTTTAGGCACAGAAATATTGTGTATATTGTCATGAAAACTCTATATGCAAAAGGGGAAATATTAATTTCATCTGTTGGAACATTACATTCGACTTTTAATGGAAAAATCCTACAAGTAACTTTTTAAAAAAACTGGCAGCCAAGATGGCCACTGCAATTTACATTTGAGACACCAGAATATTAAACTGGAGATGAAAAGCCTCAACAAGCCTAGCCGGAACAATAGCTTGCTCTCAGTGATTGAAATACCTAGAATGGCTTTATCAACACAGTCATCATGGCTATCTACAACCATTGACTTTGAAAGAGTCAACCCCCTCCAAGTGTGACTGGCTATCTTGAGGCATGTAGCACCTTGAATCTCAGAGAAGATTCCAGAAAAAAACCTCATTAAAAACAAAGGAGCTTGATAGAGTCATGTGACTACCTGCACAGCTCTGAAGAAACTGTAAGCTTTGACACACAGACAGCAAAGAGTAGTTACTGAAAAGCCATCAACGAAGCAGGCTCTCTCTCTCCCTTTCTCCCCAGAAAATATCAAGAGAAGATCCGGCTGCGACTGGGAATCTCCTCAACCCAACAGACCATCACAGCCAGCAACCAGGGGGTGAGAATCAACCCCCTTTTCAGCTTTCAGCAGCCCTGAGCAAAGCAAGCCCACCACCATGCACGTGGCCCAGCGAGGACTTCAGGACTATAATTTCAGCTGAGGACTATTGGACTCCCATACTCTATTTAAATCCCATTTATTCCAGACTTTAATCCAACTACTAAATCTGTTTTCCCTCTGTAATCTATTTGCGTGTGTGTGACTCTCATATGAATGTTTAGCATATTTTTAGTATTTTTATCCAGGTTAGAGTGTTAAGAATAATAAACTTACCTCTTTCTTGTTTAAACTCAAGAAAACCTGTCTGATTGGTTGTTTTGCAATTACATTAGAGGAACAGGAGCAAGTGCTCATTGAGGTGGTAAATTCAACCACTGTGTTTTAAAAAAAGGATAAACCCTGTTGCGGTCAAATGAGAGAAGGGGTGAAAGGGGAGCCTGAGACTCCCTCCTCACCTGGCCATAAAAATATAGCAACTAGACTCAAATTCCATGGTGATGATACTTAAACATAATTTTCAGAATGATCTAATGGAGTCGGCCTCATGTCAAAAACACAGGTAAGGTCAGCTTCACTGGAAGTAATAAGACTTCTTCCTCTCATTTGGCACTGATCCTGTAAATGCTATCACGATGGACTTCTTGAGGAATTCAACCAAGGACTGTTCCCTGAGTTTCTGCACTGTGCTGTTGATTTCACTATTACCAATTATAATAACCAAGATCACGGTAGTATATTCCAAGCTCTGCTACCACATGTAAACATTCTTGAGAACACAGTCTATGGTTTCAAATGGCAGCCACCATTTCAGAGATGATGGCCACTATTCTGTGACATGCAAGTGCTGTTAGGAGCTGAGAACCTACAGTCCTAACATAAGTTTATGGAGACTTTCCAAAGCTCATCGTTCACTTTCTCATGTGTGTAGTATTTGTACTGTAATTCCTTATTATTAGGTATCCGGTTAGCTCCAATACAAGCCATGGAGAGCAGCAAGTAAGGTAATAATGTGATATTTCTTTTGACCTGAAAGACAGAAAGAACATTTCAATAATACTCAATGCTATTTTTCATGTTTGTTACTTTATCTTTTCAAAACTAGACGTGGAGCAAATATTGAATTTGCCTTTTCATTCAGGTCTTTGGCTTGGCAAACATGTGTAGTTAAGTTGTATAAATGAGTGGATTATACATTTCATACAGAGATACAAACTGAAACCAGGATTCATAGTATTTAAGGCTGCGTTTACACTTCACCTGTAAGGGGTGAAATTGAGCCTGTTTTGACCAGTATCCGATAGTGTTCCCACATGACCCTTGCAGCGCAAAACAGGCTCAAGGCGAATAGGCAGCCAATTTTTCACTGCGGCAGTTTTTATTTTCCATTGACATTTTTAGTCTCGAACCAAGCAATAGCAACACTGAGACTAGGAAACAAGTCTCCAAAAAGAGTTTGAGCTATTGTTCTGTGAACTTCATTGGGAAGATCAGGGGCGGTTGATTCACCACGAGCCCATTTTGCACTGCTGCCGTGGACTAATTTCACCCCCATAGTGCCGACCCTAAGACGTGGGGTGTTGAAACATCGGGGTGGATATGCTTGTCCAGAAGCTCGACGTTGGTTATGGATTTTGTCAATGGTGGGAAAGCTCCAAGGAAACATTGGTGCCATGACGCGGCGGGACTGCAATTTGAATTGGTGAACAGCTATTTAGAATGCAATTGCATTGAATTGAAGCCAATTTTATGGAGGTTTCATATTTAGTCAACGGTGCACAGGGAACACGTGCCTTCAGATCCCCAGCTATTTAAAGGTGGTGGTACCGAGGCAAGGCCTCAGTGACGTCATGGGAAGGCATCCATGGTGAACAGTGGATAAGGGAAGAGGGGAGAGCAGAGGCTATTGTCAGCCTGTGCAGCTGGATTTTCTGCAAGGATCGGCTCACCCTTGGGTACAAGGATTAGATGGGTACACTGTTGGGTGCAAGGGTCAGGTGGGTACACTATTGGATGTTGGGCTCTTTACAAGGGTGAGAACTAGCGTGTATTCAGAGTTGGGTAACAATGGGAAGGCCCAAGGCAAGTTTGTCTCTGCAAAGACAGCACAGAGGAGGAGTAAAATTCAGCTAGCATACACCTCGTCGTTGTGGACCCCCATGCAGCGCAGCAGCAACTTGGAGGGAGGGCCAGGATCCTTCTGGGACCACCAATGAAGCTCCAATAGGAGAGCTGCAGCAACAGCGATGCCAAGAAGGGCCTATCTGAGCCAGAGTGTGTTCCGGACTCACCTCAACTACTTCCAAATATCCGAGCAGTTGTGTCAGCGAAGACTGCAGCTCTCCAAGGAGGCCATCACTGACTTACGTACCATGCTGCAGGATGAGCTGCGATCGATGGGCTTCAGTGAATGCACTATGCCCATAGCCCTGAAGATCATCAGGGTGCTCAACCTCCACGCGTCTGGCTCTTTCCAGGGATCCACTGGGCACATGTGTGGGGTCTCCCAGGCAGCAGCCCACCGCTGCATCAAGAAGGTGACCAATGTCGTGTTCAAGAGGATCAGCGACTATGTGCGGTACTGGACCGACCATAACAGTCAGGCCAAGCAGGCCATCGGGATCGGAGCCATCACTAGATTCCCCCAGGTACAAGGTGTCATCAACTGGACACATATGGCCATCAAGGCTCCCACAGACCAGCCAGCAGCCTTCATCAACAGGAGGGGCTTCCATTCCATCAATGTACAACTGGTCTGCGGCCACTGGAAGGTCATCCTGCAGGTGTGTGCCCACTACCCGGGAAGTAGCCACGTTGCCTACATACTTCGACAGTCCCAGGTGCCACAGCTTTACAAGCCCCCTGCTTGCCTTCAGGAATGGATTCTTGGGGACAAGGGCTACCCATTGAAGATATGGCTACTGCAGCACTACAGAGGTTCAACACCTGCCACAGGTCCACCTGAGTGACCATCAAGCAAGCCATTTAGCTGCTGAAGATGAGATTCTGGTGCCTCGATCGATCCAGTGGAGTTCTGCAGTGTGCCCCAGCGAGGGTCTTGCATATTGTGGTAATCTGTTGTGCTCTGCACAACCCAGCACAGCAAAGGGGGGAGGCCTTGTATGAAGAGGTCATGATTAATCGCCAATCCTGAACTGAGCAGGAGGATGTGGAGAAGTCTACTGAGCAGGTAGCATTGGACCTTGCTTCCCTTGCACCGAAGGCCAGGGCCATTGAGAGCTGCGCGTGGAGGCACAACACAATTTCATACATACCCACTTCCTGCCACCATGATGGCCTCTCAGAGTGAATTCAATAAAAACTCACCTCACTGTACTCGCCTGTCGCCTCCTTCCTATCTCACTCCAGTGCCTAGCGTCCAGTTTCACCACGTGCTCTGAGACATCTGAGACGCTGAACAAACGTGGCGTGTGCCTACACTGGTAGCCCATTGAGGGAGCAAGGATAAAGGTTGCAGCTCACAATTCAGTAATGGAAGAATGAGCCATATAAAGCAATGAATCTGAAATCTATTTATTATATCAATTGCAGGAACCAATGCAAAGACCACAATTAAGACACGCGTGAAGCCCCAAGTGCATCTAGGTGATTGTCTACATTGGTTTGTTTGTGCTTCTAAGTGGTGCAACCCCTGCGCTGGCAGCTGAGGTGGAGGCAGGCTGCTAATCGGGCTGTCCTTTGGCCTGGGATGACTTTGACAGACATCTTCTGGCTGCCTGAGACCTGGAGGGCCCCGGCTGGCTCAAGCCTTGCTGCACAGGTGCAGGAGCCTCCTCAGTCACCATAGCTACTGGAGCTGGCCTCACTGGTGGAAGAGCTGAGGAGCCACTGTCCACATTCAGAGCACCCTGAGGGTATCCCCCAGATGTGGAGGTCAGCCTTTCTTCCTCCCTTTCAAGGCTCACTTGAACCTCTCTGCTGATAATAGAAGGACAAAAACCTGGAGAAGACTGCAGGCACCTCGTTCTTCTCTCACCTTGCACTGCTGTGTTGAGCTCATGGCCAAGGTGATGGTGTGCAGGTTTGCACGCATCTCTGAAATCTGGCTCTCCATGAGAGTCACCAACCTCTCAATGGAGGAAGCCACGTGCTCACACACCTGAGACATTGCAGCACTCATGGCATGGATGGACTCCTCCATCATTCACTCATGGCCGCGCATTACCTCTGGCAACTCCACCAAGTGTTCCCTTACCTCTCTGCAACACCAGCATGTTCTGTGTTGCCAACACCAGAGGCTCATCATCAGCTGGGGGCTCAGCATGGGCCTGGCCATCCACAGTCCTCTGACTGTCAGTGACCTTGGTTGTCACAGTCTTCGTCAGCTGCTTGGGCGAGTGTATGGTGCTCTCACCAGCTTGCGAACCTGAAATAAAGCCTGAGCACATACCCACTGATGTGAAACTATCTGCTGGTGGAGGGTTCAGGGGAATGTGACGGTGCATCCTCTGACTGCTCCTTCTCCTCCTCAGAGGTCGATGACAGGCCCCTGTCCCAGTGCCTGCACTTGCCTCTGAAGTGCCTTGACCTGCACGAGAGAACACAAATATTTGTGGGTTAGGTTGGTCAGACCTCCTCATGCCAACCATGTGTGATGTGGATCTCCAGAAGTGTGTTGAAGGACACATAAACACAATGTCTCCTCGTTCTCTTGCGCGGACACGCCAGTCTCACCGTTCGCAAATGCATCGCTGCCCTGGGCCCCTGCTAGCTCCAGAGCCGCCTCCTCTGCCAACATCAGAGGAAGTATATCAGGGATCCCATCGCCAGTCCTCGATGTCTCCCTGGTGTTATGGGTCCATTCCTCCTGCAAGCGGAAAGAGGGGCACAGTTAGACTTCACATGAAGAACAACAGAACACTTATGCTAATGGCAGCCCCTCGTTCCGTGATAGGGTCTCCTAATTGGCTCCTCCCTACGTCTGCTCTCAGGGGATGTAATGGGGATGAGCTGTGAAAGAAGGCAGCCTGTCACCAAGATACAGCCATGTATCTGACAGGATGTGGAGATGGCTCCCCCACTTGTCACCACCTTTGTGGTCACTCCCTCCCCATGTCAAGCTCCCTCCCACATAGCCACATGCAGGCCCCAAAGAGGAGATGGGTGTGAAGGATCTTGGCGGAGTGAAGGAGGTCATTGACTCTCTTGTAGCACTGGACAGAGTTCCAGTGGGTGACCCCACAGCTGCTGACCTCCTCTGTGATCTACATCTAGGCTTGCTTGGTCAGGCGGGAGGGTCTCTTCTTGCTCTCCCTCTGAAAGAAGACTTCCCACCTTTCCCTTGCAGCCTGGAGGAGATTTTCCATTAAGGCATCGCTGAAGTGTGGGGCCACCCAGTGTCTTGCTTACAGTTGGCTCCGAACTTGTCTGGTCGGTCTGCCGTGCTGTTGGATGGGCACAGGGAGGTGTAGGAGTCACAGCAGTGATGAGGGGAATGGGGAGGGGCGAGGTGGGCGCAGGCGTTGGGGGGTGGGGTGGGGGGAGTGGTTCCAGGAGATACAGCCACAGCAGCAATGGTGGAAGAGGATCTAGGAGTTACAGCAGCAGCAGCAGTAGTAGAGGGGTTGCGGGGAGTGGGTCCAGGAGTTACAGCAGCAGCAGAGGTGTCCTACAGCACTCCATATTCACTGCATCAGTGAAAGGCAGCAGTACAAGCAGGGCTCACAGTGCTTTAAAGATGGTGTAGTATAATGTATATATGCTGTTGTTGGGTAGATTATGTATATAGACATTAAGCATCATCACAGATGTGATGTCATGAGTCTGAACCTCATGTTGCTCAGTGTTAATGTAGATGCCTTAGAGATAATACCCCTGTAAATAAACTCCTGTTACTTTGACCCAAAGTCTACTATCCTCATTTAATATTAACAACACACTGACCAGTATAGTACATGGTGGCAGTGGTAAAAATGATTTTTGTAGGGTAACGACAGAAAATAGCGGAGAGAAGCATGGAAAGGTCAATACCCTTATCGGAGAGCTTCGAGCGAGCGGCGGGACCCAACCAGGCCGAGGCATGACCGAGATAGATTCAATGATTTGACAGATAACGTCTGCATCGGGTCTAGTAGCATGACCAGACAAGGAGTGGTTCAGTGTTTTAATGTACGAAATGGGAGACAGTGTGGATGACATTTTAACTACCCTGGGAATTGATGAAAAGGAAACTCCATATGGCAAAGTAATAAAATCCTTAGAGGGATACTTTAAGATCGGATAGAATGTTATCGTAGAAAGGGTGAAATTCAACAAACGCACCCAAAAACATGGTGAAAGTATCGATTCATTCGTTAATGATCTATATAAAATAGCTGAGGATTGCCGCAACTGGAGCTTGCAAGAAGAACTGATTCAGGACAGAATAGTAGTCGGGGTGTTACGAGAGTGCTTCTAGTTTTTGTAAAATATGTTTTTAAGGATTTATAGTTGAATTATGGGCATTGATTCTTCTATAAGCTTGAAGAGATGCTGAACTTTGTTTTTTTTAAAAGAGATCACCAGAAGGTTCCTGGACTTGGCTTGTAAATGAGCCCTTACTGGAAGGCATCTGTTTGCAGATAATTACCCGCTTGTTGTTTTGACTTGGAGAAGATGTTTACAGAGAAGTGACAGGTCAAGATTTATAGGGGTCAGGAGGTTTGATTCTTGTGACATTGTTTTGGTTTTGCTTTGGACAGTGAGTTGAAGTGTAAACAGCTTAGAAAACAGTTGTTTTTTTCCTGCCAAGGAAACACAGCTCATCTCTTTCTCTATCTAGGAAAGAACCCTGTAGATCTAGTGTGTCAGTCTGCTCTTTTCTCCTGTATTTGAAGAAACCCTGTGTATCAAATGTGTAGGAACTGAAATCCCTGTTCACTACTCAGTAAGAAATCTTGTTTAGCTTTACAGCTGTTATGCAGGATTGAAGAGATTAAGGGACAAGAGAATCAGCTCAGTGATTTTAGAGACGAATTCCCCAAATTATTTGAAGGTTTGGAAAAACTAAAAACAGAGTATCACAATATTCTCAATGAAGAGGCAGAACTGGTATGTTTGTTCACACCAAGAAAGGTCCCACACCTACTCCTGGAAAAGGTAAAGAAGGAAATCGAAGCCATGCTAAACCAAGGAGTTATTTCCACAGTGACTAAACCCACCAGGTGGTGCTCTGGGATGGTTCCAGTAAGGAAACCAAATGGGTCTAGTAGGATTTGTGTGGACCTTACCGAACTCAATAAAGCTGCAGAAAGAGAGAGAGATTCACCCCCTGGCATCAGTCAACGATAGCCTTTGCCAAATTGGGAAAAAGCTCCATATTAACTAAACTAGATGCATATACTGGATTTTGGCAGTTACCTTTAGATAAAGAGTCTAAATTGTTAACTACCTTTAATACACCCTTCGGAAGATTGTGTGTCAACAGATTGTCATTTGGTATTGCGTCATCACCAGAGATATTCCAGAAGACTATGTCAAGAATCCTGGAGGCCTAGAGGAAATCATCTGCCACATGGGCAATGTTCTGATTCATGGAGCAAACAAAAGGCAAGGGTCAGAGCTGCATTTCACAGATTACAAGATATTGTAATGATATTGAATGAAAAGTGTGTATTCTCACTGTTGACAGTGAGGTTCCTTGGCCACATAATTGATGGATCTGGCATCAGGATAGACCTACAGAAGACAAAGGCAATAAAGATTTCCCAGAGCCAAAGAACATAATAGTTTTAAAGTGATTCATGGTTGTGGTTGACCAGGAAGGGAAATTCCGACCAAATCTGGCCACTATGAATGAGCCTTTACGACAACTTCTAAAAAGCAGCAATGCCTGATGCTGGGGAGACTGCCAGAAAAATTCTTTCAAAAAGATCAAGGAAATGTTAATTTCATCAGAAGTATTCGACACTAGGACTCAGAGCTAATGACCATTATTGCAGCAGATGCATCGTCAACAGGATTAGGTGCAGTCTTGTTTCAGATTCAAAAAGATGGATAATGCAAGCCTATGTACTTTGCCTCTCGTTTGTTGACAGAGACAGAATAAAAGTATGCCGTAATCGAGAACAGCATTGGCAGCAACATGGGCATGTGAGAAATTTTCAGACTATGTACTGGGCCTCAAGGTCAAGATCGAAACTGACCACAAACCACTAGTAATTCAAAGGAGCTAGCAAAATCACCCCCAGTGGTACGGAGAGTTCGACTACGACTGATGAGATATGACACAACAACTGAATATGTCCCAGGGAAACATCAGGTGACAGCTGACACGTTATCAAAAGCATCAATTGCTATACCTGACGTGGGAGATGTCACATTCCTGGAGGAAGTGGAAGTTTTTGCTTTAGCTATAACCAAAGATTTGCAGGCAACTGCTCAAAGGTTACGCCAAATTAGAAACCTACAGAAAGAGGATGCAGTCTGCGAAAAAGCAAGACAGTTTTGCCCTGAAGGTTGGCCAGAATATATGCTTAATAACCTGGCTTTAGGAAAATATCATGAGCAACGAAGCCATCTTACTATCGTGGATGACTTAATAGTCTAAGACAAAAGACTAGTTATTCCAAGGGCTTTAAGGTTGAACAGCCTAGAGAAACGACACCAAGAGCACTTAGGAATCACCAAGTGTAGAGCAAGAGTGAGGAACTCAGTATGGTGGCCAGGGGTTTCCAAGGAGATCGAAGACATGATTTCCAGGTGTATCACATGTGCTACCACCAGACAAAACTCTAGAGAGCCACTGATGATGTCTTCATTTCCATCCAGGCCATGGGAACACCTGGAAATGGACCTGCTAAATAAAAAGGGAATATTTTTCTTATTGTCATTTACTATTACTCGTGATGGGTTGAAGTCAAACCAATACACGGCCAGAGTTCTATAGCTGTAATTAAATCATTAAAAGAAGTTTCCACCACACATGGCAATCCAGACCTAGTGATCTCTGATAATGGTCCACAGTTCACGAATGAAGCCTTCCATGATTTTGCATAAACGTATTGATTTGCCCATGTTACAAGTTCACTGAGGTAACCCCCAGGGCAACAGAGAAGCGAAGAGAGGCATTCGAACCATGAAAATGCAACTGAAAAAGAATGAGGATTTTCAGTTGGAACTATTAAACTATCGATCAAGGACACTCCAGAACGTGTTGGCCCCTTGTGAGCTGCTAATGGGAAGATGATTGAGGTCACAACTACCCACACTCCCAAGAACCCTTCAGCCACGAATTGGTGCAGAAGATCAGGAAAGAGTGAGAGAAGAGAAAGAGAGGTCAATCCAAACAGAGAGTCACGATAGACATTACAGAGCAAAAAGTCAAATAGACCTATGACCTGGAGATTTGGTTTGGCTTGAAGATTAGGGTCGCTATGGGCGAGTCATAGAGTCATAGAGTTTTACAGCACAGAAACAGGCCCTTCGGCCCAACGCGCCTGCACCGACCATCAAGCACCCGTCCTAACTAATCCCATTTCCCTGCACTTTTTTCCCCGGTAATTATCCAACTTTTAAATTTGCTACACTAAAAATCAGTTTCCTATTCCCCCTTGCAGTCCATTCCATACAATTACCACCCACTGCGTAAAGCAGTTCAATCAAAACTCCGTTTCCAGCCTCCAAGACTCCTTTACCCAAGTTTAAGGCTATGTCTACTTTTTATAGAATCTGTGACTTTGTTAAACAGATTGATGGCTGAAATTGTCATAGGATCTTCAATACTTAAAACCTCAAGATTACTTCAGTGTTCAGAGTAAACATTTCCAGCTTCAGCAGCTTCTTCTGAAAACTCAGGTGTTTAATCACAGCTATTAATTAAGTTGCCCTTCACTGCACCCTTTCCAACACATACATTTCTCTTTCTCATAAGTGACCAAAACTATACACAATATCCTAAATGGGACAGGACTAACAGTTTCTTAAAAAGTGAATGCACAAAGTATGAACTTCTAAATTAGTTTGCAGAAACAGAAGATAAGGTAATTCAATATTGCACTTATGATCTCAATAAATAATGGGAACAGCCACTACAAAATTGTTAAACTTCATTAATGGTCTCCAAAGCTGACAGTTCTGAAAGCATCAGTTTGATGTAGGAGTATTATGTCTTGCTGTTTAAGTGACTTCAGTGGATCTGGAAATGCATGAAAGAGAGAGAGCCAGGGAGAGAGACGTTCCTTCTCTGTTGTCTTCAAAGCAATCTCTGCCCTCAACCTGTCCCGTTACCACAATTCAAAAGCCCTGCGCCACCACATTTTAGTCATGTGACTAGTTTTTTAAAAACAAACTCTCCTGCATTTTTGTGGATTCTTTTTGTCTTAGCAGACACCCGCAGTGAGGGGCGGGGGGGAGGGGCGGGAAATGGAATACTGGCTTGCTCCACCTTCAATGGCTGGTGATCAAAATCCATTTGGGTTAATTGGATCAGGGAGAAATCTTCATATCCTCAATCCTGCATTGTCCAGACAGACCAGGGATGGATAAGGAGAAATAGATCATTGGTACTGACAGCAAAGAAAAAAACAAATGGGGAAAAATCAAGAGAATCAGTTACCAGAGAGAGCGGATGAACTGGTGATACCACCAACAAAAGATCATCCAGACGACAGTGAAAACAGAGAACCTGAGTCATCCAGTAGTTCCATTCACCCGCAGGAAAGTAAGGAAGAAGAACTGAAAGACCCAATACCCCAAACAACTGACAGAAGAACACGTTATGGCAAAGTCATGAGAACCCCACAGCTTTACAGACCTGATGAATTAATTCAGAGATTTGGGGAGAGATGTATTATAATGTACATAAGCTGTTGCTGGGTAGATTATGTATTTTGACCTTAAGCATCATCACAGGATGTAATGTCATGTGTCTGAACCTCGTGTTGCTCAATGTTAATGTAGATGCATTAGCGATAAGACAGCTGTAAATAAACTGCTGTTACTTTGACCCAAAGTCTACCATCCTCATTTAATATTAATGGCACACTGACCATTGTCGTACAGATGTCTCCAGCACCTGCATTCTGGTCATCTGGCGCTGCCATCAGCGCCTTGTGGCCCACCTCCTGCAATAGGATAGGCTGCGCACCTTGGTTATGTTAATTGGCCAGCCGCCACATGATCGAAGTCGGATGGCAGCATACATGATGTGCGACAATGGCAGCTGCTCCCGGTGCTGCTGCCAGGACCCACGATGGGCTGACAAAATTCAGCTCTAAGTGTGTGTGGCACTGACTTATAAAACAACTGTATTATAAATGCAAAGTGAAGCTGCTTCACACTGATGTTAGTTATAGCGTAAATGCGGCCTTTAATCCTGAGTGTTTCTTTTTTATTGTTGACAGTGAAGAATAGAGAAGATACTACACTGGAGTACTGGTTGTCTGCTTTTTTGATTCAAATTGCCTCTGTTGAGAGTACTGCTTGCTCTAATCTGCCCCAACAATGAGCTATAATTCCAAACTAAAAGGCCACAATTTACACTTGGCTAGATTTTATCAGCCCTCTGGAGGTGGGATGACTGTTAAAATGATAACGGAAGGTGTCAGGAGGCCTGATGTCTTCCTGTCGCCACGGGATATTGTTGGAAGCAGGAATGACAACATTGCTCTGAAAGGCGGGCCACCTTCCTTAATTGGACAGCGGCCTCTTAATTGGGCGCCGCTGGTAAAATCCCCCCTAGGGTCCTGTCCGTGCAGGCTCGGGAACTGCTTTCAGTCCTGGCAGCGGGACCTCAGGCCTTCCAACAAAGTTCCGGCGTTGTGTACAAAAATCAAGGCTGACACTCTAGTGCAGTACTGAGGGAGTGCTGCACTGTCAGAGGTGCTGACTTTCAGCTGAGATATTAAACCGAGGTCCTGTCTGCCCTCTCAGGTGGTCGTAAAAGATCCCATGGCACTATTTTGAAGAAGAGCAGGAGAGTTATCCCT
The DNA here is from genome assembly GCF_036365525.1 of Heterodontus francisci. Lineage (NCBI taxonomy): Eukaryota > Metazoa > Chordata > Chondrichthyes > Heterodontiformes > Heterodontidae > Heterodontus > Heterodontus francisci. Next base: position 34,685,532 of record NC_090395.1, read on the forward strand.
GGTGTCCTGGTCAATATTTATTTCTCAATTAACATCAAAAATGCAGATCATCTGGTCATTATCACATTGCTGTTTGTGGGAGCTTGCTGTGTGAAAATTGATTGTCGTGTTTCCTACATTACAACAGTGACTACACTTCAAAAGTAATTCATTGGCTGTAAAGAGCTTTGGGATGTTTGGTAGTTGTGAAAGTCGCTATATAAATGCAAGACTTTATTTTTAAAGATGTGTTTTGATAAACCTTTATAAAACACTGGTTAAGCCACAACTGGAGTATTGTGACTAATTCTGAGCACCACACTCTGGGAAGAATGACAAGATCTTAGTGAGGATACAGAGGGAATTTACTAGAATTGTACCAGGAATGAAAGACTTTGGTTACGTGGAGAGACTAGAGAAATTGGGTTTGTTCTCCTTAGAGCAGAGAAGATTAGGGGAAAATTTGATAGAGTGTTCAAAATCATGAAGGATTTTGATAAAGTAAGTAAGGAAAAATTGTTTCCAGTGGCAGAATCATCAGTAATCAGAGGACACAGATTTAAGGTCATTGGCAAAAGAACCAAAGGAAACATGAGGAAAATAATTTTTTACACTGCAATTTGTTGTGATCTGAAAGGCTGGTGGAAGCAGGTTCAATAATAACTTTCAAAAGGGAATTGGATAAATACTTTATGGGGGAACATTTAAGGTAGGGGCTGTATGGATCACAGGAGAGACACAACACTCTGCACTCCTCTAATTCTGGCCTCTTGAGCATCCCCGATTTTAATCACTCCACCATTGGTGGCTGTGCCTTCAGTTACCTAGGCCCTAAACTCTGAAATACCCTCCCAACACCTCTCCGCCTCTCTACCTCGCTTTCCTCCTTTAAGACACTCCTTAAAACCTACCTCTTTGACCAAGCTATTGGTCATCTGACCTCATATCTCCTTATGTGGCTTAGTGTCATATTTTGTTTTATGATGCTCCTGTGAAGCGCCGTGGGATGTTTTATTACTTTTAAGGCACTATATAAATATAAGTTGTTGTTGTTGTTTGTTGCTGGGTGACTGGTGATAGAATATAATGAAGGCAGATATTGGGAATCACCCATGTAGAGGCAACATCTTGGGTGGGGAGGAGGACAGTTGACACGATATTTGCGATTGTCAGAGTGACATACAATCAAAGAGCAAATTGCTGGACTTGGGGTTAGTAGAAGAGTTTAAATGCAGACCATACAATATACAGTGTGGGAGAACTCAGGATTGGAGACAATAATAGAGACAATCAAAGAATGGACCACACCATATACTGGGGCCAGACAAAGCAGGCCATGAATAGAAACAAAGTGGCAAGAGTATGGAGTGCATTGAGAGTGTAACCAAACTCATTCAAGAGTGCACCCAGAGCACAGAGAGAGAATAAAGCCAGGGGTAGACAAAAGCAACCCTACCTGGTCCACAGAAGGCACAGAAAGCAGTTAGACCATGTATAGAGATGACAAAACTCAGGGACTCAGAGCTGGAAGCAGAACACAGAGTATTATATTAGTCAGCCGTGGCTCAGTGATAGCATTATCACCTCTGAGCAAGAGGTTGTGGGTCCAAATTCCACTCCAGAGACTTGAGCACATATTCAGGCTAACACTCCAGTGTATACTGAGGTTGATCTGTGGCTAAAAATAAAAATAACTTGCATTTATATAGCACCTTACACAACCTCAGGATATCCTAAAGCGCATTACAACCAATGAAATACTTTAGCCATTCTTGTAATATAGGAAACTCATCAGCCAATTTGTGCACAGACAAGTTCCACAAACAGCAATGTGATAATAACCAGATAAGCTGGTTTTAGCGATGTGGCTGTGGATTAAATATTGAACAGGACACCAGGGTGAACTCCCCTGTTCTTTTTCAAATAGTACCATGGTATCTTTTACATCCATCTGAGGGAACAGATGGAGCCTTGGTTAAATGTCATGTGTGCCTGACAGCACTCCCTTAGTACTGCCCTGGAGTGTCAGCCCAGATTATCTGCTCACGTCTCAGGGCTGTGATGGGAACCCTGACTCAGAGGTGAGAGTGCTATCAACTGAACCTCACATGACAACAGTGATAAAGTATTCAAATAATTTAATTAAAAATTGATCTTTTGAGCAGTTTTGGGAAAAAGAAGCAGTCTTAGAGCTGAATTAGGGCAAACCATACTCTGAGTAAATTGAGGGGATAGGGCTTCAATTTTGCACATGTCAAGGTCCAAGTATGACCTTAATCCAAGTCTATAATCCAGATCTTTATAAGCAGCCAATAATGGATCCTTTCAGTCATTGTACAGCTATGTACAGATGGGTGGCACAGTGGCGCAGTGGTTAGCACCACAGCTCCAGCGACCCGGGTTCGGTTCTGGGTACTGCCTGTGCGGAGTTTGTAAGTTCTCCCTGTGACCATATGGGTTTCCGCCGGGTACTCTGGTTTCCTCCCATTCCTCCCACAGCCAAAGACTTGCAGGTTGATAGGTAAATTGGCCATTGTAAATTGCCCCTAGTGTAGGTAGGTGTTAGGAGAATGGTGGGGATGTGGGATTAATGTAGGATTCATATAAATGGGTGGTTGCTGGTCGGCACAGACTCAGTGAGCCGAAGGACCTGTTTCAGTGCTGTATCTCTCTATGACTCTATCTCTCTCTATGACTTAAAACCCAGGTCCTGCAGTGAAAGGTAATGATCAAAATCTACAATACCAAACAGGGCCCTCACTTTTTTCAATTAATCCTGCGCTCTCATCCAAAGACAACTTTCGTACTTTTAGCAAGAACTCCACTCAGATTAATTTTATGGGATTGCAAGAACATTACTGGAACAGGTAGGTGCGTGTGAGTGAAACAGGTGTGTGTCTTTTTTGAGAGGTGACAGCTGCTCCACCTATTTACAGTAGCTCTTCATTTATATTGATTCATTTACTTAGTCACACAAATTATTTTATATTCAACAGCTGCTGTGAACACTAATTTTACTTGGCTGAATGCCAGTGTAACCATTGCTATGTGTAGCAATAGATCGCTTGCATTTAACCTTTTCCCTCAAGATCTCATTTTGTTATATTTTACTTATTGTCTCCCTCTTGTTTGTATATGCTACATGTGAGCTCTGTACATACCTGACTGTGTATATCAGGATCACTTTTCTATGTCTCAGCTGGCAGTGAAGTATGTGCTGTCCCACTCGGAGAATTGCAGGCCTGCTGTGTATGACCTCCTGATCCACGCTGGTGGCAGAGAAGTATCTCACCACTAGGCCAGGCATCGACAAATGAGGTCACAGTGTTCAGTGGAAGAGCTGCAGAAATCCTGGTCTAGAAATTGGTTGAGGCTATGCCCATTTTACAGGCATAAAATGGGCACCAAAGTGTTCAATGTACTGGGTGGTGTGTGTGCTCATTCAGTGCTGGAGTGTGTCACCCGCCATATTGGTGAAGGGAGAAAAAGAGGCATTCATGACCCACACCTGAAACAGGCTTTGCATACACAAATAATGCCTGTTTGGGGCCTTCTTCGCAAAACTGTCCTGCCCTGAATGCAGCCAGCCTGACACCTCATAAAGGGGCCACTGGAGGCTGTAATTCCCAGCTCCATTGCACTGTCAAATGTCATTGCCAGTTCCCACACTGCCCTTCTCAAATGCCTACCCATTTCCAGTCTCCTCCTCCTTTCTAATTGCTTCCCCACAATTGCCTCCTTCATCCAGGACCTACCTGAGGACCCAAAATCCAAAGTTTATTCACCAGTGAGCTGCCTGAGATGCCCAGCATTCATCCATAGCTCCTCACTTAAATGAGGTCTGAGCCCCAATATCGAGCATGCCGCGGATCTTTCCAGTCCAGCTGGGATCATTCACTGCCCCCAGTTTATGCCAGTAAGTTAAGACAGATAAGCAAGAAAACCCATCACAGAAGTTACACCCTAGAAATTAACAATTGGCTGTGATTGGTCTACACTGTGATATTGTCCTCCACATCTCTATTCCTTCTCACTCTTCCCATGGTACCCCCCTTTATCCTTGTGAATTGTGCACATTAATAACACAACATCAATAAATCATTCAGACGTATTGTTGACAATGCTCTTGGCCTCTCTTCCTCTTTCCCCCCAGCTGTCGTGCCAATTCTGCTGCAGTGCACGGGACTGCATCGCATTGAGAGCTGTTTTTTTCACTCACCTGTACTTCACGGTGAACAAGAAAGACAGCAAATTTTAACAAATATGGTCCAACAAAGAGCAATGAGAGAAATGTCCAGTTCACCTGTTTTGGTGATGTTGGTTGAGAGTTTAATGTTGGCCAGGGCACTAGGCGAGCATTCATAAGAAATGGGAACAGGAGTAGGCTTCTCGAACCTGCTCCATTATTCAACTAGATCATGGCCTATCTTCTACCTCAAATCCATTTTCTCGCACTATCCCCATATCGCTTGATATCATTAATATCTAGAAATCTATTGATTTCTGTCTTGAATATACTCAATGGCCGAGCCTCCACAGCCCTTCTGGGATAGAGAATTCCAAAGATTCATCACCCTTTCAATCCATACCAGTATATTACCCCCAATTCCATGTGGTCTAATTTTGTTTACTAACCTGTGTGGGACCTTATCGAAAGTCTTCTGAAAATCCAAATACATCACCTCCACTTATTCCCTCTTATCTATTCTGCTAATTTCATCCTCAAAAAACTCCAACAGGTTTGTCAAACATGATTTTCCATTCATAAATCCATGTTGACTGCCCTATCCTATTTTTGAAGTGTGCAGTTATCACATCCTTTATAATAGATTCTGGTGTTTTTACGACTACTGATGTCAGGCTAAAAGGTCTGTAGTTCCCTGCTTTCTCTCTCCCTCCTTTCTTCAATAGTGGGGTTACATTTTCTAACTTCTAATCTGCAGGAACTGTTGCAGAATCAATAGAATTTTGGAAGATGATCACCAACACATCCACTATCTCTACAGCCACCTCTTTCAATATTCTGGAGTGTAGATCGTCAGGTCCAGGGGGTTCATCAATTTTCAGTCCCATTAATTTCTCCAGTACTTTTTACTAATACTAATTTCTTTCAGTTCCTCATTTTCACCAGTACCTTGGTTCTCTAGTATTCCTGGGAAGTTTTTTGTATCTTCCTCCGCGAAGATAGACACAAAGTATTTGTGTCCATTTTTATGTTTCTCGCTAGTTTAATTTCATATTCTTGTTTCTCTTCCTTTTTCAGTTTCTTGGTCCTCCTTTGTTGAATTCTGAAATGCTCTCAATCCTCAGGCTTACTGCTTTTTTGACAACTTTATAAACCTCTTCCTTTAGTCTAATACAATCTTTAACTTCTCTCGTTAGCCATGGTTGGGTTACCTTTCCTGCTGAGTTTTTGTGCCTCAAAGGAATGTAAATTTGTTGTAAACCACATATTAATTCTTTAAATGCTGTCTACCATCATACCTTTTAATGTAGTTTCCCAATCTACCACATCCAATTTGCCCCTCATACCTTTGTAGTTTCCTTTGTTTAGATTTAAGACCCTAGTTTCAGACTGAACTACATCAGTTTCAAAGCTAATGTAAAATTCTATCATATAATGGTCATTCTTCCCTAGAGGCTCTTTTACAAGAAGATTATTAATTAGCCCTTTCTCATGGCACAATACTAGATCTAAAATAGCTCATTCTTTAGTCGGTTCCTCAACATACTGATCTAGAAAACCGTCTCTTCTGCATTCCAGGAATTTGTCTTCCACATCATTTGTGCTAATTAGGTTTACCCAGTATATATATATAGATTGAAATCCCCCATGATTACTGTATTACCCTTGTTACATGCAGGTATAATTTACTGATTTATACTGTGCCTTACATTACCACTACTGTTTTGTAGCCTATAAATAACTCCCACCAATATTTGCTGCCGCTTGCTGTTTGTTAGCTCGACCCAAACTGATTCTACATTTTGATTTTTTGATGTAGGATGCTCTCTCACTAATGTACAGATCTCATCCTTTATTAACAGCACTGCCCCACCTCCTTTTCTTTTTTGCCTATCCTTCCTAAATGTTGAATATCCTTGGACATCCAGTTACCAGCCTTGGTCACCCTGCAACCGCATCTATGTAATAGCAATTAGAACATACCTGTTTACTTCCATTTATGCCATCAATTCATCTATCTTGTTGTGAATGCTGCATGCATTCAGATAGAATGCCTTTAATTCTGTCTTTTCATTATTTTCGCAACCTCTAGCCTTACCTGCTGGTGCACTCTTAGGTTTGTACGCTCTGTCCCTTCTTGCCTCACTCAGATTGTTAATTCCCTTATTGCTACTTTGCCCTCTTTCCTTTTCCTCTCTCTTTAATTTAGCACATCGTCCCTCACTTGATCCCGCATCCCCACTATTTAGTTTACAGCCCTCTCTGCCGCCCAAGTTATACGACTCGTCCTGGAGTCAACCTTGAACCCACATCTTTACTATTCCGAGTTGGAGATAAACCACTGAGTAAAACTGACACATAGTGTCATAGCCAGTGATATTCAAGATGAAAATTGAAGCCAAAAATGCCATTTGATGTGTGGAGAAAAAGTAGCCAACATGTGAGAATGAGAATTTATAATTCACAAAAGCACAGGGACACATTGTAAGGTTCACGCTTTAAATATTTCAAATTATGAACTGTTCTGCATTCATTGCATGATTATCTTCTCCAAATTTTCCCTTTATATTATCCTTTGCATTATCAATGTAGATTTTGATTTGCCATTTCTCTAAATTATTGCATAGCCAACCAAAATACTTTTTGCTAATCTTTTGCCGCAACCTCTATCTTGACTGTTCTTGTGGTGAGATGCAAATTTGAGCAGTTTACAGTTGGTTTCACAAACCGAGCCATTTATTTTATTGTGAGTAGCCGTCCTTCCTCATTCGGGCTCAATGGGTGCACAGGTAAAATATTTATTTTTACATTTTATATACAGTTGTGTTATTTCATAGTTCGGGATCATTATTGCATAATATTAGTGCTTTTTCAGCAATAAAGTGAATGATGTGAAAATGAACTGAATTTTAACTTGCAGCGGTGGGACCGGCAATAGGTTGGGAACCCGAATGATCTCGGTGCGGGCTTTGCCGTGGCTTTTTAACTCAGCCATGGCATTAGCATCTCACTTCCGGGTTTCCCGACCAATCACAGACTGCAGGCATGCTGATGGCCAGAACCTGCCAATGGAAGGGTTCCTATTTAAAGGGACTACAGCAGGAGGCAGAATGACTCCATTGCAGATTTATCTGTGAGGACACAGCAATTAGAAGATGGATGCCCAATGTGGGAAGGCTGGTCCCAGCCCAGTTCTCTAATGTTTCCTGGGAGGTCATGCTGTGGGCTATGAAGACCTGCAGAGAAGTGTTATTTCCCACAGAGGGGAGAAAGAGGCCAGCCTCACAAACCAAGCAGGCATGGCTGGAAGTGGCTGAGGAAGTGAGCAGCAGGAGTGTAGCCTCTCAAACCTGGATTCAGTGCCACAAGAGGTTCAATGACCTCATGAGGGTGGGAAAGCTACCAACCCCCACACTCTGACTTTCCCAGCATTCTCCTGCACAACGCTCCTCAGAACAACACACCTTACAACTCCACTCATTTCTCTCTCTCCAGGCACCTCCTCACATTCCCATCTGAACAGCCAACACTGAAACTCACCCTCATCTTTGTGCCATCTCACACCAATGCTGTCAGTCCATCCTCTCCACACAATCCATTACTCACACTTATAACTCTGCTTTCTCGCCTGGAAGGAGAAGAGAGCGCAGAACTCCAGGGAGAGGCAGCCTACCTGGCGTGGTCCTCCAGTGATAGCCACCCTCATCGCTGGGGAGGAGGCCATGGAGATTGACAGGGTGGCAGAGTGCATGGCCATTCACAATGGAGAGATGGGGGTCCCCCAGAAATCTGGTGACAGAATTAGATATCCTTCGACAACACCTACCAAACCCACGACCTCTACCACCTAGAAGAGCAAGAGCAGCAGATGCATGGGAACACCATCCTGACTTGGAACTATATCATCGTTCCTTCACTATCGCTGGTTCAAAATCCTGGAACTTCCTTACAAACGGCACTATGGGTGTACCTACATCACATGGACTGCAGTAGTTCAAGAAGGTGGCTCTCCACCACCTTCTCAAGGACAATTAGGGATGGGCAACAAATGTTGGCCTTGCCAGTGATGCTCACATCCCAGGAACAAATAATTAAAAAACACTGCCGCATGGCACAGAACAATCACTAACATTGAATTGATGTCACCACTAACTGAAATATGAATATTTGCAAAATGATGACTTTGAATCCTTTCCTTGTGTCAGTTCTGATGCATTACTTTCATCTCCCACAAGTCCACAAGTGGAGCTGCAGCAGCAGGAGACTGAGGAGCTCGCAGAAGAGGTCATACACTCTGAAGAAGCACCATCACATGACTCATGCGCGCCCTCCACCAGTGCAGATACACACTCCTTGATGGGGCTTCCAAGGTATTTAACTAGGTTGTCACATGGTGAGGCGCACATCACAAGTGAGCAGGAGCTGGTGTTGGAGACAGGGACAGCAGTGCAGTGTCCCTATCGGTGAGCGCAGGACACTTCAAGCTCTGCTCAGCTGGATGAATATGCTGAGCATCAGGACTCAACAAAATATCAGGTGCAGCAGGCCACCCAGTGAATGCTTGCCCTGACCAATGGCCTGTACATTCAGTCTGCCACTCTAAATAGGATGGAGGAAAGCCTCGCCTTGGCCATTCAGAACCTCACTGAAGTGTAACAAAATGTTCTCCAACTCTTGGCTAACAGGGAAGTGCGGGTGGACCATGAGAGGGAAGATGGAGAAAGGGCACATGGACATGCAGACGCTCAAGGCCATGCCCAGGGGACGTCTGCCACGGGCACCTCAGCTGGGAATGAGCAGCCTGCCTCCAGCTCTGCTGAAGCCACATGGGTTGGACTACGTAGAAATAATAGGAAAAGGAAAAGAAAGACTTTGTAGTTGCACTTGGGTATTTACTTGGGTAATTGTAAAAATGTCACTGTCTTTATGTATTGGAAAATGTAAATGAATCATGCACGTTTTTACGAGTCGCCCTCTCCATTGTTGCCTCCCGCCTTGAGGAGACTGGTATGGCCAGAGTGAAAAAGGAGCAAAGGATGTCAATGAGATGGAGGGATTTCTGACTTCAGGAATAATTTGTGTTGTGGGGTGGCAGTGGGTTTAGCATCGATGTGCCATATGGTTTCACACACTCAAGTTATCTGAACTGTGCCTGTATGAGCTTGCTGTGGGCTTCTCCAGCAGCTGGGTGAGCAGCTACAGGGACCCTCGCCACTTCAGTCTCCTCCTCTTTCTCCTCCTTTTCCACCTCCTCTAAGGATGCAGACCATTCCTCACCTTCCTCTTCCTGCAGCTCCAGTCCTCTCTGCAGCACATTATTGTGCAAGATACAGCAGACCACTACCATTCTGGACACCCTTGCTAGTACATACTGAATGTTTCTCTCCAGGCACCTGAATCAAATCTTCAGCAACCCAGTGGCTTGCTCTAGGGGCACCTTTGTGCTTATATATCTCCAGCTGTATCTTTCCTCTGCATCAGGCTTCTCACTGGTGTCATCAGCCAAGTCCTGGGAGGGTAGGCCTTGCATCCAAGGAGTTGTCTGCTCAGGGGTGTGAAGACCTGTTGGAGATGTTGACTGGTGCACGTGAAGGCCTCATGGTAGCTTCCAAGATATCCTGCACAGGCATGCATGAAAACCTTCTGGTGGTCACATAGCAGCTGAACATTCCAATTGATAAATACTCCAGGCTGCTCGGAGGGTGCCTTGATTGCCTCATGTGTGTAGTCTATGACTCCCTGTATCTGTGAGAATTCAGCCACTGCAGCAAGTGCAAGACCCCTCTAGGTCTGACTGGCCTCAACAGTAGCAAAGTGGATGCATATGGCAGTCACTTGGGGAAAAGCACCTGTGGGCGGCAGATTATGAAATCCTGCAGATGTCACAAATAGATCCCTGGAAGGAGCAAGAGGTGAAGTAATTCAGGGCGGTGGTGACTTTAATGGCCACTGGCAATGCATGTTCATCTGGTCCACTGGAAAGAGGTATTGTCCAGGGGGATGCAGATCTCAGCAACAACCTTTCATGAAAACCTGAGTTTCATAAGGCACTGCTGCTTAGTCATGTTGAGAAAGTTGATCCTCTTCCTGAATACCCTATGCTGGAGGTATAATTTCCTTCGAGCTGGATCTCTGTGTCCATCCCCTCGGTCCTGTGGTACAGCTGTGTAAGCTACTCCCATGCTGCAGTGAAGGCTAACTGCAGGGAAGTGCAGATCAAGGTGAGTTGCCTGGGCTGGAGCATTTCAGCTATGAAGAGAGACTGGATAGGCTGGGGTTGTTTTCCTTGGAGTGGAGAAGGCTGAGGGGGGACCTGATTGAGGTATACAAAATTATAAGGGGCATTGATAGGATAAATAGGAAGAAATTTTGTCCCTTTGTGGAGGGGTCAATAACCAGGGGGCATAGATTTAAGGTAAGGGGCAGGAAGTTTAGAGGAAAAAAAATTTCACTCAGAGGGTGGTTGGAATCTGGAACGCACCGCTTGAAGAGGTGGTAAAGGCAGGAATCCTCACAACATTTAAGAAGGATTTAGATGAGCACTTGAAACGCCATAGCATACAAGGCTACAGGCCAAGTGCGGGAAAATGGGATTAGATTGGATGGGTGATTGATGGTTGGCACAGATGCGTTGGGCTGAAGTGCCTGTTTCTGTGCTGTATAACTCTATGACTCTAAAATGCAAGATAGCAGAAATGACTTTCAAAATGTTGGAAATCACCTGTCAAGTAGTGAAAAGACACTCTCAGAAAAAGTCCTATTAACACAAGCCTTTCACATAGGTGGGGAAGCAGCTGTGCAGTTTCAATCTTCAAAGGCTTTGCAGCTTGCCAATTGCACAGAAGAATGAATCCCCACTGTGCTGTTGCCTTAGATGGCTCTGGTGAGGTACACACAGCTTAGGAAACCCATGCTTGTCAAAATCTAGGACAGAAGAGTTAATTTAATTGCTGCTCTGCCATTGGGTTCAATACTGTAGAAATATAGAATGGTTACAGCAGAGAAGGAGGCCATACAGCCCGTCATGTCCATGCTGGCTCTCTGCAAGAGCAACTCAGCTATTTTCATTCTCCTGCCCCGCCTCATAGCCCTACAATTTTTTTCTCTTCAGGTGCTCACCCAATTCCCTTTTAAAAGCCACAATTAAATCTGTTTCCACCACACTTTCAGGCAGTGCATTCCAGATCGAGGTAAATTGAGAGTGACTGCCCTTGATATCAAAGCAGCAGTTGACCGAGTGTGGCATCAACAGGCCCTAGCATATTTGAAGTAAATGGGAATCAGGGGGAAAACTCTCCACTGGTTGGAGTCATACCTAGCACAAAGGAAGATGGTTGTAGTTGTTTGAGGTATGAATTAGCCCGCTTGATTGGCACCCAATCCACCACCTTCAACATTCACTCCTTCCACCACTGATGCACAGTAGCAGCAGTGTGTACCATCTACAAGATGTATTGCAGCAACTCACCAAGGCTCCTTCAACAACACCTTCCAAATCCGTGACTTCTACCAACTAGAAGGACAATGGCAGCAGGTGCATGGGAACACCACCACCTGCAAGTTCCCCTCCAAGCCACACACTATCCTGACTTGGAACTATATTGCCGTTTCTTCATTGTCACTGGGTCAAAATCCTGGAACTCCCTCCCTAACAGCACTGTGGGTGTACCTACATCACAAGAACTGCAGCGGTTCAAGAAGGCAGCTCACCACCACCTTCTTAAGGGCAATTCGGTATAAATGTTGGCCCAGTCAGCAATGCCCACATCCTGTAAAAGAATCAAAAAACACTCACTGAGTTAAAAGTTCTTCCTTATGTCACCGCCGTTGGTTCTTTTGCCAATCACCTTAAATCTGTGTCTTCTGGTTATTTTAGATTTTAGATTTAGATATAAAGCACTGAAACAGGCCCTTCGGCCCACCGAGTCTGTGCCGACCATTAACCACCCATTTATACTAATCCTACACTAATCCCATATTCCTACCACATCCTCACCTGTCCCTATATTCCCCTACCACCTACCTATACTAGGGGCAATTTATAATGGCCAATTTACCTATCAACCTGCAAGTCTTTTGGCTGTGGGAGGAAACCGGAGCACCCGGCGAAAACCCACGCGGTCACAGGGAGAACTTGCAAACTCCGCACAGGCAGTACCCAGAATCGAACCTGGGTTGCTGGAGCTGTGAGGCTGCGGTGCTAACCACTGCGCCGCCCTAATGGCCAATTTATCTATCAACCTGCAAGCCTTTGGCTGTGGGAGGAAACCGCAGCACCCGGTGGAAGCCAACAGAGTCACAGGGAGAACTTACAAACTCCGCACAGGCAGTCCCCAGAACCGAACCTGGGTTGCTGGAGCTGTGAGGCTGCGGTGCTAACCACTGCGCCACTGTGCCACCGGTAGATCCCGGTAAAATATTTCTGATTTTTTTTTAAGAGATACAGCACTGAAACAGGCCCTTCGGCCCACCAAGTCTGTGCCGACCAACAACCACCCATTTATACTAACCCTACAGTAATCTCATATTCCCTACCACCTACCTACACTAGGCAATTTACAACAGCCAATTTACCTATCACCTGCAAGTCTTTGGCGGTGGGAGGAAACCAGAGCACCCGGCGAAAACCCACGCAGTCACAGGGAGAGCTTGCAAACTCTGCACAGGCAGTACCCAGAATCGAACCCGGGTCCCTAGAGTTGTGAGGCTGCGGTGCTAGCCACTGTGCCGCCTAGAAAGGAAATGAAGCCTTTTGAGCACTTTGTAGCTGAGCACGCAGAAGAAATTGGGAGAAGAGGAGCTGGCACCACTGTTGAATGCCAAGAATTGGCCGAGCAGAGCTAAGAAAGGAGCAGAGAATGCAGGCTTCGATCCCGCTACCTCTCGCATGAAAAGCGAGCGCTCTACCACTTGAGCTAATTCCCCAGCGTCAAATAGAATTACTACTCCTAATGAGCTAGTGCAGAGTGCTTTGATGAGCCCGTTGGAGGATGCCAAGAGAGGCTATAGAAAGATACAAAGAGAAGCTATAGAATTATCTCATAGTGAGTCAAGCCTTGGACAGCAGCAAGAGAGCAGGAAGGTTGAGAAGTACTGAAAGATTGGGGTAGGAAATTGATTGCAGCTGAACTTGGAACAAGACCCCCTCTCTTTCACTAATCTCCAGATCCATTGAAGTCACTTAAACCTCAAGGAGGGAAACGTCTCCTACTTCAAAACAAGTTTTAAAACGTGCACAGGGCCCCAACGAAACAGAAAGACTTACGGCAACCAAAGACTCTCCATCGAACTTAAAGGACTGTAAATAATTCCCAGATATTGCCTCAAACTTTCCCCCTTTATTCTTTCTACTTTTTTGTCTCTATCTGCATGTCTGTTTATCTCATTTGCATGCTAGCGTGGTACCGTCGCATATTCGTAGTCATTAACCGAATTAGAGTTTAAGATTAATAGATTTAAACAAGAAAGGTGGAAGTTTAAGAAAACCTGTCTGATTGATTTCTTTGCCTTACAATTGGAAAGCAGTGAACAAGACTCACTGAGGGGGAGCTAAAAACAGTGTTTTTAAAATTAAACCCTGTTACGGTTAAAGCAGACAAAGGCTGAGAGGGAACCCCAGACCACTTTCTCACCTGGTCATAACAATCCTCATCACGCCCACAGTCTTGCATTCTGATTTGAACATCCTCCAGCAACCCAAAATATCAGCCTTACTGAGTCATTACTTATTAATGGGTGTTCTTTTTCCTCAGAACCCCTACTCCACTGCCTTCCCTGCCCAAACCACATTAGTGGCATAGCTATAATCTCCCAACAGCTCCTCTATCCTTCATTGTCCTCCATTGGTTCCATTGGAATCAAAAATGACTACTGTCTGTAGTCAAACAGCTTCATGTAGACAAAAGTGAAGCCATCCTTTCCTACATACTACTTCCATTATCTTATCAAATGCCATCTCAGGCTAAGAATCTCAACACATTTCAACCCTCTACCTCAAATCTCAACCCTCCAGTTCCGATGAAGGGTCACTGACCCGAAACGTTAACTCTGCTTCTCTTTTCACAGATGCTGCCAGACCTGCTGAGTGGTTCCAGCATTTCTTGTTTTTATTTCAGATTTCCAGCATCCGCAGTATTTTGCTTTTAATCTCAACACATTGTTTGGTTCCATTTTGCATTCCCTTTCACAAACCCAGTACATTAACACTTACGCCATGGGAAAAATTTCTCTCTATCTACTCTGTCCAGACCCCTCATGATTTTGAACACTTTTATCAAATCTGCTCTCAACCTTGTCTTCTCTAAGAAGAACAGCCCCAGCTTCTCCAGTCTATCCATGTAACTGAAGTCCCTCATCTCTGGAACAATTCTTCTAAATCTTTTCTGCACCCTCTCCTTCCTAAAGAATGGTGCCCAGAATTGGACAATACTCCAGTTGAGACCAATCCAGTGTTTTATAAAGGTTCATCATAACTTCCTTGCTTTTGTATGCTATGCCTCTATTTGTAAATTCCAGCATTCTGTATGCCTTTTTAACCACTTTCTCCCATAGGCCTTTTTAACCACTTTGGCTCGTATGCCTTTCCTGCCACCTTCAATGATTTGTGCACAGATATCCCCAGATCTCTCTGTTCCTGCACCCCCTTTAGAATTGTATCCTTAATTTTGTATTGTCTGTTTTTTATTCTTCCTACCAGAATGTATCACTTCACACTTCTCTGCATTAAATTTCATCTGCCACATGCCTGCCCATTCCACCAGTCTGTCTATGTCCTCTTGAAATCTATCACTATCGTCCTCACAGTTCACTATATTTCCAAGTTCAGTGCCATCGGCAAATTTTGAAATTGTGCCCTGTACACCAATGTCTGGGACATTAATTATGTTCTATGTTCTTAAGAAAAGCAGTGGTCCTAGTTCTGATCCCTGGGGAACCCCAGTGTATTCCTTCCTCCAGTCCAAAAAACAACCGTTCACGATTACTCTCTGTTTCCTGTCATTGAGTCAACTTCATATCCATGCTGCCACTGTCCCTTTGATTCCATGGGCTTCAACTTTGCTGGCAAGTCTTATATGGCACTTTATCAAATGCCATTTGTAAGTCCATGTACAATACATCAACTGCACAGTACCTTCATCAACCTTCTCTGTTACCTTATCAAAAAATTCAATCAAGCTAGTTAAACACTATTTTCCTTTAACAAATCCATGCTGGCTTTCCTTAATTAGTCCACACTTGTCCATGTGACTGTTAGTTTTGTCCCGGATTATCATTTCTAAAAGCCTTCCTGCCACCAAGGTTAAACTGACTAGCCTGTAATTGCTGTGTTTATCTTTATAACCTTTTTGAACAAGGGTGTAACATTTGCAATTCTCCAGTCCTCTGGCACCACCCCTATATTCACGAAGGATTGGAAGATTATGGCCAGTACCTCCACAATTTCCACCCTTACTTCTCTCAGTATCCTTGGATGCATCCTTTCTGGTTCTGGTGACTTATCAACTTTAAATGCAGCCAGCCTTGCTAATACCTCCTGTTCATCACTTTTTGGCCCATCCAGTGTCTCTACCTCCTCTTTCACTATGACTTTAGCAGCATCTTCTTCCTTGGTAAAGACAGATACAAAATATTCATTTAGTAGCTCAGCCATGCCCTCTGCCCCCATGCATAGATCCCCTTTTTGGTCCCTAATCGGCCTCACCTCGATTTTACTATTTATACTCCTAAGATGATTTTTGGATTCGCTTTTATGTTAGCTGAAGTCTCTTCTACTCTCTCTTTGCCGCTCTGATTTCCTTTCTCACTTAAACTCTGAACTATCTATATTCAGTCTGGTTCTCACTTGCATTATCAACCTGACATCTATCATAAAGGACACTTTTTCTGCTTCATCTTACTCTCTATCTCTATCATCATCCAGAAAGTTCTAATTTTTTTTGCCCTGCCTTTCCCCCTGGTGGGAATGTACTTTGACTGTATCCAAATCATCTCCTCTTTGAAGGCAGCCCATTGTTCCATTACAGTTTTGCATGCCAATCATTCATTCCAATTTACCCGGGACAGGTCTGTTCTCGCCGCACTGAAATTGGCCCTCCTCTAATTAAGTATTTTTATGCTAGCTTGCTCCTTGTCCTTTTCAATAGATAACCTAAACCCTATGATAGTATGATCACTATTCCCTAAATGTTCCCCTACTGGCACTTGATGCACTTGATCTATCTTATGCCCCAGAATTAGATCCAACAATGCCTTCGTCCTCGCTGGGACAGAAATATACTGATCACAAAATTTCTCCTGAACACACTTCAGAAACTCTTCCCCCACTTTTCCCTTTATCTCAGGCTATATTAGGATAATTAAAGTCCCCCATTGTCACTGCTCTATAGTTTCTGTACCTCTCTATGACATCCTTGAACTTGGCACCAGGAAGGCAACATACCATCCTGGAATCACATCTGTGGCTACAGAAATGCCTGTCTATTTTCCTAACTACAGAATCCCCTATCACAATTGCTTTCCCAAACTTACTACTTATACACTTGAGCCATCCATGGTGCCGTAGACCTGATTCTGGCTGCAGTCTCCAAAGGAAGCATCACCCTCATTGACATTCAAAACTGAATAGTAGATGAGAAACAAGATGCACTCAGGGGATTCCTGCACTACCTGCCTGATTCTGTTTATTTGTTTGGGGGTGACCCATTCCCTCTCTGCCTGCATACCTTTAAGCTGTGCGGTGATCACCTCCAGAAGCATGCTATCCATGAAACCATCAGTCTTGTGCATGCACTGTAGTGGCACAGGCTGCTGCTCAAGCTCCGAAACCTGGAGCTCAAGCTCCTTCAGCTGACGACACCTCTTGCATATCTAGTTGTCCAGGACACAAGAAGCGTCCTTGAGTTCCCTCATGGAGTAGGATGTGCACTCCATGGGACTGAGGTGTCCTGCTATCCCTCTATTTATTAGAGAACTAACTAAAAAAATCAAAAATAAAACAAGACTTTAAAAAAAACTTAAGATTTAACACTTAACACCTCACAACTTTTTAAAGCCTGCTTTAATTATTCTAATTCCCTATCTTAGATCCTTATCTTTATACTTACCCTCAATCACGATGTTACTTCCCTTGGGTTCTGCCACTCCCTCCTCATTGCACTAATTCTGACTTCTATCTGACCTTATTCTTTTAATTTCTGCTTGTGTTAAATTTCTCACGCTTCACTCTCATTCTCGCACCTTCTGGTGAAGGCTGCTCTGCCGCCGTGCTATTTTATCCCTCTCCGCTCTGGCTCTACTCCTTCTCCTCCTGGGAAAGCCTGCCCTGATGTAATTTTTGTTCAGCTCGCACTCTCACTTTGATTTCCTGGACAGTACTCCCACTGACTCCTCGCTTTTACCATTTGGTCTCCAGCACTGTTTTCCCTCAGGCTCACTCTGTCTGATGACTGGTGCCCTGCAGCTGCAGTATGCACAATTTAAACAATGCACCAAGGTTACTTTACAGCTGTGAATTCATCTACTGAGAAAAATGTTCAGCAATGTTGTGACAACTCCATCACCATCAAATTCAGCTCCAAGTCACACATCATCCTGACTTGGAGATGTTCCTTCATCGTCACTGGGGCAGAATTCTGAAATTTCCTAATCACCATAATGAGAAGAGTATCACTAAGAGGACTGCAGTGGTTCAAGGAGAAGGCCCACTACCACCTTCTCAAGGCAGTTAGAGATGGGTAATAAATAAAGCTGTGCCAGCATTGCTTACAGTCTGAGAACAGTTAATTAAAAAAAAAATTTTCAATAGGACACCTGAATCCTGCAACCATACTTAACATTGAGGCACTGGAAGTGGAACTGGCAGAATTTCTGATGATGTCCTCCCATCAATCCCATCACTTCTGATGATATCCGCCTGAAAAAGGGTGGAGCAAGAAGTATCTCACCCTCACTTCTGATGGAATTACAATGTTAAACCAGGGGCAAGGGCCCAACAGAACTGCATTCTACCCAAATTCCAGCCGACCCATCTCATCCAGCCATTCGCCCCACCCCAGCCCTGAACTGTAATAGTATTATAAATAAGAACCTCTTACTATTTGGTGATTTAACCAATGGTTATACCTTATATTTAGAGTTTCATGAAAAAAGCATGGGTTACAGAAGAAGGGAATGACAGGAAGGAGGCAATTTCTAATGTCATTGTCCCCTTAATATTAGAATTTACTTTATAACTGTGGGTGGACTTACACCACATGGACTGCAACGGATCAAGAAGGCAGCACACCAACCCCTTTCTTAAGGGCAATTAAGGATGGGCATGAAATGCTGGCCTTGCCAGCATACAAACATATGCATTAGGAGTAGGCCACTCGCCCCCTCAAGCCTGCTCCGCCATTCAATAAGATCATGACTGATCTGATTGTAACTTTGACTCCACATTCCCGCCTATCCCTGATAACCTTCCACTCCCTTGCTTATCAAGAATCTATCTACCTCTGCCTTAAAAATATTTAAAGACTTTGCTTCCACTGCCTTTTTGAGGAAGAGAATTCCAAAGACTCACGACTCTCTGAGAGAAAAAATTTCTCATCTCTGTCTTAAAGGGGTGACCCCTTATTTTTAAACAGTGACCCCTAGTTCCAGATTCTCCCACAAAGGGAAACATCCTTTCCAAATCCACCCCATCAAGATCCCTCAGGATCTTCTATGTTTCAATCAAGTCACCTCTTACTCTCCTAAACTCCAGAGGATACAAGCCTAGCCTGTCCAATCTTTCCTCAAAGGACAATCTGCCCATTCCAGGTATTAGTCTAGTAAGCTTTCTCTGAACTTCTTCCAACACATTTACATCCTTCCTTAAATAAGGATTCTTACAGTTCTTTGAAGACAGAAAGAACATGTACACACCTTGCGCCTGTTTCAGTTGAACAAAATAAGTGACAGCCATTCACTGGTTCATTCCTCAGAGCAATGCCTTGACCAATCAGAGTCAAGCTGCCCGGTTTAAATTTCAAACAAAGCTTGGCAGTTAACTGTCAGTCACCGTAAACTGGTGCATTCTCCATGCAACGCCTCTACCAATCAGAGTTCACTTGCCAACCAATCAGCAGTGTTTTCTCATGCAGTATAAGTTGTTGTTTTCCCTTACATTGGTTATTAGCGCAATTGTCCTGATGAGTGCAAGATGAAAAGCTTCGACAACATGTTTCTATTTTCAGCAATACTCAAGTTCTGTACGACCAAACGACAAATTGGTTAAACATGATTTCCCTTTCACAAAACCATGTTGACTCTGCCTGATTACCTCGAACTTTTCTAAGTGCCCTGCTATAATGTCTTTAATAATAGCTTCTAACATTTTCCCTAAAACAGATGTTAAGCTAACTGGCCAGTAGTTTCCTGCTTTCTGTCTACCTTACTTTTTGAATAAAAGAGTTACATTTGCTATTTTCCAATCTAATGGAATCTTCTCCAAATCTAAGGAATGTTGGAAAATTAAAAAGAAATGCATCAAATATCTCACTAGCCACTTCTTTTAGGACCCTAGGATGAAGTGATGCTCATATGAGCATCTTATGACATTAGAATGAAATGATAAAAAAAAAAAAATTTTCATCAGCAGCAGATGCTTGAATGCCACTGTTTCATTTGGTGATGTCATGACAATGATTTTGCTTATAGGGAAGTGAATCTGAAGCTTTCCCACCCAATCACACTAACAGTCACCTGCTGAGTTGTAAAAGCAGAGCCAGATATAGCTGTATGTTAACATCTGACCTTAAGCATAAACTGAAGCTCTACAATTCAAGGTGTTAATCAACAGAGCATTTAGGGGCGAATTTCCTGTTGTCAACAATATTAGTGAATCTAAAGTGTTGTTCTTAAACCTTATACTCACATCTATATTTCACCTAAATTAACAGACAGGAATTCCAGCTCGTAAGTGTTCATAGCTGGGGCTTGGTCCATTTATGGTTAACAATAGCCCAATAAAGTGAAGTAAACGGTCAGGTCAAATTAAAGTAGATTTCCAAGAGAATTTAGTGAACCTTATAGGAGACGGCTGATCATTGTTAACTAATGTTACATAGTTACGTTCAACTTGACTCCAAATGCGCTGTAGCCAGTGACAACTTTCAGTCGCAACCCACGTTACCGCAACAAAATGATAAACCTCAAGTTGTGGTGTGAAACCTAGTAGGTGTCTACAATAGCCGTATAACATTGACGTTAGTGCAGGGAGGCTGAGCTGTGTCTGCGTACCATGAAGGTTGTCAACTTGGCTTTCACAAAGAGCAAGTGAACCAGAGGAAAACTTTGGCAACAAATCAAAGGTTGAGAGCAGAAAGGGTTCCATGCTTGCAATGTTATCAATAGAAGTAGCTTATGTTGTGCAAGCTGTTTTTAATCATAGTGCACTAGAGCATGCAATTGGCATGCTGAGCACAGATGCTATGTCTTGGATAAGCTCCTTCTGTAGTTACAAAATTGACAGAGAATAAGGTGTGATACAGGCAGGGGTTGTAACCTGCAACCTGCAAGTATGGTGACTGTCTTTCTTCTAAATATGCTTAAATATGAAACTTTTTTATTCTTAAGGATCTGATCAGCAATGCACCATTTGCAGAATTTATATCTTGTAAGTGTGAAAATCAAACATCATAATTCAGGTGCTCCTTAATTGCTCGGTGAGTAAATGCACCTTACATCTGTGATATGTAAGGTGTCAGCTGTTGCTCAGTGCTTGCACTCTTCCCTCTGAGTGAGAAGGTTGTGGGTCCTAAACCAGAGACTTGAACACATAATCTTTCATAATCAGTGCAGTGCTGAGAGAGCCTTTCACTGTGAATGGTGCCGTCTTTTGAATGAAACAGTAAACCGAGGCCCCGTCTGTCCTCTCAGATGTATGGAAAAGATCCCACAGCACTATTTCAAAGACGAGCAGGGAAGTTCTCCCTGTGTCTCGTCAATATTTGTTCCTCAGCCAACATCATAAAAAACAGGTTATCTGGTCACTATAATCGTACTGTTTGTGGGAGCTTGCTGTGCACAAGCTGGCTGC
This sequence comes from Heterodontus francisci, assembly GCF_036365525.1. Lineage (NCBI taxonomy): Eukaryota > Metazoa > Chordata > Chondrichthyes > Heterodontiformes > Heterodontidae > Heterodontus > Heterodontus francisci. Next base: position 34,706,759 of record NC_090395.1, read on the forward strand.
CACATTTCCTACATTACAACAATGACTGCACTTCAAAAGTCCTTCATTGACTGTAAAGCGCTTTGGCAGGTCCTGAGGTCAAGAAAGGTGCTATAGAAATGCAAGTCTTTCCTTTTCTTTATTATATTACTCAGTGTAGAACTGAGTCAAGCACCAGAAAGATGCTGAGTTTGTTTGCTATTTTGCACTGATTTGGTTGATATCAGTTTGTGGTGACAATTAAGAGTGAAACTGCTGCCCTCAGCACCCAGGCATGGAAAGTGGGAGACCCTTGCAAAAAACATTTTTTGTTTTTCTTTTATTCGTTCGTGGGATGTGGGCATCGCTGGCTAGGCCAGCATTTGATGCCCATCCCTAATTGCCTTTGAGAAGGTGGTGGTGAGCCGCCTTCTTGAACTGCAGTGGTGTAAGTACACCCACAGTGCTGTAAGGGAGGGAGGTCCAGAATATTGACCCAGTGAAAGTGATGATGTGTAACTTGGAGGGGAACTTGCAAAAAGTGGTGTTCCCATGCGTCTGCTCCCCTTATTCTTCTTATGTGGCAGAGATCGTGGGTTTGGAAGTTGCTGTCAAAGGAACCTTGACAGTCGTGCATCTGTAGATGGTACACACTGCTGCCACTGTGTGCCAGTGATAGAGGTAGTGAATATTTAAGGTGGTGGATGTTTTGTGCTAGATGTTGCCAAGCTTCTCAAGTGTTGTGAGAGCTGCATTCATCCAGGCAAGTGGAGAATATTCCATCACACTCCTGACTTGTGCCTTGTAGATGGTGGACAGGCTTTGGGGAGTCAGGAGGTGAGTTCTTCTTCTTCTTCTTTGGCCTCCTTGTCTTGAGAGACAATGGGTAAGCGCCTAGCGGTGGTCAGTGGTTTGTGGAGCAGCGCCTGGAGTGGCTATAAAGGCCAATTCTAGAGTGACAGACTCTTCCACAGGTGCTGCAGGTAAAATTGGTTGTCGGGGCTGTTACACAGTGGACTCTCTCCTTGCACTTCTGTCTTTTTTCCTGCCAACTGCTAAGTCTCTTCGACTCACCACACTTTAGCCCCGCCTTTATGGCTGTCCGCCAGCTCTAGCAATCACTGGCAACTGACTCCCACGACTTGTGATCAATGTCACAGGACTTCATGTCGCTTTTGCAGACGTCTTTAAAGCGGAGACATGGATGGCTGGTGGGTCTGATACCAGCGTCGAGCTCGCTGTACAATGTGTCCTTGGGGATCCTGCCATCTTCCATGTGGTTCACATGGCCAAGCCATCAAAAGCGCCGCTGGCTCAGTAGGGTGTATATGCTGGGCATGTTGGCCACCTCGAGGACTTCTGTGTTGGAGATACGGTCCTGCCACCTGATGCCAAGGATTCTTCGGAGGCAGCGAAGATGGGATGAGTTGAAACATCGCTCTTGGCTGACATACGTTGTCCAGGCCTCACTGCCGTACAGCAAGGTACTGAGGACACAGGCTTGAAACACTCAGACTTTTGTGTTCCGTGTTAATGTGCCATTTTCTCACACCCTTTTGGCCAGTCTGGACATAGCAGCAGATGCCTTTCCCATGCGCTTGTTGATTTCTGCATCTCGAGACAGGTTACTGCCGATAGTTGAGCCTAGGTAGGTAAACTCTGGAACCACTTCCAGATCGTGGGCGCCGATATTGATGGATGGAGCATTTCTAATGTCCTGTCCTATGATGTACGTTTTCTTGAGGCCAATGGTTCGGCCAAATTCGTTGCAGGCAGCCGCAGTCCTGTCGATGAGTCTCTGCAGACACTCTTCAGTGTGGGATGTTAATGCAGCATCGTCAGCATAGAGGAGTTCCCTGATGAGGACTTACCATACTTTGGTCTTCGCTCTAAGACGGGCAAGGTTGAACAACCTGCCATCTGATCTTGTGTGGAGAAAAATTCCTTCTTTTGAAGACTTGAAAGCATGTGAGAGCAGCAGTGAGAAGAAGATCCCAAACAGTGTAGGTGCGAGAACACAGCCCTGTTTCACACCACTCAGGATAGGAAAGGGGTCTGATGAGGCCCCGCTATGCTGAAATGTGCCTTCCATATTGTCATGGAATGAGGTGATGATACTTAGTAGCTTTGGTGGACATCTGATCTTTGCTAGTAGTCTGAAGAGACCACGTCTACTGACAAGGTGAAAGGCTTTGGTGAGATCTATGAAAGCAATGTAGAGGGGCACCTGTTGTTTGTGGCATTTCTCCTGTAGCCAGCGAAGGGAGAACAGCATGTCAATGGTGGATCTCTCTGCTTGAAAGCCGCACTGTGCCTCAGGGTAGACACGCTCAGCCAGCTTCTGGAGTCTGTTTAAAACGACTCGAGCGAAGACTTTCCCCACTATGCTGAGACGGGAGATTCCACGGTAGTTGTTGCAGTCACCGCGGTCACCCTTGTTCTTGTAGAGGGTGATGATATTGGCATCGCGCATGTCCTGTGGTACTGCTCCCTCATCCCAGCACAGGCAAAGCAGTTCATGGAGTGCTGAGAGTATAGCAGGCTTGGCACTCTTGATTACTTCAGGGATAATGCTGTCCTTTCCAGGGGCTTTTCCACTGGCTAGAGAATCAATGGCATCACTGAATTCCGATTTTGTTGGCTGTTCGTCCAGCTCATCCATGACTGGCAGAGACTGGGCTGCATTGAGGGCAGTATCAGTGACAACATTTTCCCTGGAGTACAGTTCTAGGTAGTGCTCCACCCAGCAGTCGATTTGCTTGCAGGTCAGTGATCGTTTCCCCTGATTTAGACTTGAGGGGGGGCGCGCGATCTTCTTGATGGTTGGCCCAAGAGCTCTCTTAATGCCATCATACATTCCTCTGATGTTTCCGGTGTCAGAGGCCAGCTGAATATGACTGCATAGGTGTTGCCAGTAGTCATTTGCACAGCACCTGGCTGTTCTTTGTGCAGCGCTTCTGGCTACTTTAAGTGCTACGGATGTTAACTCGCTGGGGGCTTTCTTGAAGTTCAACAGTGCAGTGGAGGTGAGTTACTCGTTGCAAAATACCTAGTCTCTGACCTGCTCTTGTAGCCACAGTATTTATGTGGCTGGTCCAGTTCAGTTTCTGGTTAGTGGTAACCCCCAGGATGTTGATAGTGGGGGAATTCAGTGATGGTAATGCTGTTGAATGTCACTGAGAGATGGTTAATTCTCTCTTGTTGGAGATGGGCATTGCTTGGCACTTTTGTGGCACATATGTTACTTGCCAGTTATTAGGCCAAGCCTGCATCTTGTCCAGATCTTGCTACATGTGGGCACAGACTGTTTCAGTATCTGAGGAGTCACGAATGGTACTGAACACTGTGCAATCATCAGCGAACATCCCCACTTCTGACCTTATAATTGAGGGAAGGTCACTGATGAAGCAGCTGAAGATGTTTGTGCCTAGGACACTACTCTGAGGAACTCCTGCAGCGATTAATAACATTTCTAATCTTTGCCAGTTCTGATGAAAGGTCACAGACATGAAATGTTAACTCTGTTTCTCTCTCCACAGATGCTGCCAGACATGCTGAGTATTTCCAGCACTTTCAGTTTTTATTTCAGATTTTCAGCATCCGCAGTACTTTGATTTTATTCCTGCAGCGATGCCCTGAAACTGAGATGATTGGCTTAGCTCCAACAACCACAACCATCTTCCTTAGTGCTAGGTATGACTCCAGCTAGTGGAGAGCTTTCCCCCAGCCCCATTGACCTCAATTTTACCAGGGCTCCTTGATGCCACACTTGGTCAAATGCTGCTTTGATGTCAAGGGCAGTTACTCTCATCTCACCTCTGAAATTCAGCTCTTTTGTCCATTATTGGGCCACGGTTGTAATGAGTTCGGAGCTGAGTGGCCCTGGCAGAACCTGGCAGACTAAGCATTGGTGAGGAGATTATTGCTGAGTAAGTGTCACTTGATAGTACAGTTGATGACTGTTTCCAACACTTTGCTGATGATTGAGAGTAGACTTCTGGGCAGTAATTGGCTGGATTGGATTTCTCCTGCTTTTTGTGGACAGGACATAGCCGGGCAATTTGTGTTGTAGCTGTACAGCAATAGCTTGGCTAGTGGTGCAGCAGTTTTGGAACACACATCTTTAGCACTGTAGATGGGATGTTATTGGGGCCTATAGCCTTTGTTGCATCCAATGTGCTCAAATTTTTATACAACATGTAGTGAATCAAATTGGCTGAAGACTAGCATCTGTAGTGCTTGGGACCTCAGGAGGAGGCTGAGATGGATCATCCACTCAGCACTTCTAGTTGAAGATGGTTGTAAATGCTTCAGTCTTGTCTTTTGCACTGACATGGACTCTGCCATCACTTAGAATGGGGATACTGATGGAACTGCCTCCTCCCATTAGTTGTTGACTTGTCCATCACCATTCACAGCTGGATGTGGCAGGACTGCAGACTGATCCGTTGGTTGTGGAATCGCTTAGTTCTGTATGTGGAGAAAAGACAAGGACAGAATTGTGCTTAGCTCTGACCCACCATGATCAACCAGGCTCCTGACCCTATAAATCTCTCAATTTATATATGAAGTCAGCGGGCTGAATTTTGTCGGAAGTTGAGAAGTCCCGCCACTGGGACTGAAACCAGGAGACGACCCTGTGGCGGTACCGTGGGGTGACATTTTGCCAAGGGCGGCCAATTATTAACAAGCTGCCATCAGGACCGCTGTCCAATTGAGGATGGTAGCCCCCCTCCCAGAGCTGCCAGCCCAATGCAGCTTGGCAGCCTTGGCAGCGACATTGCTAGAGGTGGCACTGCTGAGGCTGCAGCATGATGAAGAGTGTGCCTCAATGCTGAGGAGCCCTCAAAAATGAGTACGTTTCTTTCAGCAAGGATGGGTAGGGTGGAGTGGTCATATTCCAGTGGCGGCACTTTAGCTGCTGGGGCAGACATTGCCACCTGGGAACCCCTCCGTGGGCCATTGAGCGTTCATTAAGGAGGCCCCCCCCCCCACCCCCACAACCAGGAACCTGCTTAGAAACTGCACTGGCCACCCAGTTGGCAGCCGCACCACTGAGGTTTCTGCCGCTGGTATGGCAGCAGGAAGACATTGGGTCCCTTGCTGACACCTTCCCCAGCTTATTACCAGCCCTCCCACCTTCCAACACATCGCCATAGGGCTGGTAAAATTCAGCCCAGTGTTTCAGAAGAGGAGAAAGTTGGGGGTTGGGTGCAATGATAATTGACATGTGGCATAATGCTGAGCAATCATAATGGTGAAATGTGATCCAAAATAAACTTCAACTCACAAATTGTTAGGAAATGGTGAGTCCTGTGGAACAAACTTAGTGTCTCTCAGAAAATAGGCAACATTTTTATATTTATGGTTCCTTCACACCTGCTAAAGAACTTCCATCTCTCACTGTCACTTGGGTGATATTTTCTGTTTATTCTAATATCATAAGCACAATGATTCAAACCTGAAATGTGTTGCCTCCTACAAAGAACGATCAGCTACTGCAAGGTGCTTGCATCTCATAAAGATTTCAGTGGGTTTTTTTTACTTGCTTTACTTAATAAAATTACTGCTGAAGATAAATAAGAGTGTATATGAGGTTATAAAGTGCCTTTCAGAACCACGGGAGGCCCCAAAATAGCATAGGGAAACACGGCAGCCAATCTGCACACAGAAAAGTCCCACAGACACAATGAGGTAAATGACCTGACGATCAGTTTTAATGATTTGGGTTAAGGGATAAATGTTGGCCAAGGCAATGAGCAAACTCCCCAGCTTGTCTTTGAAATAAAGCCGTGGAATATTTTACACTCCCTTCCCCCACAGGTTTAACATCTCATCAAAAGACAATAGGATAGGCAATTACCTTTGGTTTCAAGGCCAGCCCATTAGATAGGATGATCTCTTCTGTTTGCTGACATTGAGGGTCTAATGTGAAATGAATTTTGACAGTCTCAATATGTATAAAGCTCCCTCAAACTGTCCCGCCGGACAGTTGATGTGTGAAATGGAAAATGTGGCAGAATGACAGACTTTGCAGCACAGAAATAAGGCATTCTGCCTGACAGGTCTATCCGGGTGTTTATGCTCCACATGAAACTCCTCCCACCCTACTTCATCTAACTGTGTCAGCATATCCTTCTATTCCTTCCTTCCTCATGTACTAATCTTGCTTCCTCCTAAATGCATTATGTTATTCGCTTCAGCTATTGCATATGATACATGTTCCACATTCTAGCCACTCTAGGATAAAGTTTCTCCAGAATTCCTTATTGGATTTATTAGTCACTATCTTATGAGCCCTAGTTTTCGACTTCCCCCTAAGCGAAAACATCACCAGTAAGGATCAAGTGCTTTTCTAACATTGGATCAAAGCAATGAGTTTTATTCTTCAATTCACCAGTCTAATTTTCACTTGGAAATGCATGGGTGTCCAAAATCCAATCCCCGGAAGCAGGAAAACACATAACAAACATCTTACAAAATCAATAAGACTGTCAACTGTCAATATGAAGATTTCAAAGGAGCATTGGGACTGAGCAGGTTGTCTGCCCATTATCTGAATCGGGAATGGAGAAACCAAAAAAATAGAGACAATATGGAGGTAAAACAGCAGGAGCACTTAGTGCAAGGGCCAGAATGTCTAGCACGTTGTTTATTTTTTATGACCTGTGTTATAAAATGTCATCCATCACAAGAGTTGCTCCACTAACCATATGGAGCTTGTATTTATTTAGGAGAGTTATGTATTAAAGGGTTGAAATATGTACTGTGGCCCCAGCTGTTCTAGTGACTGCAGAGAGTGCAATATCTCACTTATATTGATCCACTTTCAAAATTTGGATTTCTTCTTACTTCTCACTGTGGAATTAAATTTAATCATTAACACCAACAATTCATTTCACTAGGAACAAGTGTTGTTTAAGGAAAACAGGGTGAATGCACAGAGATACCATGGAAAGGGGCATCTTGCAGTGTTTGTTCGGTGTTTTCTTTCACTCTTCAACTTGAAAAATGTTTGCGGCCAAATTGTCGATAGTGCGAGTTTATAACACAGCAGTGAGGTTAACAGGGCATCTGAGACCTTGGTGAGTGACAGGACCAATAGTTTACCTCCTTAACTAATGAGATTCAAGAATAAAGAAAGAAACAGAGGAATGACGGAGAATAGCGTGAATTCGACACAAATTAGATACTGAAATAGAGATAAACAGAAAGTAAGATTGGATTAAGAGTGAAAAAAAGAGACAGAAAGGAAAAGTAAGAAAACGATTTAAACCTTTCTAGGCTGGAAAGCTGTGGAGCATTGCAAGAACATAAATCGCACAGCCAAATGGTTTCTTACATTGATAAGTATCAGTCCTAAATTTCTGTGGAGAATTTACTACATTTTAAAGGCACAAATGAAGCAATTTATTGAAACTCATGGAAAGGTTGAGGGCGAGCTCCCCTTTTCACCAGGCTATCGGTGGAACAGTGCAAATCATCCAGGAATTTGTGGTGATTCAGAATTCACGGTTTATCTCTTCCTCGCCACAAATTGTTGATTTATTTACATACTAACAACAGCACGTGCATTAAATTCACCATTACTTGCCCAGCAAATTCTGGGCCCTTATTCACATTTGATTGTCGTTTTTTTCTCACTGCTCAGAGCAAGTTGTCTATCGAGATTTGGTGCACCCAGACAGTCATGTTATTTTTTATTTATTTTATTTTTATTTAGAGATACAGCACTGAAACAGGCCCTTCGGCCCACCGAGTCTGTGCCGACCATCAACCACCCATTTATACTAATCCTACATTAATCCCCATGTTCCCTGCCACATTCCTGACCATTCTCCTACCTCACTAGGGGCAATGTACAATGGCCAATTTACCTATCAACCTGCAAGTCTTTGGCTGTGGGAGGAAACCGGAGCACCCGGCTGAAACCCACGCGGTCACAGGGAGAACTTGCAAACTCCACACAGGCAGTACCCAGAACTGAACCTGGGTCACTGGAGCTGTGAGGCTGCGGTGCTAACCACTGCGCCACCCACTATAAACGTGCATCATTTTATTCTGTGCCGACAGGAATCCATCAATGATCCATATTCGCCTAATGAAAGGCTGAGAATGAACTTGTAATCTGTTCTTAAATGAATACGCCTTTGTACCTGAGCAACAATGCTTATTAATGTAAGATAACCTTCTTCTTCTTCTTCTTCTTCTTTGGCCTCCTTGTCTTGAGAGACAATGGGTAAGCGCCTAGAGGTGGTCAGTGATTTGTGAACCAGCGTCTGGAGTGGCTATAAAGGCCAATTCTAGAGTGACAGACTCTTCCACATGTGCTGCAGATAAAATTGGTTGTCGGGGCTGGTACACAGTTGGCTCTCCCATTGCGCTTCTGTCTTTTTTCCTGCCAACTGCTAAGTCTCTTCGACTCACCACACTTTAGCCCTGCCTTTATGGCTGCCCGCCAGCTCTGGCGATCACTGGCATCTGACTCCTGCGACTTGTGATCAATGTCACAGGACTTCATGTCGCGTTTGCAGACGTTTTTGCGGAGACATGGACGACCGGTTGGTCTGATACCAGTGACGAGCCCGCTGTACAATGTGTCCTTGGGAATCCTACCATCTTCCATGCAGCTTACATGGCCAAGCCATCAAAAGCGCCGCTGGCTCAGTAGGGTGTATATGCTGGGGATGTTGGCCACCTCGAGGACTTCTGTGTTGGAGATACGGTCCTGCCACCTGATGCCAAGGATTCTCCGGAGGCAGCGAAGATGGAATGAATTGAGACGTCGCTCTTGGCCTCGCTGCCGTAGAGCAAGGTACTGAGGACACAGGCTTGATACACTCGGACTTTTGTGTTCCATGTCGGTGCCAGTGCCGTGTCAGTGCGCCATTTTCCCATACTCTCTTGGCCAGTCTGGTCATAGCATGCGCTTGTTGATTTCTGCTTCGAGAGACAGGTTACTGGTGATAGTTGAGCCTAGGTAGGTGAACTCTTGAACCACTTCCAGAGAGTGGACGCCTATATTGATGGATGGAGCATTTCTGACTTCCTGTCCCATGATGTTCGTTTTCTTGAGGCTGATGGTTAGGCCAAATTCGTTGCAGGCAGCTGCAATCCTGTCGATGAGTCTCTGCAGACACTCTTCAGTGTGAGATGTTAATGCAGCATTGTCAGCAAAGAGGAGTTCCCTGATGAGGACTTTCCGTACTTTGAACAATCTGCCACCTGATCTTGCGTGGAGGAAAATTCCTTCTTCTTAAGACTTGGAACACATGTGAGAGCAGCAGGGAGAAGAAGATGCGTTCTATCCTACTAAATGAGGCATTTCTGTCTTCATGATTTTCACCCAACTCCTGACAGTGTAATGTTTCTGAACTTTTAAATGTATTTTTTAAACTATTGGTTTTTCCATGGCTATTCAGGACCACCTACCCTTTATCACGTCTATCACCTACTTCCCTCTCACGTCTATCACCTACTTCCCTCTCGTTCTCTCTCTCCAATCTTTCCTTCACTCTCTCAGTCCCAGGCTTCCTTTATGTTTTGGCTCATTTTTTAAATTTATAGATACAGCACTGAAACAGGCCCTTCGGCCCACCGAGTCCGTGCTGACCATCAACCACCCATTTATACTAATCCTACAATAATCCCATTACCCTCCTGTTGATGAGTCTCTGCAGACACTCTTCAGTGTGAGATGTTAATGCAGCATTGTCAGCAAAGAGGAGTTCCCTGATGAGGACTTTCCGTACTTTGAACAATCTGCTACCTGATCTTTTGTGGAGGAAAATTCCTTCTTCTTAAGACTTGGAACACATGTGAGAGCAGCAGGGAGAAGAAGATGTGTTCTATCCTACTAAATGAGGCATTTCTGTCTTCATGATTTTCACCCAACTCCTGCCACCCATGACAGTGTAATGTTTCTGAACTTTTAAATGTATTTTTTAAACTATTGGTTTTTCCATGGCTATTCAGAACCACCTACCCTTTATCACGTCTATCACCTACTTCCCTCTCATGTCTATCACCTACTTCCCTCTCGTTCTCTCTCTCCGATCTTTCCTTCACTCTCTCAGTCCCAGGCTTCCTTTATGTTTTGGCTCATCTTTTTAAAAAAAACTTTTAATTTATAGATACAGCACTGAAACAGGCCCTTCGGCCCACCAGGTCTGTGCTGACCATCAACCACCCATTTATACTAATCCTACATTAATCCCATTACCCTCTCACATCCCCACACCATCTACCTACACTAGGGGCAATTTATAATGGCCAATTTACCTATCAACCTGCAAGTCTTTGGCTGTGGGAGAAAACCGGAGCACCCGGCGAAAACCCACGCGGTCACAGGGAGAACTTGCAAACTCCGCACAGGCAGTACCCAAATTGAACACGGGTTGCTGGAGCTGTGAGGCTATGGTGCTAACCACTGTGCCACCCTCATCTACTTTCTATCTTTTTGAGTATTCTCACTGTCCCTGTCATCTTCTGCTCTCTCGCTCTCTTTCTCTTTTGCTTCTCTTCCTACCTTTCTCTATTTCTTGAACTTGTGGAGAGCAGGAAGGATCTGACCAGGACTGAAGGCCAACAACTGCAGGGAGTGAGAGGAATCTGGGTAGGCAATGGGATGGATCTGACCAGGGCAAAAGCATCACAGAATCACTTGCCTTGGAAATGCAAGTTGGAGGACTCAATCAAATTTAAGTATTAATAGATATAATTTAGACATTACAGACAGACAGAAGGAAGTATCAAGGGTGATTAAAAGTGAAATGTGTGTATACACAAGATTTTAATATCACAAATACTTGGTCCTTGGCCCTTCTGTTCTATGGCCACGCCTATAACACTGATAACTAGCTGTCTTTTTTGGCTGACATCCCTATTGCGTTATCTGGGCTTTTTACAACACTTCCTTGTTTATATAATTCCCAATGGAGTAAACAGCAGTGTGGAAGTTGGATGAATCAATTTGAGCTCTCTCAGTGGCTCAGTGGGTAAATGAACCAACTGGCCGTACCAGAGTGAGCAATTCTTGAAAGCGTTATGTTAGCTGATCTCAAGCAAAGAAGCAAAAGGTGGACTGCAATTGGCTTCATCCCCATCATGGCTGTCTTGAGAGGTGAAATACCTACCAGGAATCACCTCTTGATCCCAATCCAGTGATCTGTGCTGGAGCATTTGCATTGGATGCTAGATAAGGATAGGATTTGCTCTGCCAAATAGCCTCCAATGCTCACTGTCCAAGTGCACATTTGAGTGAAGTGTCACCACCCAAGCAACCAAACCCCTAAGGAGGGAAGGTTAGAAAAAGACCAGTGCAGAGAAAAAAAACAGTTCTGCTGTGTGTGTGTGTGTGCGCTCCAGTTCTATCCTTCACCTTCTGACTATCAGGAGTAGAACAGTTATCAGTAAATCAAAAGACAGGGATCTAATTGAGAGGTTCAGGTAATACCATAAATAATGAAGGTAAGCAGTTTATGCTTATCTCCTGAGACCCTGAGATTAAATTACTCTCCATTATGCACTGTCAGTCTGTATTATTGCTAATAAACAGTGAAAGGTACTTTTTTAAAGTATAAAATGCATTTTAAAAGCTCATTTGATGTTGAAGAAATTACTAATATTTTTGTAACTATACACCTCAATTACCATGGATACTGTGGCTTTGTAATGCATAGGATAATTTTCTATGCTGTATTAACAAGTCATTTTGGAAGAAAGATTTGTATTTATATAGCATCTTTCACTATCTCAGGATATACCAAAATGCTTAACAGTCAATGAAGTATTGACCAGATAATCTGTTTTAATTATATTGGTTGAGGGATAAATATTGGCCAGGACACTGGGGAGAACTCCCCTGCTCTTCTTCAAAATAGTGGCATGGGGACATACACCTGAAAGGGCAGATAGGGTCTTAACAGAAAAGGTCATCATTAATTAGAGCTGATAAAAGGCTCAGCTGCTTGCTTGTTGCAAATAACAAGAATAAACAGGTGACCTATATGATAACTCCAATATGTATTATTTGGCTCTGATTGCTCTTTAATAACTGCATTGGGATGGCATTTGGAATCATTAGAAGGCAGCTTAGTGATTCACACTGTTGCTCAAGGGTTTGGCTGCACACTTAAGCCAAACAGTCCAATAGGATTGCTTGGGAACATTTTGTTTCAGCTGTACCAACATGAAATATATATATTTTAAAGTGTGTTAGATTGTATTCACCACAGTTTATGTAAGCTGCAGTTAATTGTGCATGGTGTATGGCTGAAGTGCAAATAATCAGTCCCCCTCCCCCATGGCTGGTTTGTGCTGAATCAAGTGATCTCAGCCATGGTGGCAGCAAGGGCACTACAAATAACCTCAGTGTCGGGGGGGGGGGTTGCAGAAAGGGCTTATCTAGGATTGCCAAACCTCCAGGATTGTCCTGGAATCTCCAGAAATTAAAGATTAATCTCATTGGTACTGATGTCAGCAAATCGGGAGAAAAATCATAGGGGCATTACATTTTTCCATATTCTGTTTACTTTGAACATTTTCCTTTATTAATAATCAACATAATGGAAATTAGTTCCCCTAAAGGCAGTTTGACTGGCCAGGGTGGTTGCCTGGAGAGGTCATCTGATGAAATCTCTAGGAATATGTCCAACCAGAGTTGGCAACCAGAAGCTAATCATCTGCCAATCCTACCCCTTAATGAGCAAAAATAGAGGTTGAGTAAAGACAGGAACAGGTTGAACTGTGATGGCCTTTGCAGTTGAATGGCCTGCCAGTACTCACTGCCCAGACTCAAATATGAAGAATGTCACTTGAATGAGATACCGGAGGGCAATTGGTGTCCATGAAGCCCCAGGAAAGACTCAATGGCATCAGAAACAACAAAGAATAAAAAGTTCAATTAAACAAATTATATAGACATAATGTGAGACACCACAAGAAAGCAGAATGGGGTTTATGCCCGTGATCCACCGACATAAACAGTTCCTCCCAATCTTAGCTTTACAGGGGAGAAGTAGAGTAGAGGTTTCTCCCTCACCTCTGAGACAGCAGGTTGTGGGTTCAAACCCCACTCTAGAAACTTTAACACATAACCTAGGCTGAGGCTTTGTTGCAATACTGAGGGCGTGCTGGACTGCCGGAGGTGCCATTTTTAACAACCTACCTTTGGGTACTCCAACATCTGCATGTGACTGGCTCAGGAGTGGTACTGAGATTGTCCCTGGAGCATACCCTTTTAAGAGGACTGAAAAAACAGAGCAGAATTTTGTCTCCGGGGTGGAGAACCCGACATTGGGACTATTTCCGGGCCCCAACCCTGCAGTGGGGAAGTTAGTCACAGCCCACAATTTTCACAGAGGCAGGCTGCTAATTGGCGAGGGTGGGTTGGATGGCCTATTAGCAGCAGTGGGTGCAGGGTGGAGGCATAACTGCTAAAGTGGGCCCAATTTAAAGGGATCATGGCAGCTAATGAGGCAGCCATTTGGAAGCAGGATGCAAGCATCAAGGAGACAGGAGGAGAGGCAGAGTCGTGGCATCTGGGGCAGGGCTGCCCTCACTTCATTGGTGCTGACCTTGAGGTCCTTCTGGAGGCTGTGAGGGAGGGAAGGGAGGTGTTCTCTTTCCAGAGAGCGGCAGGAGAAGGTCATCCAGCCAGACAAAACAGGCCTGGCTGGAGGTGGCTGAAACTGTCAGAAACAGGAGTGTCATGTGGAGGAACTTGGTGCAGTGCTGCAAGAGGTTCAGTGACCACCTTTGCTCTGGCAAGGTGAATGAAATGCGAGACCCTGATGGGAGGCCTCTGGGTATTCAACTTCCAGCAGACACACCAGCTGAGGAGCCTGAGGGTGCATGACACTCCTGAACATGGGAGACATGTGTGCCAAGGAACCTACTGGCTCCTCAGCAAGACCCAGAACCCTAGCACTGTTGAGGACCTGGCAGAACTGATATATGCAGCTTCTTATGTAAATCAGACTCTGGTATTGATCTGAGAGGCCAGCAGTGCCTTCTCTCTTTTTGTCCTTGCAGGAGAAAAGGGCACATAAAGCCAGGGAGAGGACTCACACTGAAGGAGAAGTGTCCCACCTCACCATTGTCAATGCAATGTAGAAGGAAGTGAGAAATTGCCAGGGTAGCCTCACAGGACCAATTGGGAGATGGAGAGATGGGCATACCTGGAGGAGAGGGTGAAAAGAGATTGAATTGTATAGATAAATGGGATGGAGTGCACTCCTCCATGTCTGACAGCATAGCAAAGACTCAGCTACATTAGGAAGCCTCAACACTGCAGAGGTTTCTGCGGTCACAGGTGTCATGCTAGGTCCCCACCTGCCAAGAATGAGGCACATTAGTTTTGTCATGAGCATTGATTTTAAACTGTTACTGGAGTAAAGAAAGAACTTGTTAAACAGATCAGCTGTGGCTGGAAAAGATATTTACATATTAGCAGACAGTGTTTGGAAGGACAAAGCAGCCATTCTCTGACATTCAACCCACAATGGACTTTTGATCACCAGACATTGAAGGTGGGGGAGCTCACATTCCAGTTTGACTGCTAAGATGGCCGAATGCACAAACGGACATGGTCAAACCAGCTAGTCACATGACTAACCTGCTGGGCAACCTGAGTTTTTTGAATTTGTACAAACAGTTTGGGCAGAAAGTCTGGTTGCTCCTGGACTGAGAAGTTCTCTCCTGTCTGCTTCCATCTCTTTCTCACAAGCCTCTGAATCCACTGAAGATACATGAACCCCAAGAGAGAAAAGTCTCCTACAGCAAGCAAGGTTTAAGAAGAATACTGGGCCACAACGAAAAGCAAGACCTACCTACAATCAAGGGCTCTACAGTGAGCTCGAAGAACCTTAACAAAAACTCTTCAGATATTGCCTCAAACGTCTCCACTTTATTTTTCGTCTACTCTTTTCTGTCTCTATTTGCATGTGTGTATCGCGTATGCATCCTAGCGTGGGTGCGTTATGTATCTGTAGGCATCAACTGCATTAGAGTTTAAGTTCAAGTTTAATAAATTTCAACTTTTCTTCTAACATAAGAAAGCTTGTTTGTGCTGGTTTCTCTGCTTTATAATTGGAAAGCGGTGAACAAGAATTCACCAAGTGGGAGCTAAAAAAACACGGTGTGTTTAAAATTAAACCCTGTTGCAGTAAGAGCAGGTGAAGGCTGAGAGTGATCCCGAGACACCTTTCTCATCTGGTCGTAACACAAGTTAGTTTTTTTTTTAGATTTAGATATACAGTTCTCATGATCTTCTTGTGTTTCCTACAGGGTCAATCGTGGAGGGTGAGCACCAAAGTACAGTCCCATCACTGGGGGCATATCAAGCATCTGAAACAGCAGAGCCAGCACTGTTATATCATTCAAGCACACCCTCCACCAGCACAGATACACTCACATCAGTAGGTCCTCACATGCGATTAGAAAGGGTTGCACTGGGTGAAGAGCACGGCACTAGTATGCAGGAGGAGGCGAGACAGGCTGTGGGCAGTCTGCCTCGGAGAATGGAGGACAGACACAGCCACGATCAGCTGAACGCAGATGCAGGGCCGTGGAGTCACCAGAAAGGCGGCTCTACCTGGACCAGCAGCAGCAGAGGTGTTCCCACATGTCAGAGTTCCCTGAGACAGTGAGGGGTCCATTCAGCTCATGTGCACCACAATGGCTAAGGGATTTGAACACAGGAGCTCCTCCAAATGAGAGAGTGGCCAGCTACATAGAGAGCCATATACGGCACCAGTGCATGCAGGGACAGTGCACTGACATGCACAGAATGTATGCAACATGTTGTAGCATGGACCTGTGTGTGGCACTGGCAGCGCAAAGATGCATGGAGTGGATGCCCATTGGAGTAGATACCTGTTGTGCCCCAAGAGCTGAGGCAGGCACTGATGAGAATGAGGGAGCGTCCCCTCACTGCACACCATCATCAACATTGGCCTCCTTGGCTCCTCTGACTGAGAGACCATCTATGCAGCAGAACCCTGTGATGGAGGCTGCCTGAGCATTGTTGTCAGTGCAGCAACCTCTGGAGGTACCCCCCCTTGTCAGCTCTACGATGAGGATGACCACTCCGGTCATCTCAGCCACAAGCAGATACAGTCAACAGGTTGTCTCCACTTCATCCAAGGCCACAAAAGGAGAGCTGTGTGGAAGTGGCCGAGAGCCCAGACCACTGCGTCAGTCAGAGCACTAGATTTTGTTTCACTTGTAAATGACTCCAGATGTGTCAGCTTCTATTTTTTAATGGCAAAACTCAAAACTAGGGATGAAGTGATGAAGGGAAGTTTTTGAAGGGGAATAGTGAGGCTGTTGGACAGATGTGCATCATTCACTGGCAGTAAGAATGCATCCATTCAAAGCTGCGTCTTCCATGAAATTATTCTCACAGACAGCTTAAAGTGAGTTCCAGACCATGCCGTCCTTCCTGGGTTAGAAGGACAACTGAACTGTGCCTGGATCAGATGTTCCCTGATGTTGATGGCATTCTTTCGAGACCCTCAAGTCCTACGCCAGCCTGGTCACCTCCCTGTAAAGCCAGGGCACCTCTCTGCTCTGCATCTTCCTCTTCCTCCTCCTTCCCCTCCTCCACTTCGACCTCCCACTCCTCCTCTTCCTTCGATTGACTGTGTCATTTCAAGTGCCTCACCCTCTTCAAGGTCCACACCTCTCTGGAGGGCCATGTTATGGACAGCACAGCAGACCACCACAATGAGTGAGACCTTAGCAAGAGTGTACTTCAGGGCGCTACCTGACCGGTCCAGGCACTAGAACCGCATCTTCAGAAGCCAGATGACCTGCTTGATGGTGGTCCTTGTGAGCAGATGGCTTCAGGTATGGCTGTGTCTCAGGGTCATGTAAAGGGGTGAGTATCCATCTCTTCAAAGGATATCCCTTGTCCCCTAGAATACATTCACAGAGTTTGGCGGGATGGAATGAAAAGCTGCGGCACCCTGGACTGCCTGAGGATAAAGGCATCATGACAGCTGCCAGGATAGCGAGTGCACAAATGCAGGAAGCTCTTGTGATCACAGACCAGCTGAACGTTTGAGGGGTGGAAGCCCTTCCTGTTGATGAATCTTACTGGGCGGTTAGGCGGAGCCTTGATGGCCACATGAATGCAATCGATGATGCCATGTACCTGGGGGAATCCAGCGATGGAGGCGAAACACACTGCCCTTTGTGGCTATGAGGCCCCATCTCTCTGGAATTGAATATACTGCCCACTGTCGCAAATAGGGCATCAGTGACTTGTGATATGCAGTGATGTGCTGTGCCTTGTGCAATGTCACCAAGGTCTGTTGCTGATCATTGAAAGGAGCCAGAGGCAAAGAAGTTCAAGGCTACAGTGACCTCCACAGCTACTGGCAGGGCATAGCAAGCAGTGCTGTGAGGTGTGAGGGCTCCTATGACGAGGCCTTAAATTTCAGTGACCATCTGCCTGGACAGTTGCTGCCTCCTGTGACACTGGTTCTTCAACATGTCTGGTAGCTCCATCTTCAGCAGTAGATCCTTTGCTGAGGGTATGGCCTCTGTTGCCTTACTGCCCCTCGTCCCTCTCCACTACTCACCTCATGCCACGGGCTCTGCCTCTGCTGCTGAGGATGCTGATCCTCATTGCCACTTGACCCAGTATCTGAGAACTGTAATCCCATCATCAGCTGTTGCCCTGCTCATGTTGAGCTGCACTCACACTGGTTTCTGGAGCTCAGTCCCCCACTCTTATTGCCCTATGATGCCAAGAGGGTCATGACCCCCTCCACTGCCTGAGTGAGCATAGACCACTTGCTCTGTAACCTGTGTGCCAATGGCTGACTGGCCCTCTCAGTCGTGCTCCCTTTCATGGGGCCACCTATACTAATGGTGCAGCCATGACGGTCTCCCTGCTGTGTTGCCGCCTCCATGCATCTGCATTGTCCCTGATCCAGTGTGCGCCCCCACCAAAATTACAAACTGGCCCTCGATGAGCTGATAATGTGCTCGTTAACAGGATTAATTGGCTTCATATCCAAATCAGGCGGGCCCACAGTCACCCCCCCATCCTTAGCAAAATCGCCAGCGGCAGCAAAGGTGACATAAAACTGGCACACTGGCCAGGTGGCACTAATTTTTGCAGCCTCCCACCTGCGCATCTCCTCCTTTGGGACCTAAAAATCCTGCCCACAATATCTCATAAATGATGCCAATATACAAATAAGTGTTTGGCAAATGTTGCAGAAATCTGACAGTACCATCATGTTCAGTCAGATTTCCGCAACCATATGTTCTGATGTTTACAGTGTATGGTGCAACACTGTATGAGCTAGGCACTTATTTTGTGCTTGGCTGCAAACTTACCTATCATCTCTGTCCTTGGGAGGGTTGCCAACTCTGGCTACATGTTACCCAAGAGGTTTCATCATATGGCTTCCTGCCTCCACCTGTCCCATCCCCCAGCTCAGTCATTGCTCAGTCTAAAAGTCCATCTTTGTGTCACACCAACCTCCCATGCCAACTGGAAAACAAATGGACTCTTCATTCTCCCATTGAATGATTCTTTACTGTCAGTCAAATGTCCTTTTCTCCTCCATCTCCAATATTTTGATGAAAGGTCACGGACCTAAAACATTAACTCTGCTTATCTCTCCACAGATGCCTGCTGACCTGAGTATTTCCGGCATTTTCTGCTTTTTATTTCAGGTTTCCAACATCTGTAGTGTTTTGATTTTGCTCCAATACTTTTTATACCTGATGCACAGAAGTGTTTAAAGAAAATGAGGAAAAAAACAATAACTTTTTAAATGCCCCTATATCTTTTCACCCTGGGATGCTCCCAGCAGTGTCCTGGAGATTAGCCTTTAATTCCTGGAAACTCCAGGGCAATTCTGGAGGGTTGGTGACCCTCGTCCTTGCTGATCTCTGCTCATTCTCTGAGCTGAATTCAAAATCAGCTTGCTTTCAAATCCGTCCTTGGTCGTTCCTCTCCCTCATGTTTGCAGCTTTCCCCAGCCCTGCAGCACAGTCTGTGTTCTTTGGTCCTTTTAACTCTGTGCACCCTCCCTGGTGTCGCTCCTCCATTGGTGGCAGACTTTTCAACTCCTCCGCCCTGCTGTCTGAAGAACTTTGCCTAAAGCCCTCTCTCCCACATTTAAAAGCCTCCTTGAAACCTTTCTGTTCAACTCTGCTTCCGGTTATCTCTCTCAACTCTTTACTACTGCTTGAAGTCTGCAGCATGAGCTGATCTCTGCCAAGGAAACAGTCGGGCTGCTACAATTGGACTCATTTCTCCAGTGCAAGAGGATGAACATGACTCGGGTCCTGCTCCTGATATCTGCTGGAGGGTATATGTGGATGGACTTTGGGTGAGAGCGGGATCAGTTTAGGAAATACTCTTGCCGGGCAAATAACCTGCTAACACTTCCTTCCTTGATTCACAGATGAAGAGCAAGTACTTGAATGTAGTTTCCGCTACCCAAACCCCTGCCCCCAACCACCCCCTACCCCCCCACCAGCCATGGTACCAAAATATAGCAACGCTGTCAGGAGAGAAAAGAGAAAATTAGCAAAACAAACAAAACCTTCTATACGGCATAGCAATGTATTAATTGCACCTTTCATATTTAAAGACTACGGACTGGATTTTACCAGCCCTCTGGAAAGGGGCTGGGAGGTGGGGGGCCTCGTAAAATGGCAGTGGAAGACGTTAGGAGGTGAGACCAAAGTTTTCCTGCCGCCACAAGATATTCTCAGGGCGGGCACCTCAGTGGCACGGCCAATTATCAGCCACTTCCCACCCCTCACCCGCATTTTACCAGCATTAGGAGCAGCCACCGTGGCGGGGGGAAACCTCCAGGTAAACCATGGTAACCTTCCAGAGGATTCCTGGGGGTGGGGGGCCCTCCTTTATGGAAGGGCCCTCCCCCCACCCTCCCGGCTGCAATGGCTGCCCCTGCGTCTATGGCGCCACCACTGGAGGATTCAACCCCCTGATCGCAGGGTCTGCCTGCCTGCCCCCCACACATTAACTTCTTCCTGCCCACCTCTATCCGTGGTGTTGCCGAGGCTGCTGAGCTGCCAGCCCTCTGATTGGGTCAGCAGCTCTGGGAGGCGGGCTGCCATCCTCAATTGGACGGCGATCCCAGTGGTGGCCTCTTAGTTGGCCACTGCCGGTAAAATGCCACCCAGGGTCCTGCGCCATTCTGAGGGCTCAGGTCCTGCTTTTGGTCCCAGTGGCAGGACAACCTGGGCTGTGATAAAATTCCAGCCTCTAAATTTATCTGATGAAAATGTTGCTGGCTTGGTGTCAGTTGAAAATAAGGGGGAGCTACCATCAGTCTCAGTGCCTGTGGGCTAAGGAGAGGAAGATTGAGCCAGTTCTCCAGTTCCCGTTCACTATCCAGTGACACCGGCACATCTGCGGATGGGGATTGTGGGCAGGATTCAGCTCGGCTGTGATGGTTCCCACAATTGAATAGTCTTGTCAACATTCACAGTCCAGACTCACATGTGTAACTGGCTACTGAGGTAAAATACTAATGGTCAGCTATGGAACCCGTGGACCTGTACCCCAACAGGGGACAAGGTCAAGAAAGCAAAGGAGAAAAATGTAAACATTGCTGGCATTGAATTATGTGAATATGAAAAACACTGCATGTATCATCTGTAAAGGGGGTCTAAACCTTTAAAATATGTGAGTCCTTGAAACAAGGAAGTTGGAAAATAGTTTGTTAATTTTCCCTACGATCACTGATATGTGACATTCCACACTCAGCAAACTACAACCCTATGTTGATGTATTGTATTTTAAAAGGTTGATTTATAAATTCCTTCACCAGCTTTTGACCTGTCACCTTTGTTTTGCATGCAGTCAGCCGACCTGGGAAGGTATAGGTGACACTTTTCTGTGGTAATGTGTAATGAAATAGGAGTCTAACCATAGATTAGTTACATATGCAAAAGTTTTCAATCTCATAAACCAACTTTGTTCCTTTGCCAGAACACCCAGAAAATGAGTAACGTTTAATCAGACCATACATAATAAGTCAGAGGATCTGCTCTTTTATAAGGACAGCAGTCTTGTCCCATAGCATACAATGTATTGTTCTGATAAGGTGCATTTGTGGGTAATTCACCTACCCCTTTAAGGCCATAAGGTCTAGTTTATGTAAATGAACACATCTTGAGGCTAATTAGCAGGTGACTCTTTCTCTGCAAAATGGCAGCTGTAAGTTATAATTGGATTTCATTCTTTTTTGATTAATTTGAATTCAATATGTTGGGGGATGAGGAGGCAAGACAGGAGTGACAACCAAATGGGACTTGCCTTTTTTGATTGAACCAATAAAAGTCACTCCTGGTTTTCTTAGTGTCACTAACCAGAGAAGTATTAACCTGTCTTGATCATTGGTTCCTCATCCTCCAACATTGAATTAAAATTATGTGAAAAAAATATAATCCTCACTGCTGCATGCATTTCCAGTTGGAGTCCATCAAGGATGGTATGTGTCTCAGATGGGAATAGCCACATCCTCTGTATGGCAGAGGGTCCTTAAATGTTCTAAGCTGGTGAAGGATCTGGAAAAGACACCTAGGTATTGGAGCACTGACATTTGCTGGCTCATGTTCCTGTTCCTGCTTCTGTTCCTCATCTGTGTTGTAATTTACGGTCCAGATTTTGCAGTGGTAATGATGGCAAAACTGTCAGCATTCACCATCATTACTGCTCTGAAACTGACAGCAGCTTCTGGAGTCTGTACATGCGCAGTTAAATGCGGATCCAAAAGTTGCTATCAGTGATTCTATGCTTCCCCATAGGATGCAAGTCTGCAATCCATTAGAAAGCACTGACGAGACTTTGCCCTTGTACACTATTTGCTGTAAAAACCCTTGAAAAAGTAACACTTTGAAAGAGTTGTAACTGGGTTTTTAATGGCGTATTAAGTTCATAATTACTACTGAGAACCTTTCTAGCCCTAGAAAACTAATTTTATATTTGTGGAGTGTCAAATTTCTCCATTCTGATAAAAATTCACATTTTTGACATTATAATTTTCTTAAATTTTGTTTTGATATTTTAGCTTCTACCTTAATCCCATGTGTATGTCCCAATCATTTATTTTATACTCCGTAAAATTGAATTAAAAATGAAGGATAGTCATCAGTGCATCTTACTTCCTGGTATGCTGTCATGAGACTACTGAAATGTGAATGGCTGCTTACCCTGCTTAGTGACATCACTGTTGCTGGACGCCTGGAGATCCCCTTGACTTGGCAAAAGATTTAAACTGACATCGGGAAAGGGGAAATCCACACCATAGAGATCACTAGATTTTTGTGGGCAGCTGTCTTCAAGGTCAGAGGTGACAACCATCATTTTGCCACTGAGTCTGAAATCTGGGCCTTAATGTAATTCTATGTATTATTCTCGAACAATTTTCTCTCCTCCTGATGGTGTTGGCTGCTTGCGTTTTACAGTTTCATGGGAAGCAGTCATCCTTTGGTACATAGGATCAGGAGTAGACCATTCAGCCCATCGAGCCTGCCCCGCCATTCAATATGATCATGGCTGATCAGTATTTTACAAACATTATTTATGTGTGAACCTTGACAGTGACTGTCCGCAGGCTAATCAGCCATGGATTCATCACAGAGCAGCCCAGTTCTTTCATCATCTGGCATTCACACACATGCACTTTCTAGCAGGAGCTGTTCAATAGTAATCAGGAGGGGGAAGGAAGCCCTGGATCATTTTCCCTCTCCTTACCCTGAATCACATATAGAGCCCCCTTTACTGCCACCACAACTAAGATTACCTAACTCACTACTGAATGGTTGGCACAGACTGGTTGCAGAACAGAGTGCATCGCAAACTAAGTGTAAATGTAGGGAATTTGGTGCAAGTGGGTATTCGGTGCGGAGGGGGAAAGGGCTGCTTTTTGCTTCCAATACTTGTAGTGGTTCATGTTACAGGCAAATATTTAATTCAATCTACCTATAACATTAACTAGATTGAGTAATTAGTTAAAAGATTAAAATCTTTGAACTATGTTGATTAAAAGCATACACTAATTAATCAAATAAATGAGACAAGGTTCTATAGGGATGGCAGTGCAGGTAGTATACCACTACTGCAGCACGTGAGAGTTTGTGGACAGCATTGCAAACCCAGACATCCACTTCTGCAGTCAGTATCTGCATCTCTGGGAACTGCAGCTCAGATTTGTTGAGCTGGAGTCCGAGGTGCAGACTTTGCGGGGCATCAGGGAGACGGAGTGTGGCACAACTGCCAGGTCCTCCAGTCCAGACTTTGGGAGTTGACCTTCCTGCTCACCTGCTCCCACTCCTTTCTGATGGTGTTCCTTGAGGATTTCCTTGTTCCCTGTGGAACCATGGCATCTCCTCCTGCCCACCTGCACCACTAGAGCCTCACTGCATCCATCAGTCTGGATCGCTCTGTGTACCCTGGTGTTTAGTTTGCATTTCTATTGCAGCAATGTTTTTTCCACCTTCCCTTTAAGAGGCAGCCTTCCTTGAAGAAACAATCAGACTGCCTGTACCACATGGTGTGTAGCAATGCTATCGGTGCTTCCAGCTGTTTCCAGCTGTGTGCAGAACTCGCAACAGAATTGAGCAAAGACCAGCACTGGAGGCACAGGAGCTTATAACAATCATTCAGATGAGATGGATAGGAAAAATATGTCTCTCAACCATCTCCATCTGAATAGGTGTAGATGCACTGAAAATGATAGCCCCCACACTCAAAAATTAGGGCAAATGAATTTAGTGCCCAAAGAGTCTGCAGATGGATATTAATAGGGCAAGAAGCTGACAGAATATAGTCGAGGGAAATGTAGGTTATTCACTTTGGTAGAAGAGTAGGAAAAAATATTTTTAAATGGTGTGAAACTATTAAATGTTAATGTTTAGAGAGATTTGGATGTTCTTGTACAAGGAACACAGAAAGTCAACATGCAGGTACAGCAAGCAATTAGAAAGGCAAATGTTATGTTGGTCCTTATTGCAAGGGGGTTGGAGTACAAGAGCAAGGAAGTCTTGCTCTGATTATACAGGACCTTGGTGAGACCACAAGTGGAGTACTGTGTACAGTTTTGGTCTCTGTACCTGAGGAAGGATATACTTGCCTTAGAGTCAGTACAAGAAAGGTTCACTATATTGACTCCTGGGATTAGAGAGTTGTCCCATGAGGAGAGATTGATTAGAATTGGCCTATACTCTCTGGAGTTTTGTTGAATGAGAGGCAATCTCATTGAAACATGTAAGATTCTGAGAGAGCTTGATAGGGTAGATGCCAAGATGTTGTTTCTCCTGGCTGGAGATCTTGAACTCGGACTCATAGTCTCAGGATAAGGGGACTGGCGTTTCATACTGAGATGAGAAATTTCTTCACTCGGAGGGTTGTGAATCTTTGGAATTATCTACCCCAGAGGGCTGTAGATACTCAATTGTTGAGTATATTCATGGTTGCAATTGCTAGATCTTTGGGTTGTAAGGGAATCAAGGGATACGGGGATCGGGCAGAAAATTATAGTTGATGTAGAAGTTCAGCCATGATCTTATTAAATGGTGGAGCAGGCTCAAGAGGCCTTATGGCCTATTCCAGCTCCTATTTCTTATGTTCTTATGTTATTTAGAAGTTCCTGGTCTGTGTGACTCAGCTATTCAATGAGTTAATTGCTACTTGGCTTGCATTGATGAGAAGTGGTTTTTAATATTTCGTCAATACAAAAATTGTAGTGTAATTCAACATGCACCGTGCCATTTTTACACTGAGCGGAGAGTGAGACTGAGTCAGTTGTATAATTTAGGCCTTCTACCTCATTTACTGTAACGTAACAATGCCATAAAACTGTTGGTCAGTGCTGAAAAAACCTCAGACATTCCCATCAAGGCGCCTATATTTTCTTGTCAAAAATACACTAGAAATAGCGGTCCTGTCTAAATTTTTAAATGACTGTTAATTTTGGGATATGTCCTTACCTGTAAATTATTTACCTGTGTATGCTCACAGGAACATAGGAACAGGAGTAGGCCACTTAGTCCCTGGAGCCTGTTCCACCATTCAATGACATCACGGCTGATTGGCTCCACAGAGTGCAAACATCATTTCCCATATAAAAATACCACGTCTATAAAGACACTTCTATATTCATTTAACCCAGTGTGGACATGTTCCAAAAATGTAGGCCAGAAGGAACCCAATGGAACACAGCTATTAGCTATCATAGAGTTTAGAGTAGCTTGGGGTCTAAAAGGTCAGGGTCTGTTCCTGATGAGTTTGATTGTTTTTGGATTTTGACTCAAAATGCCAACCCCCAGATTAGCACCACATGTCTCAATTTGGATTTTTCAATGTTGCAATCAGTTTATAGAAGTTTCAAGTTCACCTATCTATCCAACCTGAACTGGTAGAAGCAGCGTACAAAATCCAAATGGATATGAACTAGAAAAATGTTAATTGTCTTGGATTCAACAACTTGCATTTATATAGCACCTTGAATATACTAAAATGTCCTAAGGTGCTTCACAGGAGTGTTATCAAAAATTTGACATTGAGCCACATAAAGAGATATTAGGACAGGTGACCCAAAGCTTGATCAAAAAGGTTAAGTTTTAAATAGCATCTTAGAAGAGGAGAAGTGGAGAGGTTTAGGGAGGGAATTCCAGGGCTTAAGGCCTAGACAGCTGAAGACATGGCCGCCAATGATGGAGTGAAGGAAATCAGGGGTGCACAAGAAGCCTGAATCAAAACAAATTGATAGCTCCTCTCTACTTGGTGTATCACAGAGTGGTTGGACCCACATTCAAGACCAAGACTTCCTATTTTGAAAATTCTTGATCTTGGTCATCTGAACAGACACAGAGAGGAAGACAGAATTGTCCCAGAGGTAGTGAAGGAAAATTGAACAAATTCTGGGTCACTTCTCCAAACATTCTGTCAATCAGTTTTCTATAGAAATACCATGTGTTGTACCAATGATTTCAGTGGTCAAGTGTACTACCACAATAGACCTGCATGGTGTTGGGTTTGATTTCAATTAGCAGTGATATTTATATAAATTGGGCTCTGTGTTGCTTGGAAATGGATTATCAGTCAGGTGTGTCTGCTGAACAGTGTTTAAAAATGAAGCCTGCTTTCATCAAGTAACCTATCAAAACTCACTGTGTAGGCTCACATATAAAGCATTCTCACTTGAGTGAAGTACCAGAGGGTGCCCAATGTCCTTGGAAGCTAGCCTTAGCATAAATAAACATATTCAAGAGAGGAGGCAGATCCTCCACCTGGCCTTTTACCTAGAATTTAGTGTTGTAATGATTCTCTGAGTCTCCACCAATTTCATTTCCCTTTCAGTGGAGAAGCATCGAGCATCCTCAGCCTTGCACATTCTCCTGTCAACCTGAGTTAAGACCAAGAACTCTACATGTAGAAAAGTATGGCAAGAAGCCATAACTTAAACACTGTGTGGAACACACTGTGCACTAAATGGCTTTAAAACCAACTTGAACAATGGTCATAGAACTTTCTTTGGATAACATTAAGGTGCACATCCTGTTTCACGTGAAATTATGTGTTGAATTATGGCCCTTTCACAATTCTGAATGGAAAGTGGTAATTCACTGTCCCTGTTAGGATCAGTAGTTCTGTTTCCCACAGTGCATTCTGGAAGACATCTTTCTTCCTGGCAGTGAGCAGCATGAATGCTTCATTGTGGTAACCAGCCCCTATGACGGTACAAAAGGCTGTTCCTGGTCCAGCAATTGTATTTGACTTTCTAGAATGTGTTTTGTGGAAACTTCCCTGTGTAATTCACACCTGTGAGTTTGGTTTAACCTGGCTTGTTGTCTAATGAGAGTGAGAGTTTGCTTATGTTGCCATGGTGCATAAAGTTAGCAGCTGAAGTCAGCTGAAGAATCACAAGAACTCCACCTAAAGCAATTACACAAGATGAGATAGCATCAAGAATGATTTTAATAATGTCACTCTTTTGCTACTGAAATTTTCTTTGCAGTCTTTAAGCTTCACAGAATTGGCTCTCTCTGACAAAACTGTGCTCATTTTCTTTAATCAGATTATACAAGAAAAAAAATGAGCAGCTCAAGTTGGTGCATGTTTGAGATAAAAGAAAGGCTTATGTTTATTTATACAGCACCTTTCATGACCGAAGTACGTCCTAAAGCACTTTACAGCCAATTAAGTACTTTTGAAGTGTAGTTATTTTTGCAGTGTAGGAAATGTGGCAGCCAATTTGTGCACAGCAAGCTCCCATGATTAGCAATGTGACAAGGACCAGATAATCTCTTTTAAAGTGATGTTGGTTGATAAATATTGGCCAGGACATTGGCGTGAGCTCCCCAGTTCTTCTTTGAAATAGTGCCATAGAATCTTTCACATTCATCTCAGAGGACAAACGGGTGCATGGTTTACTGTCTCATCCAAAAACAGCACCTCCAACGGTGCAGCACTCCCTCAGTACTGTACTGAAGTGTCAGCCTCGTTTATGTGCTCAAGTCTCTGGAGTGGAATTTGAAACCTCAACTTTCTGTCACAAAGGCAACACTGAGCCATGGGTGACCCCTGAGCTGAGATCAGCTAAATCACTGACCAAGAATTATACCTAGGCCTTCTGGAATGAATGGCATAATAGCATACTGGTGGTGCCTTTACTCAGTAGGCATTAAGGCAGTCAAATCTTTAAGGGTGATTCACTAAAGAGCGAATGAAATTCTTGGGTAATCAGCTACATTTATCTGGTACAGAGGAGAGAGGACAGTTTTTAACAGATGAAACATGCATGTTCATTTCTGTTGTTGTCAAACTCCGATTAACAGAAAAGATTTTGGAATGGTTAGTAGTCTGAAACAGATTGAGTATTTTGACATTCCTATTAATTTAAACTTACCAATGTGAAAAATTGAACCTAGAAGAAAAACCTTCCTGCTTTACATTTCACTCACTTTCTTTTTTACAACTTTGTCATCTGCTTTGCCATGTCAGTCAGCTCCCTTTAGAATCCACAGGTTATGTGGATGATTACTTAAAGAAGAAGATTATAACAAGTTATATGGAGAAAACAAGAAAGCAGTGCAAAAGAAGTCCAATAGATGCTTAAATTAAGCACATGCAGGAAAGGTTAGTACGGTAAGGGCTGTGACCCAGCATAAACAGGTCCCACCCCAATTTCTGACAACATTAGCCCCCACCCATCCAAATGTTAAATGTGAGGAAATTCAGGGCCTAAGTTTGTACATTTCATGTCATCATTCAAGATGCTGGATTGTCCCACAAGTCAATAGCACTTGTGGAGTTGGAGCTCCTTTTTTGTATTATATTGGAGATTGAAATCCATTAAAGAAGACTTCAGTGTTGAGTGGGTTATAGAGATTTGTATCCCGAATTAAGGGAGTCACAAACAACATTTAGATCAGAGATTATGAACTTGCCAACAGTGAGAGATCTGATGTGAAATTGTTTGCAAATTGTGCTACATCACCATGGATAATAGTGTAGGATGTTAGAGAAGGTTTTGACTCAATTTCTGGATCAGACAGGAAGCCATGGATATATGCTCATGTTGTAGAAACATAGAGTCACTTACGGCACAGAAGGAGACCATCGAGTCCATGCAGGCTCTCCACAGAAAAATTCAGTCAGTCCCACTCATCTGCTTGATCCCCGTAGACGTGCAAGTTTATTTC
The DNA here is from genome assembly GCF_036365525.1 of Heterodontus francisci. NCBI lineage: Eukaryota > Metazoa > Chordata > Chondrichthyes > Heterodontiformes > Heterodontidae > Heterodontus > Heterodontus francisci. The sequence goes on from NC_090395.1 coordinate 34,735,427, forward strand.
CTTCAGGTGCTCAGCCAATTTCCTTTTGAAATCATTGATAGTCTCTGGTAGAGGATATTGTGTAACCCCTGTGCTGTGATGGAACAATGCTACAATGTGCATTTGATTGTATTAAGTCACTTCCATTTTTGGGGGTTTTGCATCTAATCCCTTAGTCTGCCAAGTTGCTGCTCTCAGATGGGTTACTGTGGGGTTTGGAGGATATGGAAGGAGAATTGAAGTTTAAAATCAGAAAGAGAGTTGTCTTTAGGCAACTGGTTCAAAGGAGCATTCGTAGAGGTCTGGGACCAACTATGGCCCCTGCCCATTTTTCCGAACAGAGTCGACCAGCCCACCCTTTGGCTCCCTTGCCCAACATCAAGTTCTCTGTCTGACCCCACATCACAACTAACCAAATCTCTTCTACCCACCCTCCCAAAAGTACGTGCTGATGCATGACCCAGAGTGATCCCAGATGAGAAAAAAAAAAGAAGAAAATTAGATGGTAATTACTACACAAGAATCAAAATTGTTTTTATTACCTGGGAACATCATACAAACTAACCACAGTGAGAACATTCAATATTTGCTCTTCTCAAATAGATGGATTGAATGTGTTTTAAGGTAGTACCAAAATAGCTATCAGTTCCATGGTGTATTTGAACAAATAGCTGTTAAATGAATGATAGATGTAATAGAACCAAAGGATCTGCAGTTAAAATAGTGCATTTTATTTGCTGTTATGCCTTCTCCTCCTCTATTTTCCTGCAATTCCAAACTGTTTCTCACTCCACTTTAATAACACATTCTTTGCTCTCTCTTTAATTGAGGCCAATTGTTGTTTCCCCTAATTTTTTTTGCATTTCTACCTGTACAAATAAATATTATTTGTCATACTTTAGAGCTACTCAAAGTTGCCAAGTCAGTAAATTTACATACAATGTACGATGTTATTACAAGTTTATTGTGTGACATTCCAGTGTCAAATAAATGTCAGTCTGACAAGCAGCACTGTATTGGATTACAAATCATTTTATTTTGCTGTGAAATATGAAGAACTGTGGCAGCTGTGGTGGATCTAGGACAGCTCCCATGCTGCACAGCTCCAGGCTCGGCTCATGTACACATACAGAATACTGAGCACCATCTTAGGACCAGCTTAAAATTACATGATGTTTTGCAGTGACAACATTTTGGCGTGCAGGCAACATTAAGCCGGGCGGAAACTTATTAGCACATCAGTAATGATTTGCAGCATCAGAACTGGGCAGATATTGGTTACTTCTAGTTTATGTACCAAAGAACTGGAGTGTAGCTAATATTATAGCCCTGTTCAGAAAAGCAAAGCGGAAAACCTTATTTACTTGCACGAAAGCTAAATACTGCAGATGCTGGAAATCTGAAATAAAAAACAGAAAATGCTGGAAAACACTCAGCAGGTCTGGCAGCATCTGTGGAGAGAGAAACGGAGTTAACAATTCGGGTCGATGATCTGAGTGTTTTCCAGGATTTTCTGCTCTTTAGCGACAGACCAGTTAGTCTCACATCGGCAGAAGGAAAACGATTGATATTACCAATAAATGTATGGGCTAATCAACAACATATAACACACAGGTTTTTAAAGGGCAGATCACACTTTGCTAATATAATTGTATTTTTGAGGACGTTACAAATCGTGCACAAGGGGAGCTGATTTTATAAGGCCAGCAGGAGTGGGATTGGAGGAAAATTGGGAGGGGATGTGCTCATCCAGAAATCGGTTCTGGACATCGGTTCCGGATTTTGTCAGCGGTGGGAAAGGTCCAAGGTGGCGCGGCCCCGATGATGCGGAGGGACTGCAATTATAATTGCTGGAAAGCTATTTATCATGAATTTTCATCGGCCTGAATGAGATTTAATTGGGGTGTGTGGGGGCGGGGGTTCCTATTCACTGAATGGTGCATGGGGATCACATGTCTTCAGATCCCTGGCTGTTTAAAGGTGGCAGCACCAAGGTGAGGAAGGCAGCCATGGGGAGTGTTGGATAAATCCAGGAAGGGGAACGGGGTTGGGGGGTGGTGCGATGACCATTACCCAACAACAACGCAGCCCTTGAGGCAAGGGTGGGTGCAGAGGGGCATTAGCCTGTGATCAGAGTGGAGTGGCATGGGGAAGGCTCCAAAGGCAAGATCATCTCTCCAAGGACAGAGCACATCAGGGAGAGCGACCAGCTGGAATGGGTCTCAGACGCCCAGTCTTTGTAGACACCCGCGCTGCGCAGCAGAGACTCAGAGGCAGGGTCAGGTGGTGCCTGGGCAAGCGGATGAAGATCGCCTAGGGGAGCCACAGCAGCCAGCCACACCAAGAAGGACTTATCTGCGGCAGAGAATGTACCAGCCTCAGTTATCTCCAGATTTACGAGTGGCAGTGTCCACGAAGATTGTGGCTCTCCCGGGAGGCTGTCACCAACTTAGGCACCATGCTGCAGGATGAGCTGTGACCCATGGGCTTTGGTGGACATCCTAGGCCCATGGTCCTTAAGATCACCGTAGCACTCAACATTTACTCCTGGCTCTTTCCAGGGATCCACTGGGAACATGTGTGGGGTCTGCCAGGCAGCAGCCCACCGCTGCATCAAGGAGGTGGCCAATGACCTGGACTGACCCTAACAGTCAGGCGGCGAGGGCCATCGGATTCGGGGCCATCGCTGGATTCCCCCAGGTGCAAGGTGTGATAGATTGCAGGCATGCAATCTATCAAGGCTCCAAAAGACCAGCCAGCCACCTTCATCAACAGGAAGGGCTTCCATTCAATCAACGTTCAACTGGCCTGTGACCACCGAAAGTGTTTCCTCCAGGTGTGTGCCCGCTTCCCGGGAAGCAGCCACAACGCCTACATATATCAACAGTCTCAAGTGCCGCAGCTTTTCCGTCCTCCCGCTTGCCTTCAGGGATGGATTCTTGGCGACAAGGGCTACCCATTGAAGGCTACTGACGCCTGTGAGTAACCCTCGCACTGCAGCAGAGGAGAGGTACAACACCTGCCATGGTTCCATCCGACAACCATCGAGCAGATCATTGGGCTGCTGCAGATGAGATTCTGGTGCCTGGATTGATCTGACAAAGCCCTGCAGTATGCCCCAGTGAGGGGCTCGTGTAGCGTGACGGTCTGCTGTGCTCTGCACAATCTAGCAGTGCAGAGGGGGGAGGCCTTGCATCGAGAGGACATGATTGATCGCCAATGAGGAGGATGTGGAGGAGGATGCTGAGCAGGCAGCACTGGATGGTGAAGCCCTTGTACCAGAGGCTAGGACCATTGAAAGACACACAAGAGAGGCTCGGGACAATCTCATACACACCGATTTCTGCCACCATGATGCCCGTTCCAAGGGAGCTCAATAAAGACTCACCTTGCTGTTTTCCACATGTCGCCTCTTTCCTGTCATACTCTTGCGCCTTGCGCCCATGCTCACCAGGCGCATGTACAAAGATGAGAAGGTGCCCATACGCAGTCTGTCCCTGCTCTGGGAGCAAGCATGAAGGTGATATCTGACAGGCAAGCAGGGAAAAATGAGAGATTCTTAACAATGGGAAAGTGACCTCCATTTATTGAAATGTTTATAGTACCCAATAACAAGACTAAGTTGCATGAAACCCAAAGTGCATCTCAGTGCTCTTCCTCATGCACTTCCGTGAGCTTTTATGAAGCTGAGGTGGAGGCAGGTTGCTGAACATGCTGCCCTGTGTCCTGGGATGAATTTGGCAGGTGTCCTCTGGCTGCCTGAGGCCTGGAGGGCCCCCACTGGCTGAAGGTTTCCTGCACAGGTGCAGGAGCCTCCTTGGTCATCGCAGTTACTGGAGCTGGGGTCACTGGCAGAGGGACTGAGCAGCCACTGTCCGCACACGGAGCGCCCTGAGGGGAGCCCCCAGATATGGAGGTGAGCCTCTCCTCCTCCCTTTCAAGGCTGACTTGGACCTCCCTGCTGACCATAGTTGAACACCAGGTGTCTCATCCCCCTCTCATCTTGCCACTGCTGTGTTGAACTCATGGCCAAGGTGAGCATATGCAGGTCTGCATGCATCTCTGGGATCGGGCTCTCCAGGAAGGTTGCCAACCTCTCAATGGAGGAAGCCATGCACTTGCACGCCTGAGATATGGCAGCACTCGTGGCATGGTTGGACTCCTCCATTGCCCACACATGACTGCGCATTGCCTCTGACAGATGTTGCCTTACCTCTTTCTGCAACTCCAGCATGTTCTGTGCTGCCGACACCAGAGGGTCATCATCAGCCTGGGGCTCAGCATGGGCCTGGCCACCCACAGTCCTCCAACTGTCAGTGGTCTTGCCTGTCACACCTCTGTCAGCTGCTCAGATGCTTGTGTTGTTCTCTCACTTGCTTGTGACCCTGCATCTAGGCCCAAGCGCATACCCACCAATGTGAGAGCGTCTGCGTTGGTGGAGGGTGCAGGGGAACAGTGTGAAGGTGCATCCTCTAAGGATTCTTCCTCCTCATCCTCTGAGGATGATGGGATTCCAGTGGCGCCAGCAGACGATCTTCCCAATGAGGTGCCATGAGCTGCATGAGAAAAAACAAACATTTAGCAGTTTTGCTGCGTGGAGCTGCCGTTGCCAAACATGTGTGATGTGATTCTCTAGAAGGGCAGTGGTGGACACATGACCTTCTAACTTTCTGAAGTGGACACTCCAGTCTCTCCATTCCTTATGGAAGGGCGCCCCTGGGATCCTGCTAGTTCCATGGCCTCCTCCGCTGTCGGGGTCAGTTCTCAGATGTCTGGGATCCCACCTCCAGTCTTCGCCCTTTCCCTTTCCTGCTGTTAATCTTCGCACAGATACCAACAGGTCACTTACTCTGGTGGCAGCCCTTTGGCCCTTGATGGGGGCTGCCGAATGCCTCCCTCTCATGTCCATTCTCAAGGGATGTGCAGGGGGCAGTGAATGACAGCTGTCTTGGAGATGCAGGCATGCATCTGACATGATCTGCTGTTGCCTCTTGGCACCCCGTTTGCCTGCATCCCCTGACCATGTAACGCTGTCTCCTGCATGACCGCACGCAAGCCCTGAAGATGGAATGGATATGGAGGACTCACCTTGGCAGAACGAAGGAGGTCATTGACCTCTTGTAGCACTGGACCGAGTTTTGGAGGGTGTCCCCATGGCTGTTGACCTCTGTGAGCTCCGTCCAGGCTTGCTTGGTCAGTGGGGAGTGTCTCTTCCTGTCATCCCTTGGAAGAGGAGCTTCTCCCTTTTCCGTACAGCCTGAAGGAGAAGCTGCAGGGCAGTCATTGCTGAACCGTGGGAGCACTCGGTGTCTTCCGCTTGACATGAACCCTCTTGACTTCCAGTCAGCTGCTGGCCATATGAGGCCTTGGTCAACAGCACAGCAGCACAGGGACTCCGGCCAGGGGATGAGCAGCACAGGGACTCCGGCCAGGGGATGAGCGGCACAGGGACTCCAGCCAGGGGATGAGCAGCACAGCAGCACAGGGACTCCGGCCAGGGGATGAGCAGCACAGCAGCACAGGGACTCCGGCCAGGGGATGAGCAGCACAGCAGCACAGGGACTCCGGCCGGGGGATGAGCAGCACAGCAGCACAGGGACTCCGGCCAGGGGATGAGCAGCACAGGGACTCCGGCCAGGGGATGAGCAGCACAGGGACTCCGGCCAGGGGATGAGCAGCACAGTCGCACAGGGACTCCAGCCAGGGGATGAGCAACACAGTCGCACAGGGACTCCGGCCAGGGGATGAGCAGCACAGGGACTCCGGCCAGGGGATGAGCAGCACAGCAGCACAGGGACTCCAGCCAGGGGATGAGCAGCACAGGGACTCCGGCCAGGGGATGAGCAGCACAGTCGCACAGGGATTCCAGCCAGGGGATGAGCAGCACAGTCGCACAGGGACTCCAGCCAGGGGATGAGCAGCACAGGGACTCCGGCCAGGGGATGAGCAGCACAGGGACTCCGGCCAGGGGATGAGCAGCACAGTCGCACAGGGACTCCAGCCAGAGGATGAGCAGCACAGTCGCACAGGGACTCCGGCCAGGGGATGAGCAGCACAGTCGCACAGGGACTCCGGCCAGGGGATGAGCAGCACAGGGACTCCGGCCAGGGGATGAGCAACACAGCAGCACAGGGACTCCGGCCAGGGGATGAGCAGCACAGGGACTCCGGCCAGGGGATGAGCAGCACAGGGACTCCGGCCAGGGGATGAGCAGCACAAAGGCAAAGCAGCAGCAAAGTCACTCAGTAAAGCAGTAGTTTAAGCAGGGCTGGCAGCCCTTTAAATACGCCGCCAGCACCTGCGTTCGCCTCCGCTGATGCCGCCATTGACGTCTCGCCTCCTGCATTCAAATGGGCATGATCGCAGTCAGCTGGCTACACACATGACAAGCGGCAATGCCACCCTCATCTGGTCCCGGTGCCAGAACCCGCAACGGGCTGATAAAACTCAGTCCAGGGAGTGCGAGGGATGTAATATGTTTGACGAATTTGCTTAAGTTCTACAGGACTTGTGACCTATGATATTAAGGTGAAATGGTGGCAGAGAGAGTGGGTGAATGAAGAAGAAAAAGCAGAGAGTAGGAGTAAATATTTATTTCTCAGATTGGTGAGGTGCAGCTAGTAGCATACTTATGATCCATTTTCTTGTTCTTCACATCATAAATGATTTGGACATGGATGTAATCTTTTGGGGGTTTTTGAGGCTCAATACTTTCTTAGCAGCAGCATGACCAACCATTCCCATAAGCAGACCTCGTGTCCCCTATGATCCAGAGTGTACTTTTTGCTGCCCAGTATTTGTATAAATGATGATGAGACTGAAGGATTGCTACAGGGAGCTTTTCCTCTGTAGTGGAATGCTTCATGGGTCACCATGCGAGCCTTCTCCCTTCAGAATGTGGGCTGAATATGCACTCTATCAGACTGCCACTCCAATTCTAACCTGGCAGTTTATTTCAATAAGTCAGTTAACTGAACAGTATACAATAAAAAATACACTTCATGAATCTCCTGGATTTTTATCCACTTCCCTTTTGAAAGCTATTATGGATTCTGCTTCGACTGCTGTCGAACAATCTTCTATGTAAAATAATTACATCTAACCCTTTCCTTCATCTTTGATCGTCTTAAATTTCTGCCCTCTAGTTATTTATCTGACCAGTGGAAATAATTTATTTTCTGATTTACGTCATCTAAACCCCTCATAACTTTGAACACTTCTGTCAAATGTCACCTTAACCCTCTTTGTTCTAATGAAAAGTCCCTCAGGTTCTCTAGTGTCTCACAACTAAATCTCTCATCCCTGGTATCATGTTAGTGAATCTCTTCTGCACCCTCTCCACTGCTTTGATATCCTTCCTCAGGTGAAGTACCCAAAACTAGACAGGGTTATACAGCACAGAAACAGGCCCTTCGGCCCATTGTGTCCATGCCAGCCATCAAGCACTCTCTCTATTCTAATGCCATTTTCCAGCACTTGGCCCGTAGCCTTGTATGCTATGGCGTTTCAAGTGCTCATCTAAATATTTCTTAAATATTATGAGGGTTCCTGCCTCTACCACCACTTCAGATTCCAGCCACCCTCTGGGTGAAATTTTTTTTCCTCAAATCCCCTCTAAACCTCCTGCCCCTTACCTTAAATCTATGCCCCCTGGATATTGACCTCTCCACTAAGGGAAAATGTCACTTCCTATCTAACATATCAAAGCACCTCATAATTTTGTATACCTCAATCATGACCCCCCTCATCCTTCTCTGTTCCAAGGAAAACAACCCTAGCCTTTTCAGTCTCTCTTCATAGCTGAAATGCTCCAGCCAGGCAACATCCTGGTGAATCTCCTCTGTACCCTTTCCAGTGAAATCACATCCTTTAATGTGGTGCCCAGAACTGTATGCAGTACTCCAGCTCTGGCCTAGCTAGCGTTTTATACAGCTCCATCATTACCTCCCTGCTGTTATATTCTATGCCCCGGCTAATAAAGGCAAGAATCCCATATGCCTTCCTAACCACCTTATATACCTGTGTTGCTGCCTTCAGTGATCTATGGACAAGTATACCAAGGTCCCTCTGACCCTCTGTACTTCCTAGGGTCCTACCATCCATTGTATATTCCCTTGTCTTGTTAGTCCTCCCAAAATGCATCACCTCACACCTCTCAGGATTAAATTCCATTTGCCACTGCTCCGCCCATCTTACCAGCCCATCTATATCGTCCTGTAATCTAAGGCTTTCCTCCTCACTATTTACGACACCACCAATTTTCGTGTCATCTGCGAACTTATTTATCATATCTCCTATATTCGTGTCTAAATCATTAATGTACACTACAAACAGCAAGGGTCCCAGCACCAATCCCTGTGGTACACCACTGGTCAAAGGCTCCACATGCAAAAACAACCCTCGACCATTACCCTCTGTTTCCTGCCACCAAGCCAATTTTGGATCCAATTTGCAAAATTGCCCTGGATCCCATGGGCTCTTACCTTCTTAACCAATCTCCCATGCAGGACCTTATCACAAGCCTTACTGAAGTCCATGTAGACTACATCAACTGCTTTACCCTCATCTACACATCTAGTCACTTCCTCAAAAAATTCAATCAAGTTAGTTAGACACGATCTACCCCTGACAGAGTGGCGCAGTGGTTAGCCTCACAGCTCCAGCAACCTGGGTTCGATTCTGGGTACTGCCTGTGCAGAGTTTGCAAGTTCTCCCTGTGACCGCGTGGGTTTCCGCCGGGCGCTCTGGTTTCCTTCCACAGCCAAAGACCTGCAAGTTGATAGGTAAATTGGCCATTGTAAATTGCCCCTTGTGTAGGTAGGTGGTAGGAGAACGGTGGAGATGTGGTAGGGAATATGGGATTAATGTAGGATTAGTATAAATGGGTGGTTGCTGGTCGGCACAGACTCGGTGGGCCGAAGGGCCTGTTTCAGTGCTGTATGACTCTATGACAAAGCTGTGCTGACTATCCCTGATTATTCCCTGCCTCTCCAAGAGGAGATTAATCCTGTCCCTCAGAATTTTTTCTAATAGTTTCCCAACCACTGATGTTAGACTCACCTGCCTGTAATTACCCGGTCTATCCCTGCAACCCTTCTTGAATAATGGTACCACATTCACTGTCCTCCAGTCCTCTGGCACCTCTCCCGTGGCCAGAGAGGATTTGAAAATTTGTGTCAATGCCCCTGCTATCACCTCCCTTGCCTCACACAACAGCCTGGGATACATCTCATCTGGGCCTGGGGATTTATCCACTTTTAAGCTGCTAAAGCATCTAATACTTCCTCCATTTCAATGTTAATATGTTCAAGTATATCGCAAGCCCCCTCCCTGATCTCTACATCTACATTGTCATTCTCCACAGTGAAAACAGATGAAAAGTAATCATTTAAACCCTCACCTATGTCCTCCAGCTCCACACACACATTGCCACTTTGGTCCCTAATGGGCCCTACTCTTTCCCTGGTTATCCTCTTGCCCTTAATATACTTATAAAACGCCTTAGGATTTTCCTTTATATTGATCGCCAATGTTTTTTCATGTCCCCTCTTCGCTCTCCTAATTACTTTTTTAAGGACCCCCCCCCCCCCCTACACTTTCCATACTCCTGTAATGCCTCCACTGTTTTCAGCGCTCTGAATCTGCCAGAAGCCTCCTTTGTTTTCCTGATCCAATACTCTATATCCCTTGACATCCAGGGTTCCCTGGATTTGTTGGTCCTACCCTTCACCTTAATGGGTACATGTTGGCTCTGAATTCTCACTATTTCCTCTTTGAATGCCTCCCACTGGCCTGATGTAGACTTTCCTGCAAGTAGCTGCTCCCAGTCCACTTTGGCCAGATCCTGTTTTATCAAATTGAAATCGGCCTTCCCCCAATTCAGTACCTTTATTTCTGGCCTGTCTTTGTCCTTTTCCATAACTACCTTTAAATCTTAGAGTTATGGTCACTATCCCAAAACTGCTCTCCCACTGATACTTCTACCACTTGTTCAGCTTCATTCCCTAGGATTAGGTCCAGTACTGCCCTTCTCTTGTAGGACTTTCTACGTACTGGCTCAAAAAGCTCTCCTGTATCCATTTTAAGAATTCCTCCCCCTTTAAGCCTTTTGTACTAAGACTATCCCAGTTGATATTGGGGAAGTTAAAATCCCCTACTATTATTATACTATTATTTTTACACTGCTCTGAGATTTACCTACATATCTGCTCCTCTATCTCTCCCTGACTGTTTGGAGGCCTGTAGTACACGTCCAGCCAAGTGATTGCCCCCCTTTTGTTCTTAAGTTCTATCCATATGGCCTCATTTTAGGAACCTTCTCAGATATCATCCCTCCTTACTGCAGTAATTGACTCATTGATCAACACTGCAATGCCACCTCCTCTTTTACCCCCTCCCCTATCACGCCTGAAGATTCTCTACCCTGGAATATTGAGCTGCCAGTCCTGCCCCTCCCTTAGCATTGTCTCTGTGATAGCAATAATATCATAATCCCATGTGTTAATCAATGCCCTCAATTCATCTGTCTTATTAGTAAGTCTCCTTGCATTAAAGTATATGCAATCCAACCTTGCATTTTTCACTTGTGCCTTAACAGGTCTATATTTGCTCTGCCTTCCAGACTGACTCAGTTTCTCTTCTATATTTGGCTGTGCCTCACCCCCTACTGTACCTCCACTTTGTATCCCATCCCCCTGCCAAATTAGTTTAACGCACCGCCCCACCCCCCCCCCCAACCCCCACAACAGCACTAGCAAACCTCCCAGCAAGGATGTTGGTCCTGTTCTGGTTCAGGTGCAACCTGTCCAACTTGTACAGGACCCACCTTTGCCAGAAACACACCCAGTGATCCAGGAACCTAAAGCCCTCCCTCCTGCACCATCTCCTCAGCCACGCATTCATCTGCTCTATCCTCCTATTCCTATACTCACTAGCATGTGGCACAGGGAGTAATCCAGAGATTACAACCTTTGAGGTCCTGCTTTTTAATCTGCTACCTAGCTCCCTAAATTCTTGTTGCAGGACCTCATCCCTCTTTGGTACCAACGACATAGGTAGAATGTGTATTACGACCTCTGACTGCTCACCCTCCCCCTTCAGAATGTCCTGCAGCCTCTCCAAGACATCCTTGATCCTAGCACCAGGGAGGCAACATGCCATCCTGGAGCTTCGTTTGTGGCCACCGAAACGCCTATCTGCTCCCTTTACGATAGAATCCCCTATCACTATAGCTCTTCCACCCCTTTTGCTGCCCTGCTGTGCAGCAGAGCCTTCTGTGATTCTATATCTATTCTAATCACATTTTCCAGCACTTGGGCCATAGCCTTGTATGCTATGGTGTTTCAAGTGCTCATCTAGTTACTGCTTAAATGTTGAGATTATTTTAACAGCAGCCCAACCAACGATTTGTTCAGGTTTGGCAAAAATTACCTCTTTGCTTTTGGTCTTTCTGGTCCTAGTTATAAAAGCTAGGATTCCAGATAATTTTTTTAACAACATCCAACTTCTCCCATTTTTAATGCTGCATATTAAAACCAAATTGGCCTCTCCTTCAACTACCTCCCACTGCTTGTAAACTTTTAATGAATGCTCAACTGTTAGCTCCAGAGCTCTCTCTTGATTCCTAAATTTTAACAGGTACACCATGTGTGATATAATCATGCCTGGAGTTTTCCAACCCAAAATGTATAACATTACACTTGTCCAATCAACCACACACAGGCCCATCCCCCAACCTATTTAAATTATCTTGCAACTTCTTGATTTGAAGGATTGATTCCAGTCTGTGCTGAATTAGCTGATTTCATTAAAGGTCCTCAACTAGGAAAAATTATCCTGGAGTCTGATTGCTACACAACAACTTGTGCTGAAAGGTGTTATTGTGTGGAAGTTGAGTGAGAATGGAATCTGGCTTGACCAAGGTTCCTCCCTGTTGCGTTGAATGGTCTCAGGACACTCAGTGTTTTGGATCCCATGCAAAGAATTACCTATTAAATGAAGTAAAAGCAAAATATGGCAGATGCTGTAAATCTGAAATAAAAACAAAGTGCTGGAAATACTCAACAGGTCAGGCAGCATCTGTGGAGAGAGAAGCAGAGTTAACATTTCAGGTCTGTGACCTTTCATCAGAACTAGCAAAGCTTAGAAATGTAACAGGCTTTGAGCAAGTGAAAAGGGGGAGGAGGAAGAAGAACAAAAGATAAGGTGTGTGATAGGGCAGAGGGCAGGAGAGATGAAATGACAAAGATGTCACAGAACAAAGTGGAAGGGAGCACTAATAGTTGTATTAAATGACAAAGCATTAGTCCAGAAAGAGTGTTCATGGCAGAATAATGAACAGCTCTATCCAAAAGCAAAAACCTGAAAAACAAGTTTAAGACAGGCTCATGGTTAAAAAATAAAATTAAATTAAAAATGGCAGTCATGCTTTGAAATTGAACTCAATGTTGAGTCCAGAAGGCTGTAGAGTGCCTAATCGGAAGATGAGATGCTGTTCCTGGAGCTTGCATTGATGTTCACTGGAACACTGCAGCAGGCCAAGGACAGAGATGTTGGCATGGGAGCAGGGTGGTGAATTAAAATAGCAAGAAACCGGAAGCTCGTGGTCGTGCTTGCAGATTGAGTGGAAGTGTTCCATAAAATGGTCTCCCCAATGTAGAGGAGACCGCATTGTGAGCAGCGAATATCTTATACTAAATTGAAAGAAGTACAAGTAAATCACTGCTTCACCTGGAAGGAGTGTTTTGGGCCTTGGATGATGAGGAGAGAGGAGGTAAAAGGGCAGGTATTACACCTGGGAAGGTGCCATGGGAAGGGGATGAGGGGTTGGGGGTGATGACTGATTGGATCAGGGTGTCATGCAGGGAAAGATCCCTTCGGAATGCTGACAGGGGAGGGGAGGGGAAGATGTGTAAAAGATTATGACAGGCTTGGATAAGTTATAAAAGGGAAATTTGTTCTGATTAACTGATTGTACAAGGACTAGGGAACACACATTGAAGGTTTTGGGCAAGAGATTCAGGGGGAATGTGAGGAAGAACTTTTGTATGCAGCGAGTGGTAATAACCTGAAACTCACTGCCCAGAAGGGTGGTGGAAACGGATACAATCAATGATTTCAAAAGGAAATTGGATTAACACTTGAAGGAAATAAACTTGCAGAACTACAGGGATCGAGCAGGGGAGTGGGACTGACTGGAATGCTCCGTGGAGAGCCGGCATGGATTCAATGGGCCAAATAGCCTCCTTCTATGCTGCAAATGACTCTGACTCCATGCAGTTGGTGGTGGCATCACACTGGAGGTGACGGAAATGGTGGAGGAAGATCCTTTGGATGTGGAGGCTGGTGCGGTGGAAAGTGAGGACAAGGGGAACCCTGTCGCAGTTCTGGGAGGGAGGGGGAGGGGTGAGGGCAGAAGTACGGGAAACGGGTCGGACATGGTTGAGGGCCCTGTCAACCACAGTGGGGGAGAATTCTCGGTTGAGGAAAAAGGAAGACTTATCGGAAGTGTTGTTGTCGAAGGTAGCTTTGTCAGAACAGATGTTTTGGAGACGGAGAAACTGGAAGAATAGAATAGAGTTCTTACAGGGGGCAAGGTGTGAGGAAGTGTAGTTGAGGTAGCTGTGGGAGTCAGTGGGCTTACAATGACTGTTTGTTTGTCAGAACTCCTTTCCATTCTCCCAGTTTCTCTGTCTCTGACTTATCTGTTTTGATGATGCTACCTTTGACAACAGTGCTTATGATATCTCTTCCTTTTTCCTCAACTGAAGATTCCCCCCTACTGTGGTTGACAGGGCCCTCAACCGTATCTGACCCATTTCCCGCACCTCTGCCATCACCCCTTCTCCTCTCTCCCAGAACTGAAACAAGGTTCCCCTTGTCCTCACTTTCCACCCCACCAGCCTCCAGATGCAAAGGATCATCCTCTGCCATTTCCAGCGTGATGCCACCACCAAACACATCTTTCCCTTCCCTCCCTGTCAGCACTCAGAAGGGATCATTCCCTCCGCGACACCCTGGTCCACTCCTCCATCACCCGACACCTCATCACTTCCCACGGCACTTTCGCATGCAATTGCAGGAGGTGTAATACCTGCCCTTTTAACTCTTCTCTCCTCACCATCCAAGGCACCTTCTGGAGAAGCAGCAATTTACTTGTACTTCTTTCACCTCAGTGAAATGTGATCGCCTGTACACTGGGGAGACCAAACGCAGATTGGGTGACCGCTTTGCGGTTTGTAAACATGACTCTGAGCTTCCAGTTTCTTGCCATTTCCACACACACCCCTGCTTTCATGCCAACATTTCTGCCCTGGGCCTGCTGCAGACTCAACATTGAGTTCAACAATTTCAGAGCATGACTGCCATTATTTATTTTAATTTTATATTATTTTTTAACCATGGGCCTATATTAAACTTGTTTTTCAGGTTTTTGCTTTTGGAAAGAGCTGTTCATTCTTCTGGCATTAACACTCTTTCCGGACTAATGCTTTGTCTTTAATACAACTATTAGTACTCCCTTTGCCTTTGTTCTGTGACCTCTTAAGTGAAGTCCTAGACAGCACCAGACTCTGTGCAACTGTCCGCTAGGGTACGTCAGTACTGTCAGTTGAGCAGGAGAGGAACTTGGAGGGAAAAGGAAATAGCTTGCAAAAAAATGAAAATGTTAAAGGAATGAAAAAAACTATATTTTGAAAAAATCCTGTTTTATGTTAACAATAACAGGACAGTTTTGGGTTGTTTGAAGAGCTCAAAGTCCAACATTTACTCTGTTGCAGATGAAGAAATAGATTGGCATTTGTGGTGTTGAAGGCAGGAATGCCAACTGCAAACTATACACTTCAAGAGAAATTGCTCAATTGTGTACTCTACAGAAATGATTGATAAATATTTTGGCATAACAGGACCAAATAATCTTCAGTGGAATGTATAGAAGTACATATAAAAGCATTACTAATATAATATAGTCAAATTACATCATGGCTGTATTTCTAAGAGACCCCTGTGTTCCCACCCATGGAAAACAATGGAAGCACACCCAAGACAGCAAAAACACAGCACGTACTGACCGGTCAATACGACTTTTATCGGAGCAGTAGTGCTCCAGTAATTTCTAACAGAAGGGATAGAATTTTTCAACATGAAGCCCATGAGAAAGAACAACCAGACCAGTAACAGGTTTCATTTTATTTGTGATAGTGCTAAATCTCATTTTCATCATACTGGGCGGAATCTTGTCCCTTTTTAAAAAATAATCACGGGACGGGACCATTTCCAGGCCCAATCCTACACTCAATGGCAATTCACCTGCCAGCACGAACTTCTGGGAGGCGGCCTCCTAATTAGCTGCCTCCGGTTCCGCCATCCAATTAAGGGTGGTGGGAGGTTCCTGAGGCTGCAGGCCCAATCAGAGGCAGACATGGGTCTGCTGTAGGATAGGGACTGAAAAGGTTTGAATTTTTGAAAAACAAACTCTGGCTACAGCTGCCAGGTAACCCATGTACAGGGGAGACCCCTCCCCAGGATGGCAGGTGGCCACAGCTATGGCCAGCTGATCAATGCTGCCCCGGTGGGGGCGTTGGTGGTGGGTGGGGGGGGAGATGGTAAGAACAGGTGGCCTCACTGACCTGCCTGGCTAGCTGCTGGCAAGATGGCTGCAGGCACCTGCTAGGCTTTGGCCTCATCTGGTTTCCCATTCGCCACCAGGAAGAACCCGACAGCATCCGCGATCAGCCCACAAATGGGCAGCTAATTATCCTTTGCCAGGATATCTGAATTTCCTCCTAGTCCAGCCTTCAATCCCGCCCCTGGGGCCCAGAAAGATTCAGCCCCTTGTGTCCAATTGTGCATTTGATTGCCTCCTGCCCCACTGAAAACTATCCAACCACAACTCATTACCTTCCCATCGTGACTTGGTTGAGATCAGGAACTCATTAAAGTAAAAAGAAAAGAAAGAACCTGCATTCATATAGCACCTTTCGAATCCTCAGGCCATCCCAAAGTACTTAACAGCCAATGAAGTACTTAGTGAAGTATAGTCATTGTTGCATGATCAAATACAATAGCCAATTTATCCAAAACAAGGTCCCACAAACCACATTGAGATAAATAATCAGTTGTTCTGTTTTTGATGGTGGTAACTGAGAAATAACTATTTGCAAGTACACAGGAGAATACCTCTTACATGCTCAAATCCTGCAAAGGGTGGCGAGCAGGGGGTTTGAACGCAATTTGCAAAATTGGGCACCACAGCGCTGGTAGTTATAACACAACCAGACTTAGCTCGGGAAAAACATAGCGGGGATCCACCCTGCCAACTATTTTTGGCATGGTGGCACTGATCGTCACATTTTGAAGGGCGATAATGTGGGCATCCTGTGTATGTGACGGAAGTATGCAGAGTAGGCAGATTGTGACATCAGTCAGAGTGTAACACTGATTTGACGCACAACCTGTCATTTTCGACTTCTTCGATCCTGTTACTGTCCTGTCTTAAATACACACAGCTTAGCGTGTGTTCATCTGCATGAATGACCACTCCACCCCCACTCCCCCACCACCATCCAACTTTCAGGTGAAGTGCTTTTGACTACTTGCTGTTTCAGAGTTAGTGGAAGTACTATGTGTTGGAGAAGTTAACAGAGAACTTCCTTCAGTCGGAAGAGACCTTTGGAAGGAGTTGTGTGGTTTGGAAAGGCTTCTGAGCACACCAGTCATGGGGGCAATAGCTCTAATTCCTCTTGGGTGAGGGAACTAAATGTAACATTTCCAAGTTTGCAGACAACACAAAGCTGGGGGGTGGGGCAGGGAGGGGGTTGGTGGGGACTGTGAGCTGTGAGGAGGATGCAAAGAGGCTCCAATGTGATTTACAAGTTGGGTGAGTGGGCAAATGCATGGCAAATGCAGTATAATGTGGATAAATGTGAGGTTATCCACTTTGGTTGTAAAAACAGAAAGGCAGATTATTATCTGAAGGTAATAGATTGGGAAAGGGGGAGGTGCAACAAGACCTGGGTGTCCTTGTACACCAGTCGCTGAAAGCAAGCATTCAGGGGCAGCAAGCAGTTAAGAAGGCGAATGGTATGTTGGCCTTCATTGCAAGAGGATTTGAGTACAGGAGCAAGGATGTCTTACTGCAGTTATACAGGGCCTTGGTGAGACCACATCTGGAGTATTGTGTGCAGTTTTGGTTTCCTTATCTGAGGTAGGATGTTCTTGCCATGGAGGGAGTGCAAAGAAGATTTACTAGGCTGATTCCTGGGATAGAAGGATTGACATATGAGGAGAGATTGGGTCGACCATGCCTATATTCACTAGAGTTTAGAAGAATGAAAGGGGATCTCATAGAAACCTGGAAAATTCTAACAGGACTGGACAGGCTAGATGCAGGGAGTATGTTCCCAATGGCTGGGGAGTCCAGAACCAAGGGCCACAGTCTCAGGATACGGGATATGCCATTTAGAACTGAGATGAGGAGAAATTTGTTCACTCAGAGAGTGGTGAACCTGTGGAATTCTCTACCACAGAATGCAGTGGAGGCCAAGTAATTAAATATATTCAAGAAGGAGGTAGATATATTTCTTAATGCCAAAGGGATCAAGGGTTATGGGGAGAAAGCGGAACAGGGTACTTTTTGAATGGTGTAGCAGGCCTAAAGGCCTGATGGCCTACTCCAGCTCCTATTTTCTATATTTCTATGTTTCTAAGTAAAACAAGTTAATTGCACACAATTTACTGTGGTTGGTTTAATTGTCATTACTTCATATATTCTATTACATTACATAGCATTACGCAATGTTTACAGCACAGAAATAGGCGATTCGATCCAACAAATCCATGTTGATGTTAATGCTCCACACGAGCTTCCTCCCAACCTTCTTCATCTAACTCCCATCAACATGTCCTTCTATTCCTTTCTCCATCATTTTGCTTCCCGTTGAATACATCTATGCGAGTCACCTCAAAAACTCCCTGTGGTAGCGAGTTTCACATCCTAACCGCCCTCTGGGTAAAGAAGTTTCTTCTGAATTTCCAGTTGGATTTAATAGTGAGTATCTTATATTTATTTATTTCTGGTTTCACCCACAAATGGAAACATCTCTAAGTCTACCCAATCATTATCTTAAAGACCTTGATCAGTCACTCTCTCCATCTTCTCTTTTTTAGAGGAAGGGTTCCTGCCTGTTCAATCATTCCTGATGAGTATAACCTCTCATTTCTGGTATCCATCTAATAAAAACAATTTTGTGCCATCTGCAGTGCCTCTATATCCTTTTTATAATATGGAGTCAGGAACTGTTCACGATACTCCAAGTGTGGGCTAACGAATTTAGCATAACTTCTCTGTTTTTTAATTCTATCCCTCTGGAAATGAATCCGAGCGCTTTGTTTACATTATGGCTTTATTAATCTTTAGTTAGGCTTAAGGAACTTTTAGTGGTTTCAGTATCTCTAACCACATATTCCTCTGTTCCTCTACCCCAGGGTTGTCCAACATATGGCCCGTGGGCCAGAATCCAGCCTGCCAAAGGTTTCCACCCGGCCCACCAAGGATGAGAAATTTCTGTTGAAAATCATTGGCTTCTTCTGGCCCGCCAAAACCTTCTGTGACTGACAATGGCTACATCTCCTTTACTCACATGGAGGGATGCCTCACTGCGCTTGGCCTCCATTACCAAGGTGGCGGACGCACTTCAATACCCAATGTTCTGGCTCCTTTAGTAAGATGGCGGCGCTCGGGCTGAGCTGCATGTCTGCCGACACTTCCCGCCCGAAATCCATTCCCAGTGCGGCCTGCCCAGCCTTAAGCTTGGGCCCCAGGCCCAACATTGGCTCTGCCTGTGTACAGCCCAGCTGGGCCTTGGGCCCTGGGCACTTCATCTCCGCCACCATCACCAAAGAGGAGCCACCTGAGGAGTTGGCAAGGCCCAGGCCTGGGTACTGGGGACAGGGTGCTGGGTTAACCAGGCCCCGGGAGCAATTGGTTGTGGGGTGGATGACAGAGAGGAGGGAGTGGTCACAGAGGGAGGGGGGAGAGAGAGACACACACTGAGATAGAGAGAAACACAAGAGACAGGGACAGAGAGACAAGTCGCCAGGACCTGATGGCCCACATCCAAAGGTTTTAAAGGAAGTGGCTGCAGAGATGGTGGAGGCATTGGTCGAAATATTCCAGAACTCACTGGATTCTGGGAGGGTCCCAGCGGATTGGAAAACCGCTACGAAGGGAAGAAGACAAAAAGCAGGAAGCTATGGGCCAGTCAGCCTAACCTCGGTCATTGGGAAAATGCTGGAGTCCATTATTCAAGAAGAAATAGCAGGACATTTAGAAAAGTTTAATGCAATCAGAGTCAACATGGTTTTGTGAAGGGGATATCATGTTTGACAAATTGATAGAGATTTTTGAGGATATAACAAGCAGAGTTGATAAAGGGGAACCGGTAGATGTAGTGTATTTGGATTTCCAGAAGGCATTTGATAAGGTGCCACATAAAAGATTATTGCACAAGATAGGAGCTCATGGTATTAGGGGTAATGTATTAGCATGGATTGAGGATTGGTTAATTCACAGAAGACAGAGAGTCAGGATTAATGGGTTTTTTCAGGTTGGAAAGATGTAACTAGTGGAGTGGCACAAGGATCAGTCCTAGGGCCTCAATTATTTACTATCTATGTTAATGACTCAGAGGAGGGGGCAGAGTGTAATATATCCAAATTTGCTGAGCATACAAAAATAGGTGGGAGGGCATGTTGTGATGAGGACATAAGGAATCTGCAAAGGGATATAGATAGGTTGAGTGAGTGGGCAAAAACTTGGCAGATGGAGTTTAATCTAGGAAGAATCAAAAGGCAGACCATTATTTAAATGGCGAGACTCCAAAAATGTGCAGCACAGAGGGATCTGGGTGTTCTTGTGCATGAAACACAAAAGTTAGTATGCAGGTGCAGAAAGTAATTAAGAGGGCAAATGGAGTTTTGGCCTTTATTGCTAGGGGGTTGGAGTTTAAATATAGGGAAGTCCTGTTACAACTGTATAGAGTGTTGGTGAGGCCGCAGCTAGAGTACTGTGTACAGTTTTGGTCCCTGTATTTAAGAAAGGATATACTGGCATTGGAGGCAGTTCAAAAGAGATTCACTAGGCTGATTCCTGGCATGAAGGACTTGACTTATTAAGAATGGCTAAACAGGTTAGGCCTTTATTCATTAGAGTTTAGAAGAATGAGGGGTGATCTTATTGAAACATACAAGATTCTGAGGGGGTTTGACAGGGTAGATGTTGAGAAGATGTTTCCACTAGTGGGGGGATCTCGAACTGGGGGACATAGTTATAGAATAAGGGGACATTCATTTAAAACTGAGATGTGAAGGAATTTCTTCTCTGAGGAGAGTGAACGTCTTGAATTCTCTACCACCGAGAGCTGTGTAGGCTAGATCACTGAAAGTATTTAAAGAGGAGAAAGATAGATTTTTGAAATATCGGGGAGTTGAGGGCTATGAGGAGCTGGCACGAAAGAGGAGTTAAGGTCTCGGGCAGATCAGCCATGATCTTATTGAATGGCAGGGCAGGCTTGAGAGGCCGAATGGCCTACTCCTGCTCCTATTTCTTATGTTCTTATGAGAGAGACAAAGACACAGAGAGAGAGAGAGACACACACATACAGACAGACGGAGAGAAGGAGAGAAGGAGAGGGGGAGGGGGAGAGGGGGACGGAGAGACAGATGGACATCTATCCGGAATATTCCACGTTGCTATATCAAATCTGCAGGCTGACATTGTCTACTTCTGCAAACAAAGACGATGCTAGGTATCTCACTGAATCAGTGTTTAACATAGTGACAAGAAAGTGAATTAATAAATTAGTCTTCTCATTTAATGCTTGTTCACAAAAATGCACATTTTTGTGGTTTTGATTAATAGTAAAATACATTTCTAATACCTTTGTCTTTCTGAACTTTGCTCACCAGTCCCCTCTGTAGGACAAAAATTATAATGTGGCCCCTCACATGAAAAGGTTAATCAGCCCCACTCTACCCCATTTAGACACTTATTTTCCAAGGAGTACATGGCCTCCTTTTTCTTCCTACCAAAATCCATTACCTCACACTTACCTATATTGAAGTTAATTTGCCAATTACACACTCATTCTGAAGTTCATTAATGTCTTAGTGAAATACTGGCGCAGTATTTCTGGTGTCATCCACAAATTTTGAAATAGGACTTGTTACGACCAGGTGAGCAAGGTGTCTAGGGTTCCCTCGCAGCCTTCACCTGGTCTTACTGTAACAGGGTTTAATTTTTAAAGCATCGTGTTTTTAGCTCCGCCTTAGTGAATCCTTATTCACTGTCTTCCAATTATAAGGCAAAGAAACCAGCATAAACAGGTTTTCTTAGGTTTAAAGAAAAAAAGTTGAAATTTATTAAACTTGAACTTAAACTCTAATTCGGTTGATGCCTATGGATACATGACATGCCACGCTAGCATGCATACGCGATACATGCATGCAAATAGAGACAGAAAAGAGCAAAAAATAAATAAAGTGGAAGAGTTTGAGGCAATATCTGAAGTGTTTTTGTTATGGTTCTTCGAGCTCACTGTAGAGTCCTTGATTGTAGATAGATCCTGCTTTACGTTGGGGCCCAGTATTCTACTTTATCCTTGTTCGCTGTTGGAGACTTTTCTCACTTGGGGTTCATGTGTCTTTAGTGGATTCAGAGACTTGTGGGAAAGAGATGGGAGCAGACAGGAGAGGCTGTGGCGAGCCAGCCAGGAGAAGTCTTTTCAGTCTAGGAGCAAACAGACACTCTCAGTTCAAACTGTTTGTACAATTCCAAAAAACCCAGGTTGCCAAGTAGGTTAGTCATGTGACTAACTGGTCTGACCACATCTTGGCTCTGTGGATTGCATCATCTTAGCAGGGCCTGGAATGCTCCTGTTACACACAATACCTTGTGATCAAGGTCCATTGTGGGTTGAATGTGTCAGGGAATGGTCATTTGTCCTTCCAAGCTCTGTCTATTAATATGCAAATGTCTTTTCCAGCCATGGCTGATCTGTTTAACAAGTCATTTCCACCCTCCAGCAACAATTTAAAATCAATGTTCATGACAAATTTAATGTGCCTCATTCTTGGCAGATGGGGGCCAAGCATGACAGACTTCTGATTCTTGAGTCCAAATTACTTATGTAAATGGTAAACAACAGTGATCCCAGCACCGATCCTTGTGGAACACCTTTTGCCAGTCTGAGTAACTACCTTTACCCCTACTCTTTGTTTTCTGTTTTGTAGCCAAATTGCTATCCATTCTGCTACATGCCCCCAATTCCACATAGTCTGACCTTAGCCATGAGTTTACTATGCAGTAACTTTTCGAAGGCCTTTTGAAAATCCAAATATATTATGTCTACTGCATTACACTTGTCTATCTTTTCTGTTACTTCTTCAAATAATTTAATAACGTTGGTCAAGCATGACCTTCCATATTGAAATCCATGCTGACAATTACTTATTATATTTTCAGTTTCTTGATTTTTTTTATTACACCCTTGATTAAGGATTTCATTATCTTTCCTAGCACTGCAGTTAAGCAAATTGGTCTATAGTTCCCTGGACTTATTCTATTTCCAGTTTTATTTATAGGAATCACAACAGCTGTCCACCAGTCCTCTGGCACCATCCCTTTTCAAATGAATTTTCAGATAAATGTAATAGTGCCACTGGTATCTCTTCCCTAACTTCTTTTAATAAGCCTGGATGCATCTATCACAGACCAGGGGATTTATCCTATCCAAGTTTGGTTAGTTTATCAATTATCTTCACCCCTTAAAGTGTCTTTATACCTTTTTTGATCTCTTCTTCTAATGTTCTTATGCCTACAATGTTAACTTCCCTGCTAAATACTGATGCAAAGTAATTCTTTAATATTTCTGCCCTTTTGCTGTAATTACTTGTGAGTTTATCAACCGGAATTTTATAGGCGTAGTGGGCCCAAAGGCTGGGGGCAAACCCATCTCGGCCATTTGTGGGATCCCACCCACATTTTTTGTCCATCCGGCAATTAATTAGTTGTCCACCCCCAGGGGCTGCCAACCAATCAGAGGGCTGGCAGCTCAGCGGTCTCATCAGTGCCACGGGGTGCAGTGGCTACTGCTGGGACTTCGCCTGGAAGAGAGAATGCCATGGAAGCACCCTCCCCACCAGATAAGTGGGGTCTGGCAGTTAGGCAGGCCTCAGCGAGGCAGGGAGAGGGGGGCTGCTCCCTGGGCCAAAAACTGCACGAATAGGAGCCCCCCTCCACACTGAGCCCTCAGGGAAGCTACCAGGATTTACCAGGCTATCTCCCGACACAACGGAGGGTGTTCCCACTGCCGGTAAAATGTCAGCAGCAATGGGAAGAGGCCCTTAATTGGTCACTTAAGTGGCTTAATTGGCCTCTGGGCAGGAGGGCTGTCCTCCACCTTCCCCACTGTTAAAATGGTATGGTGGCAAGAAAACAATGGGCACTCCATCCCCTGCTTTCCCTCGCCATTTTATGCCCTTTCCCAGCATCCTAGCCCTTCAACAGAGGGCTGGTAAAATCCAGCCCACTTCTTGTGTGTATTCCTCGGTGGTTGTCTCTATATCCTGATTTTGCTTTTGTTATTTATCTGTGTAGAATACTGTTTCATTTTTATAGTTTTCACTTTGCGAAGTAAGATATCTAGTTGTGGGGAAGGGAGTCTGGAAATAGCATTTTAGGTGTCATTTAAAGGAATGTGAATATTTAAAGGGAAAGGCTGAAAAGGCATTTCAACTCATTTGAAGCCTTTCCAAGGGAGAATGGAAAAAGGAACCGGGCAGGATGAAGGATATCCAATATGTAGTTACAAAAAAGAGCTTGCAGGCAATTGAGGGAAGTGCCCAGCATCCGACCCCATTTCATGATTGGTGGTGTTGCATGAATTGGTTTCAAGGAGGATGACGCTCTTTGCTTCTTCAGGCCACCCATGGTACAGCAATGCAATTTTTCTGGAAAGACATGGAAGCAGATTTAAGGTTGTAGCTGGTTGGTCATGCCAATGGATGGGCCAACATTATGGTGCATGTTAGCTGCAGGGATCCATGCAGCTGAAGACACACTGTCTGATAATTCAGGCTATGTGGCTCCAGATCCCCATGGCCATTGCTAAATAGATGTACCCAAGCTTACAGATAAGGCTGGGGGCATTGCAACATATTTGGTCAATCAAACTGGATGGCTGTTAATCTGCCTCACGTGTTCTTTCATCCAGTACCATTTAAAGCATGAAATACATTGAGTTACATTGAATGTACAGACCATTCAGTCCAACTGGTCCATGTCAGTGTTTATCCTCCACACAAGCCTCCACCCACCCGACATCATCTAACGCTATCAGCATATTTCTATATTCCTTTCTCCATTATGTACTTATTTAGCTTCCCCTGAAATGCATCTATGCAATTTGTCACAACCAATCCTTGTGGTAGTGTGTTTCACATTTGTACCACTCTTTAGATAAAGAAGTTTCTCCTGAATTTCCGATTGTATTTATTAGTCATTATCTTACATTTATGGCCCCTTGACCTGGTCTCACCCACAAGTAGAAACATCTTCTCTACACCTACCCTATGGAACCCTTACATTATCTTAAAGACCTCTATCAGGCCATCTTCAGCCCCCTCTTCCAGAGAAAAAAGCCCCAGCCTGTTCAGTCTTTCCTGATTAATATATCTGCTCAGTTCTGGTACCATCCTTGTGAATCTTTTTTGTACCTTCTACAGTGCATGCATATCCTTTTTATGATATGGAAACTAGATCAGTTAACATACTCCAAAATGCAGTCTAACCAAGGTTTCATACAGTTTAAGTAACTTCTTTGTTTTTTAAATTCTATCCCTCTAGTAATGAAACCTCAGTGCTTTGTTTTTATGGCTTTATTAACCTATGTCGTTACTTTTAGTGAATTGTGTATCCATACGCATAGATTCCTTTGCTCCTCTACCCTATTCAGACTTCTTATTCAAGCAATATGTGGCCGCCTTACTGTTCCAACTAATAGACACCAACTCACCGTTATCAATATTGAAATTCATTTGCCAATTACATGCTGATTCTGCAAGTTTATTAATGTCTTCTTGTATTTTTTCACATTCTTCCTTTCTATTAACCGTGCCCCCTCAATTTGGTGTCATCCACAAATTTTGAAATTGTGCTTCTGATTCCCAAATCTTTATAGTGTGAACAACAGTGGTCCCAGCACCAATCCCTGTGGAACACCACTTCCCACCTTTTGCTGGTGTGAATAGCTACCCTTATTCTCTCTTCTGTTTTGTAATCAGCTTGCTATCTATTCTGCTACCTGCCCTCTGATTCTAATCGTAGTTATGAGTCTACTATGCAGTACTTTGTCGAAAATTTTTTGAAAATCCAAATATATTACATCAATCGCATTACCCTTATCTGTTTTCCTGCCTACATTAGGGGCAATTTACAATGGCCAATTTATCTATCAACCTGCAAGTCTTTGGCTGTGGGAGGAAACCAGAGCACCCGACGGAAATCCACGCAGTCACAGGAAGAACTGGCAAACTCCGCACAGGCAGTACCCAGAACTGAACCCGGGTCGCTGGAGCTGCGAGGCTGCGGTGCTAGCCACTGTGCCACCCTCTTCTTCAAAACAGTACTGTGGGATATTTTATGTCCACCTGAAAGGACAGACGAAGCCTCGGGGGAATTTATAATGGGGAACAAAGAAATGGCAGACCAATTAAATACATACTTTGGTTCTGTCTTCATGAAGGAGGACACAAATTACCTCCCAGAAATGTTGGGGAACATAGAGTCTAGTGAGAAGGAGGAACTGTATGAAATCAGTATTTGTAGGGAAATGGTGTTCGGGAAATTGATGGGATTAAAGACTGATAAATCACCAGGCCCTGATAATCTACATCCCAGAGTACTTAAGAAAGTGGCCCTAGAAATCGTAGATGCATTCATTTTTCAAAATGCTATAGTCATTGGAACAGTTCCATTGGATTGGAGGGTAGCTAATGTAACCCCACTATTTAAAAAAGGAGGTAGAGAGAAAACAGGGAATTATAGACCGGTTAGCCTGACGTCAGTAGTGGGGAAAATGCTAGAGTCCATTATAAAAGATGTAACAGCAGAGCACTTGGAAAACAATGACAGGATCGGACAAAGTCAGCATGGATTTACGAAAGGGAAATCATGCTTGACAAATCTACTAGAATTTTGTGAGGATGTAACTAGTAGAATAGATAAGGGAGAACCAGTGGATGTGGTGTATTCGGACTTTCAGAAGGCTTTTGATAAGGTCCCACATAAGACTTTAGCGTGCAAAATTGAAGCACATGGAATTTGGGGTAAGATACTGACATGGATAGAGAACTGGTTGGCAGACAGGAAACAAAGAGTAGGAATTTCTTTTGGGCCTCCTTATCTCGAGAGACAATGGATACGCGCCTGGAGGTGGTCAGTGGTTTGTGAAGCAGCGCCTGGAGTGGCTATAAAGGCCAATTCTGGAGTAACAGGCTCTTCCACAGGTGCTGCAGAGAAATTTGTTTGTTGGGGCTGTTGCACAGTTGGCTCTCCCCTTGCGCCTCTGTCTTTTTTCCTGCCAACTACTAAGTCTCTTCGACTCGCCACAATTTAGCCCTGTCTTTATGGCTGCCCGCCAGCTCTGGCGAATGCTGGCAACTGACTCCCACGACTTGTGATCAATGTCACACGATTTCATGTCGCGTTTGCAGACGTCTTTATAACGGAGACATGGACGGCCGGTGGGTCTGATACCAGTGGCGAGCTCGCTGTACAATGTGTCTTTGGGGATCCTGCCATCTTCCATGCGGCTCACATGGCCAAGCCATCTCAAGCGCCGCTGACTCAGTAGTGTGTATAAGCTGGGGATGTTGGCCGCTTCAAGGACTTCTGTGTTGGAGATATAGTCCTGCCACCTGATGCCAAGTATTCTCCGAAGGCAGCGAAGATGGAATGAATTGAGACGTCGCTCTTGGCTGGCATACGTTGTCCAGGCCTCGCTGCCGTAGAGCAAGGTACTGAGGACACAGGCCTGATACACTCGGACTTTTGTGTTCCGTGTCAGTGCGCCATTTTCCCACACTCTCTTGGCCAGTCTGAACATAGCAGTGGAAGCCTTACCCATGCGCTTGTTGATTTCTGCATCTAGAGACAGGTTACTGGTGATAGTTGAGCCTAGGTAGGTGAACTCTTGAACCACTTCCAGAGCGTGGTCGCCAATATTGATGGATGGAGCATTTCTGACATCCTGCCCCATGATGTTCGTTTTCTTGAGGCTGATGGTTAGGCCAAATTCATTGCAGGCAGACGCAAACCTGTCGATGAGACTCTGCAGGCATTCTTCAGTGTGAGATGTTAAAGCAGCATCGTCAGCAAAGAGGAGTTCTCTGATGAGGACTTTCCGTACTTTGGACTTCGCTCTTAGACGGGCAAGGTTGAACAACCTGCCCCCTGATCTTGTGTGGAGGAAAATTCCTTCTTCAGAGGATTTGAACGCATGTGAAAGCAGCAGGGAGAAGAAAATCCCAAAAAGTGTGGGTGCGAGAACACAGCCCTGTTTCACACCACTCAGGATAGGAAAGGGCTCTGATGAGGAGCCACCATGTTGAATTGTGCCTTTCATATTGTCATGGAATGAGGTGATGATACTTAGTAGCTTTGGTGGACATCCGATCTTTTCTAGTAGTCTGAAGAGACCACGTCTGCTGACGAGGTCAAAGGCTTTGGTGAGATCAATGAAAGCAATGTAGAGGGGCATCTGCTGTTCACGGCATTTCTCCTGTATCTGACGAAGGGAGAACAGCATGTCAATAGTCGATCTCTCTGCACGAAAGCCACACTGTGCCTCAGGGTAGACGCGCTCGGCCAGCTTCTGGAGCCTGTTCAGAGCGACTCGAGCAAAGACTTTCCCCACTATGCTGAGCAGGGAGATTCCACGGTAGTTGTTGCAGTCACCGCGGTCACCTTTGTTTTTATAGAGGGTGATGATGTTGGCATCGCGCATGTCCTGGGGTACTGCTCCCTCGTCCCAGCACAGGCATAGCAGTTCATGTAGTGCTGAGAGTATAGCAGGCTTGGCACTCTTGATTATTTCAGGGGTAATGCTGTCCTTCCCAGGGGCTTTTCCGCTGGCTAGGGAATCAATGGCATCACTGAGTTCCGATTTGGTTGGCTGTATGTCCAGCTCATCCATGACTGGTAGAGGCTGGGCTGCATTGAGGGCAGTCTCAGTGACAGCATTCTCCCTGGAGTACAGTTCTAGGTAGTGCTCAACCCAGCGGTCCATCTGTTTGCGTTGGTCAGTGATTATGTCCCCCGATTTAGATTTGAGGGGGGTGATCTTCTTGATGGTTGGCCCAAGAGCTCTCTTCATGCCATCATACATTCCTCTGATGTTTCCGGTGTCTGAGGCCAGCTGAATATGACTGCATAGGTGTTGCCAGTAGTCGTTTGCGCAACGCCTAGCTGTTCTTTGTGCAGTACTTCTGGCTGCTTTAAGTGCTGTGGATGTTAAATCGCTGGGGGCTTTCTTGTAGTTCAAAAGTGCAATGCGCTTAGCGGCTATGACAGGTTCCAGCTCTTCATTATGAGATTGAAACCAGTCTGCATTTCTCTTCGCACTTTTGCCGTAGGTGGTCAAAGCTGACTCATAGATGGCGTCTCTGATGTGGGCCCACTTGGTCTCAGCATCCCCTGTGGGAGTGTTTTGAAGGGCTGTTACAAGTGAATTTAGAAATTTTTGTAACAGCTGTGGGTGAGAAATTCTGCTCGTGTTGATGCGCGGGTGGCCCTTCTGCTTGGGTAGAAGAGTAGGAATAAACAGGTCTTTTTCCGTAGTGGCAGGCAGTGACTAGTGTGGTACCACAGGGATCAGTGCTAGGACCCCATGAGTCACAATATATATTAATGATATAGATGAGGGAATTAAATGTAATATATCCAAGTTTGCAGATGACACAAAGCTGGGTGGGAGTGGGAGCTGTGAGGAGGATGCAGAGAAGCTCCAGTGTGATTTGGACAGGTTGAGTGAGTGGGCAAATACATGGCAGATGCAGTATAATGTGGATAAATGTGAGGTTATCCACTTTGGTGGCAAAAACAGGAAGGCAGATTATTATCTGAATGGCGATAGGTTGGGAAAGGGGGAGGTGCTGCGAGACCTGGGTGTCCTTGTGCACTAGTCGCTGAACGTAAGCATGCAGGTGCAGCAGGCAGTTAAGAAGGCAAGTGGTATGTTGGCCTTCATAGCGAGAGGATTCGAGTACAGGAGCAAGGATGTCTTGCTGCAATTATACAAGGCCTTGGTGAGACCACATCTGGAGAATTCTGTGCTGTTTTGGTCTCCTTATCTGAGGAACGAGGTTCTTGCTATGGAGGGAGTGCAGTGAAGGTTCACCAGACTGATTCCTGGGATGGCAGGACTGATGTATGAAGAGAGATTGGGTCGATTAGGCTAGAGTTTCGAAGAATGAGAGGGGATCTCATAGAAACCTACAAACTTCTAACAGGACTGGACCTACTAGATGCAGGAAGGATGTTCCCGATAGCGGGGGAGTCCAGAACCAGGGGTCACAGTCTAAGGATAAGGGGTAAGCCATTTAGGACTGAGATGAGGAGAGATTTCTTCACCCAGAGAGTGGTGGACCTCTGGAATTCTCTACCATGGAAAGCAGTTGAGGCCAAATCATTAAATATATTCAAGATAGAGTTAGATATACGTCTTAGGCTAATGGGATCAAGGGATACGGGGAGAAAGCGGGAACAGGGTACTGAGTTTGGATGATCGTATTGAATGGCGGAGCAGGCTCGAAGGGCCGAATGGCCTACTCCTGCTCCTATTTTTCTATATTTAAAAGTCTCATGCGAAAGACAGCCCCTCCAACAGTGCAGCACTCCATCAGTACAGCACTGTAGTGCCAGCCTAGATTTTGCTGTCCAGTCCCTGAAGTAGAATTTGAACCCACAACCTTCTAACTCAGAGGCGGAAATGCGACCAACTGAGCAGAGCAGCCAGTGTTTTGTATGCTAACACTGCAGGGTGAACCATTCGAACACCACAGAGTGCAGCACATTTGGCAGCTCGAGATTTATTTTATTAATATCTACACACACAAGCTTGAACCTGAAGGCAAAATCAAAACGATGACATTAAGGAGATAACAATGACATTCCATAACTAAAAGCAGGAGGGGAACCTTATTCCCAAAGGCATCTTGGAAAATCCAGTTCAAAAATTCACCTTGTAGCAGATACAGTAAAACAGCATTTGCTGGAGCATGAGTTCTTGCTGGCTGGCAACATATGGACAAGAAAACACTAGGTGGCCCATCAAGCTCATTCCTTCCAACAAACCACACATAGACAAATGATCTGTGGCAATGTGAAATATTGCAGCAAATGCTGTGAATATCTACACTTACCATGTGTGGCTTAATTTCATGTCTAATTATAGCAACTTTGTTTAAAAACTCTGAGGGAGTGGAAATACAAGTTGCTGTGCAGATTTGAGAAATAAATCACTTTTCCTAATTGATATACAATGAGCATCAATAGAAATCATCTGTAATTTATTCAATATGAGGGGGGAAAAACCTGCATTTATATAGCACCTTTCAGGACCCCAGAACATCCTAAAGCTGATGATGTACCTCTTTTTGAAATGCAGTCACTGTTGAAATATATGGAAATGCAGCAGACAATTTGCCAACAATATTGTCGCACAAACAGCAATGAGATAAATGACCAAATAATCTGTCTGGATGATGTTGGTTGATGGGTGTGCAAATATTCTTAAGCATTCAATTATTAGCATTATCAACAGTCATTTCTACGCTAATGTGTCATTGTCTTACGTATGTAAACATCTGTACACCCGTGTATTTCTGCATATGCTTATACATTTGTGAATTCATGTGTTTCTCTGCATTTACCTCTCCATGCATTTCTGAGTCTACATTTGTGCATGTGTACCTTTAAATTAATTTGGTGAAAAGGTCAACAATTTGCCTTTTATCAGCCTAAGCCTGGATGTTGTCCAGGTCTTGCTGCATATGGACATGGGCTGCTTCAGTATCTGAGGAGTCGCGGATGATGCTGAACATTATGCAGTCAACAGCGAACATCCCCACTTCTGACCTTATGATGGAGGGAAGGGTATTGAAGAAGCAGCTGAAGATGGTTGGGCCTAGGACACTACCCTGAGGAACTCCTGCAGTGATGTCCTGAGACTGAGATGATTGACCTCTAACAACCACAACCATCTTCCTTTGTGCTCGGAATGACTCCAGCCAGCAAAGAGTTTTCCCCCAATTCCCACAGGCTCCAGTTTTGCTAGGGCTCCTTGATGCCATACTCGGTCAAATGCTGCCTTGATGTCAAGGGCAGTCACTCTCACCTCACCTCTGGAGTTCAGCTCATTTGTCCATGTTTGAAGCAAGACTGTAATGAGGTCAAGAGCTGAGTGTGCACCTTCCAACTTTGGCTAGTGCTACTGAACTGTATACCTCCTGAGATGTTTTACCCCACCACCTGCAAGGCACTCACAAACTATTTGAAATTGTAACTGCCACAGTAGCAGGGGTTGGCAACGTGTCCATGGTAAAACAAATTTGAGGTCTGTAACTGGTAATTTCAGGGATGAGAAATTTCCCATTGGCTTCTTCAGACTGGCTTTAAAAAAAAAATGTGCAAGTGTCAGCTTCACAGCTGACAGGTGCTGGGAGCAGGAACAGCCATTTCTAAACATCGGACGGATTCGGAGTTTTCTGGCAGGCTCCAATTTTTTTTTCTGAAAGCCCGCCAGACAACTCCGAAGCTGTCCAAAGTTTGGAAACTGCTGTTCCTGCTCTCAGAAATGATCAGAGAAGGGGGGGGAGCAGAGAGAGAGTGAGGCAGTAAGAGAGAGTGGGGAGAGTGAGAAAGGGGACGATGAGAGAGAGGGAGCAGAGAGAAACAGAGAGAGAAAGGGGGGACAGAGAGTGGGAGATGGTAAAGAGAGTGAGGGGAAAGAGGGAGAAAGGGGGAAGACAGAGGGGGGGATGTCACAGAGAAGGGGGACAACACGGAGGGAGGGGAAAGAGAGAGGGTATCAGAGAAGGGGGGTCAGAGAGAGGGGGGAGAAAGGCATGGGACACAGAGAGGGAGGGGTAGAGAGACAGATAGAGAGAGAGAGGAGGGAGAGAGAGTGATCAAGCTCACTCCTGACAGATGGGCATCTATCCGGAATAATCCGCATCATTACACGTGTGCAGGCAGATGTTGATTACTTTTGCAAGCAAAAACAATGCCAGGTATCTCACTAAATCAGTATCCAACATAGTGATGAGAAAGTTGGTCAATTAATTAGTCTGCTCATTTAAAGGTTCTTCACAAAAATGCATATTTATTGTTTTAATTATTAGTAAGGACAATTTTTTATGCTTTTATCTTTTGGAAATTGTCCCATTGGTCCCCTATGTAAGACAAAGCTTGTAATATGGCCCCCCATGTGAAAAAGTTGGACACCTCTGCTCCAAGTCTTTAACTTTATGTTTTGAAATAACCTAGCAGCTAGGTTATTTTAAACACAAGTTTAAATGCTTGTGTCATGGAAACACATTTTCAAATGGCAAAAGTCACTTAGGGAATGTCTCGATTTCTACTCTCGGGCACGCATCACTTTCACTTGGGACACAAACTCAGTGACATGTTGAAAGTTGCTGGACTTTTACTTCTGTATAAATGTTGCAATTCCACTATTATCCTTTTGGACTCACGTTGTTCCAGAACTTGTATTGAGGGGAGAACAGGCAAGAAAATCCAAGAATATCCAGAAGTCAGCACTGTAAGTTCCTCATGAATACAAGAGTACAGTGGAATGGGGCTGAGTGATATTGGCAAAAGCAGGATTCTGCTGACCCATATACAATAGTTAGTAAATACAATGTAACAGATGGCTTTAATAAATCTTGATCTATGATGAACTGTCTATCATCCATAACAAAATCCATGCCACATTTACAGTTTTAAAAACTGTTGGGGAAGACATAGGGCAAATTTATTATGTTTCAATTACCATGTTAGAAACCGTCAGTAACTGATTTTTTTTTGCTGCGAATTGGATTAAAGGACAAGTTTTACAAGTTTGTCAAAGATTAGTAACTGAAACAATGAGTGCTGCTGGAGGGTACAGAGTTTGAAGAAGGGAGCTTGGCAAGTGAGGGAGTTTGGTAAGGAGGGGAACTATAAATTAATTTAATTACATTTATTTTTCTTAATTAACACAGTAAAGATGGCAGGACAGGTGATGTGTTGTGGCTGCTGTATGTGGGATCTCCTGGATGCTACTACTATCCCTGGCAACCACGTCTGTAGTAAGTGTCTACGGCTTGAGGAGCTTCGGCTCAGAGTCATTGAGCTGGAGACTGAGCTGCAGATGCTGCGATGCATCAGGGAGGGGGCAAGTTACCTGGAAACTTTGTTCCAGAAGGCAGTCACACTGCTTAGGATAGGGTCATCTTGGTTAATGGTCAGGGGCAGGAGGGTGTGAATGCGAGTCAGGCAGGTAAAGTGATCAAGACAGTGGGAGTGGAGGAGCCTCAGTCCTTGCAATTGTGCAACAAGTTTGAGGTTCTTGCAGCTTGTATGGACAAGAGTGAGGGCTGTATTGTGGATGGGCAGGCTGACCATGGCACCATGGTACAGGAAGTTGTTCAAGCAGGGGGAGAAAAAAGGATAGTAAGGGACTGTATAGTGGGGGGGGGGGGAATGACACTGTTCTCTGCTGCAAAGAGCAAGAGTCCAGAAGGCTGTGTTGCCAGCCCTGTGCCAAGGTTCAGGACATCTGCTTGGGGCAGGAGAGGAACTTATAGTGGGAGGAGGAGGATCCAGTTGTCATGGCCCATGTAGGTACCAACGACATAGGCAGGACAAGGAAAGAGGTTCTGCATAGTCAGTATGAGGAGCTAGGCCCCAAATTAAGAAGCAGAACCCGAAAGGTAATAATCTCTGGATTATTACCTGAGCCATGTGCAAATTGGAGTAGGCCAAATAAGATTAGAGAAATGAATGCGTGGCTCAAAGACTAGTGTGGTAGAAGTGGGTTCTGGTTTGTGGAGCACTGGCACCAGTGCTGGAAAAAGTGGAGCTCTACCATTGGGATGGTCGACACCTGAACCTGTGCTGGGACCAGTGTTCTAGCGAGCCGCATAAGTAGGAAAGTAGAGAGGGTTTTAAACTAAGTAGTGTGAGCAAGGAATCAAATTTGGGAAGATGTGGTAAATCAACGAGTATAGACAAGGCAAGAGGGAAAGGTATTAATATGGGAAAAGATAAACAGACTGTGACAGGAAGGGACAAAGTACGTCAGCAGACAAGGCTAGAGGTTACAACAATAATAAAAGGGCAAAACTAAAGGCTCTGTATCTGAATGCACAAATCAAAACAAAACAGATGAACTGATAGCACAGATAGAAATAAATAAGTACGATCTGATAGCCATTAGAGAGACATGGCTGCAGGGTGACATAGATTGGGACCTGAATATTGAAAGGTACATGACATTTAGGAAGGACAGGAAGCTAGGAAAAGGTGGAGGGGCGGCTCTGTTAATTAATGATGGTATTAGCATAATAGAGAGGGATGACCTAAGTTCAGGAAACCAGGATGTAGAAGCGGTTTGGGGCAAGATGAGAAATGATAAAGGCAAGAAATCACGTGTGGGAATGGTGTAGAGGCACCCTAACAGTAACCACACAGTAGGTCAGAGTATAAAGGAAAAAATAATGGGTGCTGTCAGAAAGGTACAGTGATAATCATGGGGGATTTTAACCTACATAGAGACTGGAAAAATCAGATGGGCAAAGGTAGCCTAGATGAGGAGCTCACAGAATATTTTCAGGATAGTTTCTTAGAACAGCACCTTCTGGAGCCAACCAGATAGCAGGCTATACTAAACCTGTTTTTATGCAATGAGATAGGATTAATTAATGAGCTCTTTGTGAAGGCGCCCCGAGGCAGCAGCAATCATAATATGTTTGAATTTTACATTCAGTTTGAGGGAGAGAAGAGTGGGTCTAAGACTAGTATTTTAAACTTAAATAAGGGCAATTATGAGGGCATGAAAGCAGAGCTAGCTAAAGTGAACTGGCAAAGTAGGTTAAGGGATAGGTCACTGGAGATGCAGTGGCAGACATTTAAGGGGATATTTCAGAATACACAGAATAGATACATTCCGAGAAAGATTCTAAGGGGTGGATCCACCATCTGTGATGAACTAAAAAAGTTAAATATAGTATCAAAAGTAAAGAAAAAGCATATAATTACACAAAGATGGGTAGCAGGTCAGAAGATGGACAGAATATGAAAAGCAGCAAAGAATAACTAAAAGGTTAATAAGGAGGGAAAAATTCAAGTACAAGAGAAAGCTAGCTAGAAATATAAAAACAGATTCAGAATTTCTATAAAAATAT
This sequence comes from Heterodontus francisci, assembly GCF_036365525.1. Taxonomy (NCBI): domain Eukaryota; kingdom Metazoa; phylum Chordata; class Chondrichthyes; order Heterodontiformes; family Heterodontidae; genus Heterodontus; species Heterodontus francisci. The sequence goes on from NC_090395.1 coordinate 34,770,911, forward strand.
TAAAAAAGAAAAGAGTTATCAAAGTGAGTGTTGGTCCTATAGAAAGTGAGTCTAGGGAATTAATAAGGGAAAATAGGGAGATGGCAGATGAATTGAACAAGTATTTTGCATCGGTCTTCACTATAGAGGATATAAGAAACATCCCAGAAATAGCTGTAAGTCAGGAAGTAGAAGGGACGGAGGAACTCAAGAAAATTATAATCACCAGGGAAGTGGTGCTGAGCAAATTGTTGGAGCTGCAGGCTGACAAGTCCCTGGGTCCTGATGGACTTCATCCTAGGATCTTAAAAGAAGTGGCTAGTGAGATAGTCGACGCGTTGGTTTTAATTTTCCAACATTCCCTAGATTCGGGGAAGGTTCCATTATATTGGAAAATAGCCAATGTAACCCCTTTATTCAAAAAGGGAGGGAGACAGAAAGCAGGAAACTACAGGCCAATTAGCTTAACATCTGTCTTCGGGAAAATGTTAAAAGCTATTATTAAAAAGGTTTTAGCAGAGTACTTAGAAAAATTCAAGGTAATCAGGCAGAGCCAACATGGTTTTGTGAAAGGGAAATCATGTTTAAACAATTTATTGGAGTTCTTTGAAGAATGTGCTGTGGATAAAGGGGAACTGGTGTACTTAGATTTCCAGAAGGCATTTGATAAGGTGCCACATCAAAGGTTACTGCGGAAAATAAAAGCTCATAGTGTAGGGGATAACGTATTGGCATGGATAGAAGATTGGCTAACTAACAGTAAACAGAGAGTAGGCATGAATGGGTCATTTTTTGGTTGGAAAAATGTAACAAGTGGTGTGCTGCAGGGATAAGTGCTGGGGCCTCAACCTCTTACAATTTATATAAATGACTTGGATGAAGGGACCAAAGGTTTGGTTGCTAAATTTGCTGATAACACAAAGATAGGTAGGAAAGTAGGTTGTGAAGAGGACATAAGGAGGCGACAAAGGGATATAGATAGGTTATATGAGTGGGCAAAGGTCTGGCAAATGGAGTATAATGTGGAAAAATGTGAAATTGTCCATTTTGGCAGGAAGAGTAAAAAAGAAGCATATTATCTGAATGGTGAGAGATTGCAGAGCTCTGATCTGGGTGTCCTAGTTTCATGAATCACAAAAGGTTAGTATGCAGTTACAGCATGTAATTAGGAAAGCTAATAGAATGTTATCATTTATTGCAAGAGGAATCGAATACAAAAGTAGGGATGTTATGTTTCAGTTATACAGGGCATTGGTGAGACCACATCTGGAGTACTTTGTACAGTATTGGTCTCCTTATTTAAGGAAGGATGTAAATGCATTGGAAACAATTCAGAGAAGGTTTACTAGACTAATACCTGGAATTGGGGGGTTGTCTTAAAGGTTGGACAGGCTAGGCTTGTATCTGCTGGAGATTAGAAGAGTAAGAGGTGACTTGATTGAGGGGTCTTGACAGGGTGGATGTGGAAAGGATGTTTCCTCATGTGGAAGAATCTAGAACTCGGGGTCACTGTTTAAAAATAAGGGTTCACCCACTTAAGACAGAGATGAGGAGAAATTTTTTCTCTCAGAGGGTCGTGAGTATTTGGAACTCTTCCTCAAAAGACAGTGGAAGCAGAGTCTTTAAATATTTTTAAGGCAGAGGTAGATAGATTCTTGATAAGCAAATGGGTGAAAGGTTGTTGGGGGTAGGCAGGAATGTCGACTTGAGGTTACAATCAGATCAGCCATGATCTTATTGAATAGCTTGAGAGGCCGAGTGGCCTACTCCTGCTCCTAATTCGTATGTTCGCAAATGTGCATCATTTACTATCCAGTTTGGGGCCAGATACCTGAGTGGCCAATGTCATTTTAAAGTTGTCTGTATCATACATTTACATTGTGTTAAAAGGGCACCTTTGCTAGCAGTTAAGATATTTGGCTTGGACATAAATTGGTTAGTCTCGACTACAATCTTACAGATAGTGACTAAACATTTTGTAATTGAATAATACATGCAGTAATAACCACTCAGGTTTTTTCAGAAAAGCTTTTTAATAATTATCTTGCCAGAGCTGAATCAGAATTGACAGTGATAGACTGAGATATAGACATAAGTGCATTGAAGAGAATTGTTTTATTGGAGGAACTGAAGGGTGCTCTTTATTTGTAATTGTGTTTATCTAATTTTGTGTTTGGTGCTTTGGTGAGTAAATGACATTTTGTCCATGAGACATGCTGTTGTTTCTGTACTTTACAATTCAGGTCCTAGTTTAACAGCATGTCAGGATGAATAGCTGGCGGGCAGCCATAAAGACGGGGCTAAAATGTGGCGAGTCGAAGAGACTTAGTAGTTGGCAGGAAAAAAGACAGAGGCACAAGGGGAGAGCCAACTGTGCAACAGCCCTGACAAACAAATTTCTCTGCAGCACCTGTGGAAGAGCCTGCCACTCTAGAATTGGCCTTTATAGCCACTCCAGGTGCTGCTTCACAAACCACTGACCACCTCCAGGCGCGTATCCATTGTCTCTCGAGATAAGGAGGCCAAAGAAGAGGATGAATAAACTAGTCTTGGCTACCTACCGTTAATCTCTCTATCCCTTTCTATCCCACACTGCTTTTCTGTTTTACATGACTCTTCTGAAGTACCATCTGCTCCATCCTGTAACATTCTTCTGATTTGGAGATTTTCACCTTTTTGTTGGCTGCCCTGTCTTCAGACACATATTACAAACAGATGGAGAAGTTGCACAAACATTGACCATCATGGGTTAAATTGCCTTGTGACAACAGCAGTGAGAGAAATGGTCCGTCGTCCTATTGTTGATTTTTCTACTTCCTTACCTCAATAACCACAATAACAATCCTCTCCTTGAGTTTCATGGTTTATTGTATGAATTTGCACTCCTGACACAGTGTGACTCCACAGAAGTCATCCAATAAGGTCCATCTACCAGCCTGTGACGTGGTGTAGGCTAGCTCTATTCTCAACAAAAGTAATTAGCATTGGCACTGCATACTATTTTGCTTGCTAACTAGCTAATAAAATGACATTAGATTGGCTGTATACTTTATATACACATTAATTGTTTCCATATCCGTGGCTGAGTCAATAATTTTGTCAAATGTCTGTATTGCAACATGTTGGTCCTATCCCTGCACAGTGGTACTGCAACATATGCCAAAAATAGATGAATCCATGTAATGGCACGACGTCAACTCAATAACATAGGTTAAATTATAGAAATGCATACATAACTTTACTTAGAATTCTTCTTCTTTTTCTTCTTTTGGGCCTCCTTATCTCGAGAGACAATGGATACGCGCCTGGAGGTGGTCAGTGGTTTGTGAAGCAGCGCCTGGAGTGGCTATAAAGGCCAATTCTGGAGTGACAGGCTCTTCCACAGGTGCTGCAGAGAAATTTGTTTGTCGGGGCTGTTGCACAGTTGGCTCTCCCCTTGTGCCTCTGTCTTTTTTCCTGCCAACTACTTAGTCTCTTCGACTCGCCACAATTTAGCCCTGTCTTTATGGCTGCCCGCCAGCTCTGGCGAACGCTGGCAACTGATTCCCATGACTTGTGATCAATGTCACACGATTTCATGTCGCGTTTGCAGACGTCTTTATAGCGGAGACATGGACGGCCGGTGGGTCTGATACCAGTGGCGAGCTCGCTGTACAATGTGTCTTTGGGGATCCTGCCATCTTCCATGCGGCTCACATGGCCAAGCCATCTCAAGCGCCGCTGACTCAGTAGTGTGTATAAGCTGGGGGTGTTGGCCGCTTCAAGGACTTCTGTGTTGGAGATATAGTCCTGCCACCTGATGCCAAGTATTCTCCGGAGGCAGCGAAGATGGAATGAATTGAGACGTCGCTCTTGGCTGGCATACGTTGTCCAGGCCTCGCTGCCATAGAGCAAGGTACTGAGGACACAGGCCTGATACACTCGGACTTTTGTGTTCCGTGTCAGTGTGCCATTTTCCCACACTCTCTTGGCCAGTCTGGACATAGCAGTGGAAGCCTTACCCATGCGCTTGTTGATTTCTGCATCTAGAGATAGGTTACTGGTGATAGTTGAGCCTAGGTAGGTGAACTCTTGAACCACTTCCAGAGCGTGGTCGCCAATATTGATGGATGGAGCATTTCTGATGTCCTGCCCCATGATGTTCGTTTTCTTGAGGCTGATGGTTAGGCCAAATTCATTGCAGGCAGCCGCAAACCTGTCGATGAGACTCTGCAGGCACTCTTCAGTGTGAGATGTTAAAGCAGCATCGTCAGCAAAGAGGAGTTCTCTGATGAGGACTTTCCGTACTTTGGACTTCGCTCTTAGACGGGCAAGGTTGAACCTGCCCCCTGATCTTGTGTGGAGGAAAATTCCTTCTTCAGAGGATTTGAACGCATGTGAAAGCAGCAGGGAGAAGAAAATCCCAAAAAGTGTGGGTGCGAGAACACAGCCCTGTTTCACACCACTCAGGATAGGAAAGGGCTCTGATGAGGAGCCACCATGTTGAATTGTGCCTTTCATATTGTCATGGAATGAGGTGATGATACTTAGTAGCTTAGTACTTAGAATAATAGACCAGAATTATGATACATCTAATCTTGTAACAAATTGTAGATTAATTCACAACAGAGGACCTGCAGAAAATTGATGAGAACACTTTAGGCCTTCCTCATTATCCAAGTATAATGAATCCAGACACCCAAGGATAAATTAACCAATGCTAATCCTCTCCACAGAACAGATATGTAACAGAAAAGTTCACTTTGCTATTTTTCACCTTTAGTCTCCACAGCAACACACCTCATATTAACAACAGATATGTGGAGTGTCTGGCCCTTTCTTTAATTTTCAATAGGCTGAATAAGTTAGCAACACAGGGGTTTCCCAATATCAGAAAACTCCTCTTTATCTAATTGTATTGCAGTGTTTTTCCCTGTATCAAACTTTATGTCAACTAAGATAGTCTTCCTGCTACTGACTGGCCTTTTTATAAAGACAACCAGAGGTTAACTAAATTATATTAGCCAGTCACCACAACAGGCTTGTGATAAAATACGGAACTTTATAATAAGTTAGAGAAATGAGAGAAGTCTCTTTCAAGAAAACATGAGACACCAGAGACACAACTGAAAACATCTGACACAGAATAATGCAGAATCCTGACAAAACACCTAAAATAACACAAAGACCTGATACAAGGGACATGGGGATACTTCTATTATTCTCCACCAAATATGCTCCTAATCTTAGTTGGAATGTCAGCAAGCTCCAAATATCAGTAGGACTTTGCCTCTTTTGCGTATATAATAGTTGCCACTTACAGAACACAACTGGCAGAGATCTGGAGGTGAGTGGCCTGTTTACTGTTTTGTAAAATGGTGTGTCGCATGGCAGTATCCAGGGCCCCCTTTTCGCCCACTCAGTAGTGTTGATGCAAAATAGACAGTTATAAATGTACGTGAAATAGCAGTAGAAAGCATAAACAGACTGATCTTTCATGTTTACTTCTATTTTAGCAGATTGCTTCTATGTGTACAATTGAATTCAAAAAAATCAACAAAAGTTTTTAAAATCGCTCATGTGTTAAGGTCTTGTTAAAAGCTAATTATGAAGACACATGTAAGTACCAGATAACAGCATCCATAACTTCTTCCAGACAAAATTCCAACCATGATTGTTAGAGCTTGATTAATATCTCCCAAAGGCATGTTTATGGAAACATAACAAAAAAAGACAGTCACATTGCACCAAAACAAAGAAAACCTTGCAGATCTCAACAAGTTACTTTTATATCGTGCCTTTAGCATACTAAAACATCCCAAGGCACTTTACAGGAGAGTAGACAGACAAAAAAGAATTCAATACAAAATACTAACCATACAATGACTCAGTACAGAAGGTCACCATGGTGAAATACCCTAGGGCCAATTTTCTTCCACTATACACTGAGGTACACCTATTTCACAAGTATAAAGCAAAGGAAAAAGAGGCAAAATCAATTATGTTGGGTCTCCTTTCCCTTTCGCACTTTAGATACATTTCTGGTGGTATTCTTAGAGTGCGCCTCAGTGCGGAGGGAGAGTTTCCAGCTAATAGCGGTCGTTCAGGCTGAGGACACTTTGGGTGCACACCACCTGACTTGCACTCAGGCAGAGGAGGTGTGTAAAATTGGCCCCTCTATCTTTACTGATTCGTGTAGAAGAGGTGTTTTTTAATAGACACAAGATGCAAACTATTCCAGTAAATCTCTAGAACCCACCATACCTGTCGAAGTACAGCACAAATGAAACTGCTGGCACAAATAAAGACAAAAATGTCTATAAACTCTTATTTCTATACCTTAAAGAACACAGTTGTTTTGGATTGTACTGAGAGAAGGTGAAGACAACTTTTTTTTCTCTTGTCAATAACAGCAAAGTCCCAATACAGCTTGTGTTTGTGGGTGCAAGCTATGTATTCTAACAGTTCTCCTTCAATAATTTAGCTTTCTCTGCTCCAAAACAAAAGAAAAATACTGCGGATGCTGGAAATTGGATTAAAAACTGGAAATGCTCAGCAGGTCTGGCAGCATGCGTGGAAAGAGAAACAAAGGTTCAGGTCGGTGACCTTTCATCAGAACAGTTCTGCTCCAGCCTACACCAACTTACCACTAACTACATTGCAGGTGGAGATCAGATTATCAGTGGGAATGCATGAGGAATTTGACTAAGAAATTGATAGTGAATAAGCATGTTATATGGCACTGAAATTGGACATCCAGAACGTCAAAGTTACAGCTATACCTTTTCTGCGATAGAGATCTAAAGGAAACCAAGCATACTTAAAAATGAAAACTGTCCTTTGTAAATTGCGCTCACCTTTTTGAGACAGATATCCCTTCTAAAGCTCTTGAAGAGACTTGGTATAATATCTATTAGTGGACATTAAGCATGTCAAGCACTTTGATAAATATAGTCGCAGTAATCTGGAAAAAAAAGACTGGAGATATTGAAAGATTCTGAAGATGACAGAATATGAGGAGACAAAAGGATAGCAAATATAATAAACTAAGTCATCTTCTCTGTTTGCACAAAGACCATAACAGGCACTCTCCCCAACACACAAGCTGAATTTCATAGAGAGATACAGCACTGAAACAGGCCCTTCAGCCCACTGAGTCTGTGCTGACCATCAACCACCCATTTATACTCATCCTACATTAATCCCATATTCCCTACCATATCCCCACAATTCTCTTACCAATAACCTACACTAGGGGCAATTTACAATGGCCAATTTATCTATCAACCTGCAAGCCTTTGGCTGTGGGAGGAAACTGGAGCACTCAACAGAAACCCATGCAGTCACAGGGAGAACTTGCAAACTCTGGACAGGCAGTACCCAGAACTGAACCCAGCTCACTGGAGCTGTGAGGCTGTGGTGCTAACCACTGCACCACTGTGCTACCCAATTTCTAGCAGTATGAAGGAAGTACCAAAAGAAATAAAGTTCAGACAAGGCAGTTAGTTTCTTCTTATCCAGAAAGTTTAAGGAAGACAAGGCACCAGGCCTAAATGAGCTTCATCTAAGGCTCCTTAAAGCAGTGCCCAGTGAAATTAGTCATTGGGAATCATTGGAAATTAGACACTAAAATAAAAGCAAAATACTGCAGATGCTGGAAATCTGAAATAAAAACAGAAAGTGCTGGAAATACTCAGCAGCTCAGACAGCATCTGTGAAGAGAGAAGCAGAGTTAACGTTTCAGTTCTGTGACTTGTGTTCTGCTCTTCGACAGAATTTCCATTTGTCTCTTTTACTTTGTTCACCTTCATTGCTTTCTATTTCCTTTCTGGTGTTTGATAAGGTGTTGACCAAAACTCATTTTCACAGCCACATCTCCTTCCTCAGTGACTGTCCCCACTCTGACTTATTCCACTTGGATTCCAACTGAAGTTCCATCCTTCATGTTTTGAATCCACCCAGGATTACAGGTATCTCCGAGAAATGCAACGTTCCTCGGACTGCTGTTCTCGCCTCATCCTGAGATCCACACTCAGTGCTATGCGCCGCCACATGTACACACTGGACCTCTCTCTCCAGAAGCACCTTATCTAAGCTGTTCTGCTTTGCAGTTTCATTTCATCCTTCGTCTTATCTGACGCATTAACAAAAAACATTTTCTCTTCCTATCAGGTGTTAAGGACGTTCTGATGAAAGGTCAAAGACCTGAAACATTAACTCTGCTTCTCACTCCACAGATACTGCCAGACCTGCTGAGTATTTCTAGCACTTTCTGTTTTTATTGGAAATTAGAGTAATGTCCAGGCCTCGGATAGTAGTTAGTGTGTCAATAATCTTTGATCCATGAAATTACAGGCCAGGAGCCTAACATCTGAGGTGGGTGAATTATTAGAAGGTGTCCCAAAGGACAGATAATGAAACACTAGACATGGTGTGGTAAGGGGAAGTCAGTACAGCGTTATGGAAGCAATGTCTTTCCTAACTAATTTACTGGAGTTTTGAGAGGTGATTGACCTCATTGACAATAAAGACTCTGTGAATGTCATATATTCATATTTCAGCATGTCTATGGAGGCTGTTCTACAGAAATGATTAATCAATAAGGTAGGAAGACATGGAGTAAGAGGCAAACTTCTATGTCAGATTGAAAATTAGTTAAGCAAATAGTGTTTTTGAATAGAGCAGCATTGACATGGCAAATGGTTCCAAGTAGTGTGCTACAGGTTTGAGTGCTGGGGCATTGCTGTTGAATTGTATTTTTTTTATTCATTCGCAGGATGTGGGCATCTCTGGCAAGGCCAGCATGTATTACTCATCCCTAATTGTTCTTGAGAATGTGGTGGTAAACCACCTTCTTGAATACAACTGAGTGACTTGCTAGGCCTTTTCAATGGGCAGTTAAGAGTTAATCACATTGCTGTGGGTCTGTAGTCACATATAGGCCAGACTGGATAAGGACAGAAGGTTTCCTTCTCTAAAGGATATTAGTGAACCTGAGGTTTTTATAACAATCTGATAGTTTTATGGTCATCATTACTGATACTAGCTTTTTATTTAATTAATTGAATTTAAATTCCCCAGCTGCCATGTTGGGATTTGAACTCATGTCACTGAGTTATTTGACCAGGCCTCTTATAATATAACCACTGCACTACAGTAGCCCAAAAGGCTTGGACAGAAGCAAAGTTATCGAAGTTAACAGAAGACACCAAATTGAGAAGCAATAACAAACAAACCAAATACAAAGGCACATGTATAGGTGTATGAGTGGAAAAAGTACAATTATAGTGAGATTCGACGGGGGAAGGGGGTGAATACATAGCGGCAATACAAAATAAATTGATCTGGCATATACAGGAGAGGGATCGGGGGTACTGCAGCAGTAAGGAGAGTAATGTGAGCTGGGGTTCCAGAGGAAAGGAGCACTAATCTAAGATGTACTTTCCCAATAACCCAATACAATGAGATCCTTTCATATAAAAGAATTATCATTCAACACACCATAAATATATTGAAGTTGCATTTTGGCTGTCATGCAGTATAGTCCATTCAGGGTCATAAAGATTCCAGTGGCATGCTGCAGACTGCACAACTTTGCCTTACAAAGAAGCATCTATGTAGGCCACAGAAGACAAAGGCCTCCATCAGGAACAAGGATATTGGCAAGAGGAGCAGCCTCCTGAAGAAGTAGCAGAGGACAATCTATTGCATGTAGAAGATGAGTATGCAAAATTTAGACAGCAAAACAATGGACTTGATTACTCCCAGACATGTGTGTCTGGGTAAACATTTGCAAAGTTTACTGAGGAGGTAGAAACAATTAGGATTGATCAGTGGCCTCCCCAATCACTTTTCTGTCTGACCATAGTCTTTCCAACTGTCCCCACATGCAAAACTCTCATTGTTTGGCTATGTCCTGAAGGGGTATGGTTGCCTGCCTAGTATCGGTCATGCAGACTCCGCGCTTATAAACCCTATTTGTGATTGACAGCTTTCTTTAAGTGTGACGGATACCCTTTCGATCTTACTTTACCTCAGTGCTGGCTTCAAAGCAAAGGAAGAGGTATAACTGTGACTCTTTTATGTATGTATACTTTGACAGATGGCCAACAAATCAGGATAGTTGAATGCTCCAAGTGTCTTGTAAAAACTCTCAATCAAAGATAATTGGTCCCAACTAAGAATGTTATGTCTTAAATCTCCTGGAGCTTCAAGACTTCTGTTGTGTTGAAACAACGCTGGGAATCTCCTTGCAAATTCTTCTAATTGACGACCACAACTTCAGCAGAAGATCGACGGAAACCCCAGACAGACACATAATAAGCAGTTCCATTGATATTCCACCAAAGTTAGTCCAGCTAATTGGAAGAACCCCCAATGAAATTCCCAGGGAAGCACTGTAGGTTTTACATTTGAATGTAGCAAAACCTGTTATGCTTGCTCTTGCTTCTGTTTACTTTTATCTGATCCATGGATGCATTCTTGAGATATGTGGCCTGTCAGAGTGTGACTTATCTATCAGACTGAGGGAACCCCTCTGCAAGGCAGCCTTTGGCTGTACCCCCACCTGGGCAGGCATAGAGGGCCTGTAGGCTTGCCAGGAGTGCTGACATCCCAGTCTGCTGCTGGCTGCCTGCCTCCAGGCAGTTGCTCTGTCCGCCATTGTGTCAAGAAACTGGAGGCTAACTGGAAAATCTCAGTCAGCCTCCTCAATCCCTGCTCAACAAGGCTCTAAACAAGCGTAATTGCCTGCCCGCCTCATGGGGGTGGGCGGCCTCCCTTGGCCCCGAATCTGCAGCAGCCAACATGGCCAACTTCAGGAATGGGTTCGGGAAGGTTCACCAGCCAGGCTCGTAATTTTCGGGCCCCACTGCCTCTGCTCCTGATGTCGGCGGACCCAAAAATTCAGTCCATGGTGTCTGTATCCTTTCTAATGCATAGCTTAACAGTAAAAAGAGTTCATCATTCATTCTGTAAATTGTTATCTTTAATTACTTGGCAAGTATGTTTACATTTTAGGATTGAACTTTTAGCATCCATTAGCTGAGTCTCTTCCCTGGATTATTTTCTTGTTTTGTCTGGTGTCCTCGATCTAGTTCAGCTTAATGTTTCTGAACCATGATTCTCTGTGTATTGGAATCGTATAGTTAAAGAAATTCAGATTGTGCAGTAGAACACCAACTTGATGCTCCAATGCCATTCACTGAAAAATGGTGTTCTATGCCCATGATTTGTCTACGTGACATTTTCACCATTTTAGCCACACAGTCAGAGTGAAGTTCTGTGCAGCGTTTAAATGTTTCCTCACAGAAAATGGAAAGAAGAAAAATCGTAGATGAAACTACCCTGGGTTGGTTTGCCAAGCATCCAACCAAACAACTGGAGAAGAGAAGTCAGGATATTTAAAGAAACAACCTAAACAATGGGAAAGAAAGTAACAAATAAGAAAAAATGTAATAGGAATAATGACTGCTGTTATTAATTGCTGTGGCAGAATGATAGCTCTGTAATTAACCATACCAGTTGGCTTGTCAAATGATTAATAGGCATTATAGATAGAATTGGAGATATGTTATGAGTGAGTTGCACTGTTTGCTGTGGTGTTGCAATATGTATAAGTGTAGGTATGGCATTTCCATTTGACGTCAGTGTTGAAGGTGCAGCTGTTGGCATAATTGAGGAAATGGGCCTGGGTAAACAGCAACATTATTGCCCATTAAAAATACATTCAATGAAGATTAGATAATGATCAAGCATTTCAGTGCTAGGTTGTGTTTTGGTGTACCCAGGATCTATTGGCTGTCAGTAATCCACAGGCTGTCATTGACATATGATTTGCGTAGCCAGTACATTTTTCACATCAAAATATGATGTATATTACTGTAAGTTTATTGATACATTGAGTGTTTCAAAAATAAAAGTTGATTGTAGCCTTAAGAGACAGATCTATAGATAGACCACAGTCCAAAATTCAAAGCAAAAATGTCGACATGGGACACGCATTAGATTTTTGTGGAAGGTATAGAGAAAGCCTAACCAGTGTAATTGTATTCACCGATAACTACTGTTACTATTTTGGCCCTCCAAGGGTGATTAAACTGAAAATATGAAACTAGTAATAACACAATCAACTAAGGAGGTTGTGGTGTAGTGGTATTGTCACTGGACTAGTAACCCAGAGACCCAGGGTACATGGGTTCAAATCCCACCACAGCAGAAGGTGGAATTTGAATTCAATTAATAAACTGGAATTAAAAGCTAGTCTAATGATGGCCATGAAACCATTGTCGACTGTTGTAAAAACCCGTCTGGTTCACTGATGCCCTTTAGGGAAGGAAATCTGCTGTCCTTACCTGGTCTGGCCTACATGTGACTCCAGACCCACAGCAATGTGGTTGACTCTTACATGCCCTCTAAAATGGCCTAGCAAGCCATTCAGTTCTAACTAACTGCTACGAAGTCAATAAAAAAAAAGAATGAAACTGGATGGACCACCCGGCATCGACCTAGGCACCGGAAACGACAACGGCAAACCCAGCCCTGTCGACCCTGCAAAGTCCTCCTTACTAACAGCTGGGGGCTTGTGCCAAAGGTGGGAGAGCTGTCCCATGGCCGAGTCAAGCAACAGCCTGACATAGTCATACTCATGGAATCATACCTTACAGACAATGTCCCAGACACTGCAATCACCATCCCTGGGTATGTCCTGTGGCGACACAATGATATACAGTCGGGACGGAGTTGCCCTGAGAGTCCTCAACATTGACTCCGGACCCCATGAAATCTTATGGCATCAGGTCAAACAAGGAAAGCTCCTGCTGCTTACACCTACTGCCCTCCCTCAGCTGATGAGTCAGTACTCCTCCATGTTGAATACCACTTGAAGGAAACACTGAGGGTGGCAAGGGCACAGAATGGACTCTGGGTGGGGGACTTCAACGTCCATCACCAAGAGTGGCTTGGAAGTGCCACTACTGACCGAGCTGGCCGAGTCCTAAAGGACATAGCTGCTTGACTGGGTATGCGGCAGGTGGTGAGGGAACCAACATGAGGGAAAAACATACTTGACCTCTTCCTCACCAATCTGCCTGCCGCAGATGTATCTGTCCATGACAGTATTTGTAGGAGTGACCACCGCTCAGTCCTTGTGGAGACGAGGTCCCGCCTTCACATTCAGGATACCCTCCATCATGTTGTGTGGCACTACCACCGTGCTAAATGGGATAGATTTCGAACAGATCTAGCAATGCAAAACTGGGCATCCATGAGGCGCTGTGGGCCATCAGCAGCAGCAGAATTGTACTCAACCACAATCTGTAACCTCATGGCCCGGCATAGCCCCCACTCTACCATTACCATCAAGCCAGGAGATCAACCCTGGTTCAATGAAGAGTGTAGGAGGGCATGCCAGGAACAGCACCAGGCATACATCAAAATGAGGTGTCAACCTGGTGAAGCTACAACCCAGGACTACTTGCATGCCAAACTGCGTAAGCAGCATGCGATAGACAGAGCCAAGTGATCCCATAACCACCAGATCACATCTAAGCTCTACAGTCCTACCACATCCAGTCGTTAATGGTGGTGAACAATTTAGCAACTAACTGGAAGAGGTGGCTGCACAAATATCCCCATCCTCAATGATGGGGGAGCCCAGCACATCAGTGCGAAAGATAAGGCTGAAGCATTTGCAACAATCTTCAGCCAGAAGTGCTGAGTTGATGATCCATCTCGGCCTCCTCCTGAAGTCCGCAGCATCACAGATGCCAGATTTCAGCCAATTTGATTCACTCCGTGTGATATCAAGAAACGACTGAAGGCAGTGGATACTGCAAAGGCTATGGGCATTGACAATATTTCAGCAATAGTACTGAAGACCTGCGCTTGAAAACTTGCCGCGCCCCGAGCCAAGCTGTTCCAGTACAGCTACAACACTAGCATCTAACCTGCAATATGGAAAATTGCCCAGGTATGTCCTGTCCACAAAAGGCAGGATAAGTCCAACCCAGCTAATTACTGCCCCATCAGTCTACTCTCAATAATCAGTAAAGTGATGGAAGGTGTCATCAACAGTGCCATCATGCGGCACTTGCTTAGCAATAATCTGCTCAGTGACGCTCAGATTGGGTTCCGCCAGGGCCACTCAGCTCCTGACCTCATTACAGCCTTGGTTCAAACATGGACAAAAGAGCTGAACTCAAGAGGTGAGGTGAGAGTAACTGCCCTTGACATCAAGGCAGCATTTGACCGTGTATGGCATCAAGGAGCCCTAGCAAAACTGAAGTTAATGGGAATCAGGGGGAAAACTCTCCGCTGGTTGGAGTCATACCTAGTGCAAAGGAAGATGGTTGTGGTTGTTGGAGGACAATCATCTCAGCTCCAAGACATCACTGCAGGAGTTCCTCAGGGTCGTGTCCTAGGCCCAACCATCTTCTGCTGCTTCATCACTGGCCTTCCTTCAATCATAAGGTCAGAAGTGGGGATGTTCGCTGATGATTGCACCATGTTCAGCACCATTCGCGGCTCCTCAGCTACTGAAGCAGCCCATATCCATATGCAGAAAGACCTGGACAATATCCAGACTTGGGCTGATAAGTGGCAAGTAACATTTGCACCACACAAGTGCCAGGCAATGGCCCTCTCCAACAAGAGAGAATTTAACCATCTCCCCTTGACATTCAATGGCATTACCATCACTGAATATCCCACTGTCAACATCCTAGGGGCTACCATTGACCAGAAACTGAACTGGAGTTGCCATATAAATACAGTGGCCAGAAGAGCAGGTCAGAGGCTAGGAATCCTGCAGCGAGTAACTCACCTCCTGACTCCCCAAAGCCTGTCCACCATCTACAAGGCACAAGTCAGGATTGTGATGGAATACTCTCCACTTGCCTGGATGAGTGCAGCTCCAACAATACTAGAGAAGCTCGACACCATCCAGGACAAAGCAGTCCACTTGATTGGCAGCCCATCCACAAACATTCACTCCCTCCACCACCGACGCACAGTGGCAGCAATGTGTATCATCTACAAGATGCACTGCAGCAATGCACCAAAGCTCTTTAGACAGCACCTTCCAAACCCGTGACCTCTACCAACTAGAAGGACAAGGGCAGCAAATGCATGGGAACACCACCACCTGCAAGTTCCCCTCCAAGTCACACACCATTCTGACTTGGAACTATATCCTTCACTGTTGCTGGGTCAAAATCCTGGAACTCCCTTCCTAACAGCACTGTGGGTGTACCTATCTCCCATGGACTGCAGCAGTTCAAGAAGGCAGCTCACCACCACCTTCTCAAGGGCAATTAGGGATGGGCAATAAATGCTGGCCTGGCCAGCGAAGCCCACGTCCCATGAATGAATAAAAAAAACAGATAAGAGAGTGAGGTACAGCATCACACTGACCCTTAAAACTTTATCTATTAGAACTTCATGATTTAAGCTGAATAGATGATCATTTTGTGCAATCATCAAGGCTTGTTCATTATTATTTTGTGTTTTTAGTATCACTAATAACTGTTCAAAAGAGAGTTACCACTCTATGGGATATTGGCACCAACTCTCGTGAAGGTGGGAGCAATTCCAGGAGTATGGACTACATCCAAACAGGAAAGGAGCTAATGAACTGTGAAAATAGATAAATAGAGCAATGAAGACTCATTTATACTAGAAAGAACAAGTAGGTAGGCTAGAAATAGAAGAGGCAAACATACAAATAAAACATTTCGCAAAAATAGCAATTAGAAGAAATAAAAGGAATTTAGGAGGAAATATGAATGGATGAGAAAGCTGGAGGAAAAGAAATGAGATAAAGCAATAAGGTGTGAGCTTGAACAAAAATAATCAAAGGAAAAGGGGTCACTTTAAATACAAACAAGAAACAAAGATAAAATGCGCATATTCTAATACTTAGAATGTGGGGAATAAACTGGGGTAATTAAAAGCAATTATGTCACAGGAAGATATCGGTTTAATATAACAAACAGAAACTTCGCTGCAAACTGGGAACGAGTGGAAAATAAACATATTGGGTTATAATAGTGTTCGGGAGTAAGTAAAGTGTCAACCAATGAAGGAATACACGGATGGGAACTTCGCGGAGTTGCTTCCATTCCACAACAGATTGTCCAGTCAATATTGTTCATGAACAAAGGTAAAAAAGTTTGTAGTACATCCCTACCTACTAAATAATCTTTTTTTCAGTGAGGTGAAAAGAGAAATCGGCACAGGACTTTAAATCATCAGTGGGTTTTGTTTAAAAAGGAGATAGCAAAACTGCAGAGTAAACTTACATCATTAAGAAAAGAATACTTCAAATTTCAGGAGGCTGTAGATAAGACATTAAAAACTAAAAGATGGCATACATGGCTACAATAAAAATAAGAAAAGTTATAAGAGAGAAAAGGAAAGCAATGAAGTATGAGAAGAGAATCTTAAAAAGTTTTTAAAAGAACATAGCAAATTCATACATCAGTAAAACAGAATTGTTAAATATGAGGTGGGACCCTGAGAGGGGAAATAGTGAATTAGTAGAGGATAAGTGGAAATTTAACAAGTAAATTGCTGCAGTGATTACAAAAGAGAATATTGTGAAGGAAATAATTCTTGTTTTGGTTAAAAGAGATATAATAAAAAGGAAACTATTAGATGGCACAGTGGTGCAGTGGTTAGCACCGCAGCCTCACAGCTCCAGTGACCTGGGTTCAATTCTGGGTACTGCCTGTGTGGAGTTTGTAAGTTCTCTCTGTGTCTGTGTGGGTTTTTGCCGGGTGCTCCAGTTTTCTCCCACAGCCAAAGACTTGCAGCTTGATAGGTAAGTTGGCCATTATAAATTGCCCCTAGTATAGGTAGGTGGTGGGGATGTGGTAAGAATATGGGGTTAGTATAAATAGGTGGTTGATGGTCGGCACAGACTCGGTGGGCCGAAGGGCCTGTTTCAGTGCTGTATCTCTAAATAAATTAATTAAAGGTCAAGAGGGACATTTTTTATTCATTCGTGGGATGTGGGCGTCGCTGGCTAGGCCAGCATTTATTGCCCATCCCTAATTGCCCTTGAGAAGGTGGTGGTGAGCTGGAATGGAATAGATACATCCATGGATCCTGAGGGAAAAGGGGGAACAAATAATTGAGGCCCTACAAATTACGTTACAGGTTTCTATTGAGTGTGATAAGTGGCAGAGGACTGAAGAGTAGCCAATGTAATACACATTTTCAAAAGGGGAGACAAAATTTACCCAGGCAATTACTTTAACATCTGTGGTATGGAAAATTTGGGAATCTTTAAAGATAAAATTACTAAATATCTAGATGAACAGGACGTAATTAGGAATAGTCAACAAAGATTTCAGAAAAGAGAATGTTTGCCAAACCCAATAGAGTTCTTCAAAGAGATGACAAATATGTTGGATGGGGTAAATGTATTGTACACAGACTTTCAAAAAGCCTTTGACAAGTTACAACAGGAGACTCTTGGAGAAGGTTAAGGGCTATGGAATTAGGGTAACAATAGCAAATTGGATTAAAACCTGTTTTTTATTTTTTATTTAGAGATACAGCACTGAAGCAGGCCCTTCGGCCCACCGAGTCTGTGCCAGCCAAGAACCACCCATTTATACTAACCCTACAGTAATCCCATATTCCCTACCACATACCTACACTAGGGGCAATTTATAATTGCCAATTTACCTATCACCTGCAAGTCTTTGGCGGTGGGAGGAAACCGGAGCACTCTGTGAAAACCCATGCGGTCACAGGGAGAACTTGCAAACTCCACACAGGCAGTACCCAAAATCGAACCCGGGTCCCTAAAGCTGTGAGGCTGCGGTGCTAACCACTGCACCACAGTGCCACCCTAAATTAGAAGAAATAACAACTTCTTCGGCAGTCCCTTAGTACTGAGGATGACTTCCTTCCACTCGGTTTATTGCGTTTTAACATGGCTAATAAGTTCGATGCGCCAAATACAGACTCCACCACATATGGGGCAGGTGGTGTTTGAAGATTTGAATAGATGAATTACTGGTGGGGGGGGTGGGCAGGGGGCTGTGCGTTCCTTCTGCTGCCTGGACTTGGCCTCTTCATGCTCCCATCGAAATCTCGGTACCTACCCAAATGCACCTTCTCCACTGTGAGCGATCGACGGACAGGGACTCCCATGAGTGGGTAGGTATGTTGGATTTCTTCAGGATTACCTGGAGTTTCTTCATTGGAAATGGTTTCCTACAGGATTCTGTTCTGGGATCGCTACTGTTCACTGTGTACATCCAAAGATTTGGATGCAGAGCTAAGGGAGTGATGTCCAAATTTGCAGATGATATTAAAATAGGAGGCATAGTAAATAATTCTGAGAACCAAAGAAAGCTACAAGGGGATATCAATAAGTTGGTAGAATAGGCGCAAAAATTGATTGAATTTAATACCAGTAAATATGAAATAGTACCTTTTGATTAAAAAAAATAAAATTAATACTTTGAATGTGGCATTCTGAGTGTCATGGAATTTGAGGGTTCAGTAAACACAAAGAATTAAAAGTACCACATCAAATGGATAAGACATAAAAATTGGAATACTGGGTTTAATGGGGAGAGATATAAAATATAATAATAAAGATGAAATCTATGTAAAACTTTAGTAAGACCACACTTGGAGTAATTTGTGCAGTATCTTATTTTTCCTGCCAAAATGGGTAATTTCACATTTTCCCACATTGTACTCCATTTGCCAGATCTTTGCTCACTCACTTAACCTATCTATGTCCCTTTGTATCCTCCTTATGTCCTTTTCACAACTTACTTTTCTACCTATCTTTGTGTCAACAGCAAATTTAGCAACCATACCTTCAGTCCCTTCATCCAAGTCATTTATATAAATTGTAAAAAGTTGAGGCCCCAGCACTGATCCCTGTGGCAGACCACTCATTACATCTTGCCAAACAGAAAATGGCCCATTTATGCTTACTCTCTGTTTCCTGTTAGCTAGCCAGTCTTCTATCTGTGCCAATATATTACCCCCTACACCAGGAGCTTTTATTTTCCGCAATAATCTTTAATGTGGCACCTTATCAAATGCCTTCTGGAAGTCTAAGTACAGTAGATCCACTGGTTCCCCTTTATCCACGGCACATGTAACGCCCGCAAAGAACTCCAATAAATTGGTGAGACATGATTTCCCTTTATAAAACCATGTTGACTCTGCCTGATTACCCTGCTATAACCTTTTTAATAATAGCTTCTAACATTTTCCCTATGACAGATGTTAAGCTAACTGGCCTGTAGTTTCCAGCTATCTGTCTCCCTCCCATTTTGAATAAAGGAGCCACATTCACTATTTTCCAATTGAATGGAACCTTCCCTGAATCTAGGAAATTTTGGAAAATTAAAAAACTAATGCATCAACTATCTCACTAGACACTTAATTTAAAACCCTAGGATGAAGTCCATCAGGACCCGGGGACTTGTCATCACGTAGCTCCAACAATTTGCTCAGTATTACTTCCCAGTGATTGAAATTTTCCTGAGTTCCTCCCTCCCTTCCATTTCCTGATTTACAGCTATTTCTGGGATGTTACTTGTATCCTCTGGAGTGAAGACCAATGCAAAATACCTGTTCAATTCATTTTTATTTTCTTATTATTATTCTTTATTTTCCCTTATTAATTCCCCAGACTCACTTTCTATAGGACCAACGCTCACTTTGTTAACTCTTTTCTTTTTAAAATATCTATCGAAACTCTTACTATCTGTTTTTATATTTCTAGCTAGCTTTCTCTCATATTCTAATTTTTCCATCTTTATTAATCTTTTAGTCATTCTTTGCTGTTTCTTGTATTATGTCCAATCTTCTGTCCTGCTACCCATCTTTGCACAATTATATGCTTTTTCTTTAAATTTGACACTATATTTAACTTTTTTAGTTAACCACGGATGGTGGGTCCTCCCCTTGGAATTCTTTTTATCATTGAAATGTATCTATTCTGTGTATTCTGAAATATCCCCTTAAATGTCTGCCACTGCATCCCTATCGACCTATCCCTTAACCTATTTTGCCAGTTCACTTTAGCTAGCTCTGCTTTCATATCCTCATAATTGCCCTTATTTAAGTTTAAAATACTAGTCTTAGACCCACTCTTCTCTCCCTCAAACTGAATGTAAGATTTAATCATATTATGATTGCTGCTGCCTAGGGCTGCCTTCACAATGAGCTCATTAATTAATCCTATCTTGTTCACAATACCAGGTCTAGTATAGCCAGCTCTCTGGTGGGCTCCAGAATGTGCTGTTATAAAGAAACTATCCCAAAAACATTCTATGAACTCCTCATCTAGGCTATTTTTGCACATCTGATTTTTCCAGTCTATATGTAAATTAAAATCCCCCATTATTATCGGCATACCTTTCTGACAAGCTCCCATTATTTCTTCCTTTAAACACCGTCCTACCGTGCAGTTACTGTTAGGGGACCTATACACCACTCTCACGTGACTTCTTGCCTTTATCATTTCTCAGCTCGACCCAAACCACTTCTACGTCCTGGTTTCCAAACTTCGGCCATCCGTCTCTATTGTGCTAATAACCATCATTAGTTAACAGAGCCACCCTTCCACCTTTTCCTAGCTTCCTGTCCTTCCTAAATGTCATGTACCCTTCAATATTCAGGTCCCAATCTATGTCATCCTGCAGCCATGTCCTGGTAATGGCTAACAGATTGTATTTATTTATTTCCATTTGCACTATCAGTTCATCAGTTGTGTTTCAAATGCTATGTGCATTCAGATACAAAGCCTTTAGTTTTGTCCATTTAATATTTTTGTAATGCCTTGCCTTATCTGCTGATTTACTGTTTGATTTGTACTCTTTGTCCCTTCATGTCATGATCTGTTTATCATTTCCCATATTAACACCTTTCTCTCTTGCCTTGTCTCTACTCTTTGATTTACCACATCTTCCCAAATTTGATCCCTTGCCTCCACTATTTAGTTTAAAACCTCTACTAAAGTGTGGCTACCCAACCCGAACCCGACCAGACCCGACGACATGTGTCGGGTTCGGGTTGGGTCAGGTCTCTCTTCCGGGTCCAAAATTCGGGCTTGGGTTGGCTTAGACTGGATATGGACAGAGATCAGGACAAACAGAAATCAGAGATGAGAAGAGTGGGGCGGGGTGGGGGTGGCGGGGGAGGGCGTGAAGGAGGGGAAACAGCTACAAGTTCCAACATAAAGCCCCCGAGTGAAATTAACCCAACCCCTTTCACTCTGAAATCTATCAAGTCCGGGAGAAACCGACAAGTCTGGGGAAGATACAAGTAACTGCAGTAAGTACAGAAACATCAACTGAGCTCTTGCTTTAATGTATACTTAGCCCAAGGATTTAAAATTATCTGGAAATAGGGAGATTAAACTTCCCAACCTGAGTTCTCGGGGAGATTTTTTTGTTAATGACATCGGAACTTGATACAGTTCAGAAGCTTGTTTGTTACATTGCATGATTTCCTGAAGTGGACACATTTTTCCCACGAGTGTTCAGGATCAAGGTGCCTTCGCCTGTTTGAAATTAGTGTTTTTTTTTAAATAAACTTTATGTTGTTAATTGATCATTGGTACATCAACAACTGGCACCTGTGCTCGCTCACTGGTCTAAAGCCTGGCTACCTGACCAAACCCGGGTCAGGTCGGGTCGGGCATTTAACAAAATGAAAGGACTCAGGCTCGGGTTGGCTGTTGTTGGCTCGGGCCCAGGTCACGTTTTAATTTTATACCAGAGCCAGGCTTTATTCTCTACTTCTCTAGTTATGCGACTCGCTAGAACACTGATCCCAGCACGGTTCAGGTGTAGACTTTCCCCAGTACTGGTGCCAGTGCCCCACGAATTGGAACCCACTTCTACCACACCAGTCTTTGAGCCATGCATTCATTCCTCTAATCTTATCTGCCAATTTGCGCGTGGCTCAGAGATTACCTTTGAGGTCCTGCTTTTTAATTTAATGCCTAGCTCCTCATACACCCTATGCAGAACCTCTTTCGTAATCCTATATCATTGGTATCTATGTGGACCACGATGACTGCATCCTCCCCCTCACACTGTAAGTTCCTCTCTAACCCTGAACAAATGTCCCGAACCTTGGCACAGGGCAGGCAACATAGCCTTCTGGACTCTTGCTCTCGGCTGCAGAGAACAGTGTCTATCCCACTGACTATATTGTCCCCTACTACAACTACATTTCTTTTAACTACCTCCACTTAGAATGGCTTCCTGTACCATGGTCAGTCTGCTCATCCACACTACAGCCCTCATTCTTGTCCATACAAGCTGCAAGAACCTCAAACTTGTTGCTCAATTTCAAGGGCTGAAGCTGCTCCAATCCCACCTTTGCGATCCCTTTATCTGCCTGAGTCGCAGTCACACCCTCCTGTCCCTGCCCAAATCAGATGACCATATCCTAAGAGGTGTGACTGCCTTCTGGAACAAAGTATCCAGGCAATTTTCTCCCTCCCTGATGCATCGCAATGTCTGCAGTTCGGCCTCCTGCTCATCTACTCTTGAGCTGAAGCTCCTCAAGCCATAGATACTTACTACAGAGATCCCCCATTCTGCAGCCACATCACATCACCTGTCCTGCCACTTTTATTGTGTTAATTAATTTTCCATAATTAATTTATAGTTCCCCTCTTCACCAAATTCCCTTCTTCACACCCTGTGCACTCAAGTAGCACTCAGTGCAGATGCTGCCTGTCATGAAGAACACAGAAACAAAGACAGACTTGAAACATTGACAGTTTTAAATCAGAACAAAGGAAATTAAGGGTAATTTGTTGCAGGTTTTTAAAATTAGGAAGTGATAGTCTGTTTATATCTGTTGCATTCTATTTCCAGTGATTCAGTGGTCTGCAGAGTCATTAATGGCATAGGAGGCCATTCAGCCCATTGCATCCATGCCAGTTCTCCATGCCCTATCCTGTCAGTCCCACTCCCCCGCTCAATCCCCATCGCCCTGCAAGTCTATTTTTCTAAAGTAGCCACCCAACTTCTTTTTGAAGTCATTGATTGTCTCTGCTTTCACCACCCTTGCAGGCAGAGAGTCCCAGTTCATTACCAGCCGCTGGGTAAAAAAATGCTTCCTCATATTCCCCCTGCATCTTTTTTCCAAAACTTTCAATCTGTGTCCTAGTCTTTGTACCATTAGTTAATGGGAACAGTTTTTCCTTGTCTAACTTATTTAAACCTGTCATAATCTGGTACACTTCTACCACATCTTCCCTCAATCTCCTTTGTTCTAAGGAAAACACACCCAGCTTTTCCCACCTAACCTTGAAACTAAAATTCTCCATTCCTGGAACAATTCTGGTAAATCTCCTCTGTACATCTCAAGGACCCTCACATCCTTCCTGGTATAGTGACCAGAACCAAATACAATACTCGAGCTGGGGCCTAATTGGTGCTTTATAAAGGTTCAGCATAACTTCCTTGCTTTTGTACTCAATGCCTCTATTTATGAAGCCCAAGATCCCATATGTTTTATTAACCAGTCTCTCAATATATCCTGCCAACTTCAAGGATCAATGCACATGCACCCCCAGGTTCCTCTGCTCCTGCACACTCTTTAGAACTGTGCCATTATATGTTGTCTCTTCCAATTCCTTCTACCAAACGCATCACTTCACACTTGTCAGTATTAAATTCCATCTGCCATCTGTCTGTCCACTCCATGACCCTATCTATGTCCTGTTGCAGGCCGTTCATATCATCCTGTTTGCCACACCCAGAACAAGGGGCCACAAATATAAGAAAATGCAAGATATTACACAGAGGATGTTGAGGGTGTGAAATACATTAGTAGAATGAATGATTGAAGCAGTGACTATTATTTGCAAATCAAATGTTATAAGATTGAGACTGCGATGCCAAACAGGAACAGACTGCCAATGAAAAAGTATGCCTGACAAAAGGAAATCAGATGGGCACTTAAAGGAAATAAACTTGCAGCGCTATGGGGATCGAGTGGGGCTGACTGGATTGCTCTGTGGAGAGCCAACATGGATTTGATAGGCCAAATGGCCTCCTTTTATGCCATAAAGTACTCCATGACAAGTAATCTCACCTGTAGTGTATTTAGGATTAAAATGGAGGATAGATTCCTCAGCTATGATCTGTCTGACCCAAGTACTAATTGCAATTGCCTTGTAAACCAGATCAGACAATCACTGGTATTCCGAGAACAAGTATGAGGATTATATTGTCATAGACTTGATTGTACAGCTGAGGGACCAATGGCCAAATTTTCTTACATTGGAGCCATAGGTCAGGTTGGAAAAGGTGGATTCTCATATCACACTGAGAATCTTGCCACAAGAAAATACACCGTCCAGACTTATATAAATATTACATATAATAGTGCATTCTTAATATATTCATTGTATTTGCTGGGTTTAGAAGACGAAGCTGATAACATCTTGGGATTCCAGGGTAATGATATTGAATATATTGGAGCAGTGGGCTGGATCTTTATGACTCAACTTAGGATGGCTCTGCATTGTTTCAGCACAGTACGTAAATGCTATATCCAACTTCCAGTCTATTTTGCATTTCTTGCCACTTTTACCTCATGCTATTTACCTCATTTATCTGTCTCTTCCCCATCTTCACTTCTTTTTATGTCTGTCCACTACTATTCCTCTTGTCCACTACTGCCTTCACACCCTCCTTTCTGATCTGCTACTCCTACTCTCCCCTTTCTCCTCCACACTCTCCCATTACAACTTTCCTCCTCCTCTTCAACACCTACTTCCCTTCCTCACTCTCATTCTTATCCTTCTCTTCTGTCGCTCTCTTCATAATTGAGCCCACACAATCTTAGACCGCCATACAAATGGCATGTAGAGCACAATTGATAGGCCATACAAGAACTCTTTATTCCATGTTTTTTGCTCTTGAAGGCTTCATGCAGCTTATGATACAGAAATGAGCAAGACAGTGTTGGTTGATGATGCTTTAATCCTAATACTTTTTGCCAAGCTGGTGTAGGATCCATGTTTGTGTCTGTGACAAATTCAGCCAAGCTGTTGCGCTAAATGTTTAGTGCTTCCAAAGATTTGCAATCTACATCGCTTGGTGCACTTTTGAGTTCGTCCTCCAGAGCAACATCAGCACCCTGAGAATAGGTCACATCCATGGTCTTGCAGCTCGGTTGGATCTATATTTAGAGAAAACAAAGTAAACTGCCATTAAATTTCTTGAAATTCTTCAAGATACAGATAACCTAAAACCAAGAGTTTAAGCAATATTATGCAGTAAACAAGCACTCCTGACAGGACATGGTGCCAAGAAAATAAAGGCATGAGTGGAGTGATCTTAATAAGGGTGTAAGAGGAATATATAGGTTTCCAATAAAAAGTCTACCAAGCACATTTATCCCACTCCAGTTACTTCACATTAGACATGGCTGCATGGTTTTGATAGCTGTAAGGATTCAAAGTGAAATAAAGTGTGAGCAGTCTCAAACCAGGCCCCCGTGGATACAAGTCCACAGCAAAAGAACACTCCAAGTTACGACCTCTGAGAACCAATGCAAGAAATTGAAGTGGCACGTAATTACTTGCAAAGGACATTATTGAGATGAGGGGTGCATGGTGCTGTCACATTTCAGGATTCTTTAACCATTTTTTCATAGGAAAGAACTTGATATTTATTTTAAAATCATCTTTTAAGCTAAAACTTGCTTTTAAGGGGTTAATTTATCAGGAGAGCTCGATGCTGGGATGCAATTTCAAAAGGTGAAAAGTGATTGATATGCTAATTGAAAGTTGTTTTTCTCTTCCAGAAATAAATTATTAAATGACTCGTTAGCTTGTCTGGGTATTGTACTGGGAAAGCCTTTGGTTTCTGTTGGCCTGGCAGCTGATAGAAAAGGTGAACATGCCTCAAAACAGAGAAGCTTTTCAAAACTGAACATAGACCTCAAAAACAGAGTCATGGAGCTAAATGCTGTAAGAAGGTTAAAAAAAAACAGGAGGCTACAGCGAGATAAGTGTGCCCTGGGTTGTAGGACAGAAAACAGGAGAGTTGGTATGTAAGTCAAGCAAGGTGACTCACCAAAGTGACACTGCACACATTATTATATTGGATGATGATAAATTACTCTGTGCATTATGTGTGGAATAAAACCACAATGATTCAAAACATGCAAAATTAACAGGTCAATTGCATAGATATTGGGGAAATACACATACAGAAGTGAAAGATTCACTCCATATTATAAAACAGATATAAGATTGACTCACTCAGACTACTTACTGGAACAGCTGACATCACTGAGCACAAGAAGGTACCTGCAGCAAATCTAAATTTGTAGTGTACACCATATACAAGACGCACTGCAGCAACTCGCCAAGCCTCCTTCAAAACCACAACGTCGAACACCTAGAAGAACAAGGGCAGCAGACACATGGGAACACCACCACTTGCAAGCTCCCCTCCAATCCACACACCATCCTGACTTGGAACTATATCGCTGTTCCTTCACTGTCACTGGTCAAAAACCTGGGACTCCCTTCCTAACAGCACAGTGGGTGTACCTACATCAGATGGACTTTAGCGGTTCAAGAAGGAGGCTCACCACCACCTTCCCAAAGGCAATTAGGGATTGTCAACACATTCTGACCTTGCCAGCAATGCTCACATACCATTAAAGAATAAAAAACCTAGGGTTCTTTGTTGTTCATGCTGCATCTGACCATGGAATATTTGATGGTATCAAAATTGAATTATTTTAGCCCCCATCACTAATTGAAAATTTAACAGAGAAAATATAAAGAATTCAATTAAAGTTCAAAATCTGCCAGAGACAAATAAAGAATAATTTCCCATCCAAAACAACAATTTCCATTTATATGATGCCTTTAGCATCCCAAGGCACTGCAAAGCTGCGTAATCAGACAAAAATCAACAATGAGCTGCAGTAGATATTGGGATGGGTGACTAAAAGTTTGGTTAAAGAGGTGGACATTACAGCAGAGAAGGAAGTGGACAAGTGTAGAAAGGGAATTCCAGAGCTCAGTGCTTAGGTGGGTAAAGGCACAGTTGCTAAATGATGGGGCAGAGACTGCAGTGTGCAGGTGGCTATAGTTGGAGGAACACAGATTCTTCAGGGATTGTAGAACAGAAAAGGAGGCCTGTTGGTGGAAGGGGTGTTGGGAGGGGAATGTGTGGTTACAAAGAGATTTAAATATAAGGGTGAGAAATTTAGTCTTGAGCCATTGGAGGGCTGGGAGCCAATACAGGTCAGCGAGCATAAGAGTGATGAGCGAGTGGAACTTGCAGCAGGATAGGATACAGGCAGCTGAGTTTTTTTCTCATTTATTTGTTCATGGGATGTGGGCAACGCTGGCTAGGCCAACATTTATTGCCCATCCCTAATTGCCCTCGAGAAGGTGGTGGTGAGCTGCCTTCTTGAACCACTGCAGTCCATGTGGGGTAGGTACACCAACTGTGGTGTTCGGAAGGGAGTTCCAGGATTTCGACCCAGTGATGGTGACGAAACAGCTATACAGTTCCAAGTCAGGATGATGTGTGGCTTGGAGGGGAACTTGCAGCTGGTGGTATTCCTATGCAACTGTTGCCCTTGCCCTTCTAGGTGGTAGAGGTCACGGGTTTGGAAGCTGCTGTCAAAGGATCCGTGGTGCGTTGCTGCAGTGCATCTTGTATATGGTACACACTGTTACCACTGTGCGTTGGCGGTGGAGGGAGTGAATGGTTGTGGATTGGGTGCTAATCAAGCAGGCTGCTTTGTCGTGGATGGTTTTAAGCTTCTTGAGTGTTGTTGGAGCTGTACCCATCCAGGCAAGTGGAGAGTATTCCATCACACTCGTGACTTGTGCGTTGTAGATGGTGGCCAGGCTTTGGGGAGCCAGATGAGTTACTCGCCACAGGATTCCTAGCCTCTCACCTGCTCTTGTAGCCACGGTATTTATATGGCCACTCCAGTTCAGTTTGTCGTCAATGGTAACCCCCAGGATTTTGATAGTGGGTGTTGCAGTGATTGTGATGCCATTGAATGTCAAGGGGTGATGGTTAGATTTTCTATTGTTGGAGATGGTCATTGCCTGGCCCTTGTGCTAGGTATGACTCCAACGAGCTGAGTTTTTCCCCCTAATTCCCATGACTCCAGTTTTGCTAGGGCTCCTTGATACCATACTCAAGTCAGATACTGCCTTGATGTCAAGGGCAGTCACTCTCATCTCATCTCTTGAGTTCAGCTCTTTTGTCCACGTTTGAACCAATGCTGTAATGAGGTCAGGAGCTGAGTGGCCCTGGTGGAACCGAAATTGAGCGTCACGGAGCAGGTTATTACTAAGCAAGTGCCGCTTGATAGCAGGGTCAATGACACCTTCCACCTTTACTGATGATTGAGAGTAGACTGATGGGGAAGTAATTGGCCGGGTTGGACTTGTCCTGCTTTTTGTGTATAGGACATACCTGGGCAATTTTCCACATTTCTGGGTAGATACCAGTGTTGTAGCTGTATTGGAAAAGCTTGGCTCGGGGCACAGCAAGTTCAGGAGCACAGGTCTTCAGTACTATTGCTATTTGGATGAGCTGATGTTCATGAATGGAAGTTCATGAAGGGCCAGCGGGGAGGACGTTAGAATAGTTGCGTTTAGAGGTGAAAAGGCATAGTTATAAATGGGTATTTTGACAGCAAGTTAGCAAAACCTGAGGTTTCATAAATAATGTAACACTTTTATAATTATAGGTAACATATAATTTGATAGAAAACAGATGCCTGGAAATGTATGATGACCATATAATGCACTCAACGTTTGGCTATTAAAACTCAAAAGCTAAAGCAATTTGTGAAAGAGATCAAAACAAATTGGATGGTGCAAATGATGATTAGGAAAGAGACGCTTCATCTCTGGGACCAAGATTCAGATTCAGCCGAGTGTGATGAGATAGAACTCTACTTTCTTTCACAACTGTGTGGTTCTTGCATTAACTGCAGTCCCTCAAGCATGCAGATCTTTATTACTAAATTGCCAATCTTACTCAAAGGCCACAATGATAACTGGTGTACACAAATGTCAAATTCACACTATTGCAGTTGGAATTTCACCTCTGAGTTGATACAGCAGAACAGAGGAAGCTTTAATCTGCATGCAGCCAATGCTAGAAATATCTGATGCTGACATTAGGTGGTCAACATGGAAAAGTGTTGCCAAGCCAAATATCCCTGTCCTTTGATTTGGAAGCAGAATCCAAAAACTCAACAACTCTATTTTTGCTCCACTTTTCAATTTAACAGTTGCAATCATAGGTCAGATTTTCTATTGCCTTCACTAAAACCATCAATATGAGAAGTTTAATTGGAAAATAAAAGGTACAGTCATGCCAATGTTACTGAAAAATACCCTAGGATAATAAATCAATAGAGGTCATATGTTAATGACTAAAGATGATCAATGTGATTAGACATTAAAAACTTTGTACTGCATCTTTATGTATGGATATTAGGAAGGCTTCTGTCTTCAGGCAATTACCATATCAAGTAACTGATTCACTTCAGATATTTAAAGTAATAACCCCCATCACCAAGAACATTTATAAGAGTTTAGTTACCCTTCATTAAATGATAATGCTTTCCAGCTGACAAGAAACAAAGACAGGGTTAATATTTCATTGAATGGTTACAGCATAGGAGGCAGCCATTTGGCCCATCATGCCCATTCTGGCTATCTGCAAGAGCAACTCAGCTGGTGCCATTCCTCAGCCCTTTCCAGAAGCCCTACAAATTTCTCTCTCTTCAGGTGCTTATCCAATTCCCTTTAGAAAGCCACAATTCAATCTGCCTCCACCACACTCTCAGGCACTGCGATCCAGATCCTAACCACTTGCTGTGTGAAAATGTCGCTTCTTTTGCCAACCACCTGAAATTTGAGTGAGTGTTCTGCTGAGAAAGTTATGAGATTCCATATCCTGATACACTTTCAGTATGAGATTTATTAACTCCACCTCATGAAAAATAAGCATCTTCATCACCCACATACCACTAAAATTTGCTTACTGCATTCAGGGTAGTTTGGCACTACACTGTTCGCCTGACACACCCAATTACTGTGCTGTGCCAGGCTTGCTTGACTTGATGGGATTCTACGTGCAGATGTACAGCAAATAAATTATGTTTCCGTGACAACAGTATGATTTCTCTAAAGCTCCCACCAGTGATGGAAAGTTTTCAAATGACAACAGGCTCCTGTTAAAAAGGGAATGACATTTTTTCTGTTGGCTCATATAGGTTGGCTTTGCCCTAGAACTACCAAAATGCACACTCTTTTCTTTTGGGCCTCCTTATCTCGAGAGACAATGGATACGCGCCTGGAGGTGGTCAGTGGTTTGTGAAGCAGCGCCTGGAGTGGCTATAAAGGCCAATTCTGGAGTGACAGGCTCTTCCACAGGTGCTGCAGAGAAATTTGTTTGTTGGGGCTGTTGCACAGTTGGCTCTCCCCTTGCGCCTCTGTCTTTTTTCCTGCCAACTACTAAGTCTCTTCGACTCGCCACAATTTAGCCCTGTCTTTATGGCTGCCCGCCAGCTCTGGCGAATGCTGGCAACTGACTCCCACGACTTGTGATCAATGTCACACGATTTCATGTCGCGTTTGCAGACGTCTTTATAACGGAGACATGGACGGCCGGTGGGTCTGATACCAGTGGCGAGCTCGCTGTACAATGTGTCTTTGGGGATCCTGCCATCTTCCATGCGGCTCACATGGCCAAGCCATCTCAAGCGCCGCTGACTCAGTAGTGTGTATAAGCTGGGGATGTTGGCCGCTTCAAGGACTTCTGTGTTGGAGATATAGTCCTGCCACCTGATGCCAAGTATTCTCCGAAGGCAGCGAAGATGGAATGAATTGAGACGTCGCTCTTGGCTGGCATACGTTGTCCAGGCCTCGCTGCCGTAGAGCAAGGTACTGAGGACACAGGCCTGATACACTCGGACTTTTGTGTTCCGTGTCAGTGCGCCATTTTCCCACACTCTCTTGGCCAGTCTGAACATAGCAGTGGAAGCCTTACCCATGCGCTTGTTGATTTCTGCATCTAGAGACAGGTTACTGGTGATAGTTGAGCCTAGGTAGGTGAACTCTTGAACCACTTCCAGAGCGTGGTCGCCAATATTGATGGATGGAGCATTTCTGACATCCTGCCCCATGATGTTCGTTTTCTTGAGGCTGATGGTTAGGCCAAATTCATTGCAGGCAGACGCAAACCTGTCGATGAGACTCTGCAGGCATTCTTCAGTGTGAGATGTTAAAGCAGCATCGTCAGCAAAGAGGAGTTCTCTGATGAGGACTTTCCGTACTTTGGACTTCGCTCTTAGACGGGCAAGGTTGAACAACCTGCCCCCTGATCTTGTGTGGAGGAAAATTCCTTCTTCAGAGGATTTGAACGCATGTGAAAGCAGCAGGGAGAAGAAAATCCCAAAAAGTGTGGGTGCGAGAACACAGCCCTGTTTCACACCACTCAGGATAGGAAAGGGCTCTGATGAGGAGCCACCATGTTGAATTGTGCCTTTCATATTGTCATGGAATGAGGTGATGATACTTAGTAGCTTTGGTGGACATCCGATCTTTTCTAGTAGTCTGAAGAGACCACGTCTGCTGACGAGGTCAAAGGCTTTGGTGAGATCAATGAAAGCAATGTAGAGGGGCATCTGTTGTTCACGGCATTTCTCCTGTATCTGACGAAGGGAGAACAGCATGTCAATAGTCGATCTCTCTGCACGAAAGCCACACTGTGCCTCAGGGTAGACGCGCTCGGCCAGCTTCTGGAGCCTGTTCAGAGCGACTCGAGCAAAGACTTTCCCCACTATGCTGAGCAGGGAGATTCCACGGTAGTTGTTGCAGTCACCGCGGTCACCTTTGTTTTTATAGAGGGTGATGATGTTGGCATCGCGCATGTCCTGGGGTACTGCTCCCTCGTCCCAGCACAGGCATAGCAGTTCATGTAGTGCTGAGAGTATAGCAGGCTTGGCACTCTTGATTATTTCAGGGGTAATGCTGTCCTTCCCAGGGGCTTTTCCGCTGGCTAGGGAATCAATGGCATCACTGAGTTCCGATTTGGTTGGCTGTATGTCCAGCTCATCCATGACTGGTAGAGGCTGGGCTGCATTGAGGGCAGTCTCAGTGACAGCATTCTCCCTGGAGTACAGTTCTAGGTAGTGCTCAACCCAGCGGTCCATCTGTTTGCGTTGGTCAGTGATTATGTCCCCCGATTTAGATTTGAGGGGGGTGATCTTCTTGATGGTTGGCCCAAGAGCTCTCTTCATGCCATCATACATTCCTCTGATGTTTCCGGTGTCTGAGGCCAGCTGAATATGACTGCATAGGTGTTGCCAGTAGTCGTTTGCGCAACGCCTAGCTGTTCTTTGTGCAGTACTTCTGGCTGCTTTAAGTGCTGCGGATGTTAAATCGCTGGGGGCTTTCTTGTAGTTCAAAAGTGCAATGCGCTTAGCGGCTATGACAGGTTCCAGCTCTTCATTATGAGATTGAAACCAGTCTGCATTTCTCTTCGCACTTTTGCCGTAGGTGGTCAAAGCTGACTCATAGATGGCGTCTCTGATGTGGGCCCACTTGGTCTCAGCATCCCCTGTGGGAGTGTTTTGAAGGGCTGTTACAAGTGAATTTAGAAATTTTTGTAACAGCTGTGGGTGAGAAATTCTGCTCGTGTTGATGCGCGGGTGGCCCTTCTGCTTGGAATGATGCAACTTCTTTGGTCTGAGTCTAACCTTGCTGCACACCAGGGAGTGGTCGGTGTCGCAGTCCGCACTGTGGAAGCTGCGTGTGATTTGAACACTGTTTAAGGCGGCTCGCCTTGTGACAATGAGGTCTAGCTGGTGCCAACGACGTGATCTTGGGTGCCTCCATGAAACCTGGTGACAGGGTTTAGTGTGAAAGAACGAGTTGGTGATGCAGAGGTTATGATAGGTACACAACTCAAGCAGTCTCTGCCCGTTCTCATTCATCCTTCCAACGCCATAGCGCCCAAGGCAGGAGGGCCATGAGTCATGGTCGGCCCCAACACTCACACCCATTAAATATACATCAGAGACAGACAATGGCTTTGTTGGAGGCTGGTGACGTAGATTTCAGATGCTTACTTCACAGTTCAGCAACTTCTAGGCTGGAGACCGAAATATAATTGCCAAGCCCATCTGTGAAAATTATCCAGTCTTGTCAAGTTATCAAAATACCCATTTGAGACACTCATGGAGATTTTAAATCTCGCTGCCGATTCTTCGTTCTCAAATTTTGCAGTTTCTGATCAGTGTTACGAAGTCTTTTTTCCTCTCGAGCAAGGTCACAAGCAAGCGAGACTTGCATATATATAGCACCTTTCACAATCGCAGGATGCCCCAAAGTGCTTTACAGCTAATGATGTACTTTTTGAAGTGGTCACTGTTGTAATGTAGGAAACATCCAGGCAATTTTCACACAGCAAGATCCCACAACAGCAATGTGATAATGATCAGATAATGTTTCTGTGATGTTGATTGAAGATAAATATTGACCAAAACACCAGGGATAAGGTTCCTGATCTTCTTTGAAATAGTGCCATGGGATCTTTTACGTCCACCTTAGAAAGCAGATGGGGCCTCTGTTTAATGTCTCATCTGAAAGACGGCACCACCAACAGTGCAGCACTCCTTCCGTACTGCAGTCAGCCTAGATTTTTGTGCTCAAGTCTCTGGAGTGGGATGTAAATCCATAATCTTCTGACTCAGAGACTGCTCAACTTGTCCTGAAGACAGTAACCCATCCAGGAACAGAATTCTGCAAATATCAGCAGTCCTTTGGTACCTCTTCCACATGGCCATTCCCTACATGTGAATTGATCTGAGTAGGAGTGGGAACTGTAGCTAATTGGTTTTTTTTCCAGCCCAGGTACTGCTGCAATGAATTATAGAAAACTCTGACTGCTACAGCTGAGATCAGTTAACACAAATCACATGTAGCTCCCTTCCGAGATTGGTTGGCCCAGTACAAATGGATGGTGCACTTGCTTATTGAGCTATCAAGCAGTATAGTTGTAATATTTCTAATACACAACACATGCTAAAATATCACTTTTTATTCATTCGCGGGATGTGAGCATTGCTGGCTAGACCAGCATTCATTGCCCATCCCTAATGGCCGCTGAGGTGGTGGTGAGCTACCTTCTTGAACTGCTGCAATCCTTGGGGTGTAGGTAAACAACAATACTGTTAGGAAAGGAGTTCCAGGATTTTGACCCAGTGACAGTGAAGGAACGGTGATATAGTTTCAAGTCAGGATGGTCTGTGGCTTGGAGGGAAACTTGCAGTTGCTGATGTTCCCATGCATCTACTGCCCTTGTCCTTCTAGGTGGTAGAGGTTTCGGGTTTAGAAGGTGCTGTTGAAGGAGCCTTGGTGAGTTGCTGTAGTGCATCTTGTAGATGATACACATTGCTGCCAATGTGCATCGGTGGTGGAGGGAATGAATGTTGAGGGTGGTCAATGGAGTGCCAATCAAGCGGGCTGCTTTGCCCTGGATCGTGTCGAGCTTCTTGAGTGTTGTTGGAGCTGCACCCATCCAGGCAAGTGGAGAGTATTCCATCACACTCGTGCCTCGTAGGATGGTGGACATGCATTGGGGAAACAGGAGGTGCGTTACTCATTGCAGAATGCCCAGCCTCTGACATGCTCTTGTAGCCACAACAGTTATGTGGCTGGTCAAGTTCAGTTTCTGGTCAATGGCAACCCCCAGGATGTTGATAGGGGAATTCAGTGATGGTAATGTCATTGAACATCAAGGGGAGATGGTTAGATTCTGTCTTGTTTGAGATTGTCATTGCCTGGCACTTAACTGGTAAGTAACATTTGCGCCACACATCAGCCCAAGCCTGGATGTTGGCCAGGCCTTGCTGCATATGGACGTGGGCTGCTTCAGTATCTGAGGAGTCACAAATGGTAGTGAACATTGTGCAATCATCAGCGAACATCCCCATTTCTGACATTATGATGGAGGGAAGGTCATTGATGAAGCAGCTGAAGATGGTTGGACCAAGGACAGTAACCTAAAGAACTCCTACAGTGATCTCCTGGAGCTGAGATGATTGAATTCCAACAACCAGAACCATCTGCCTTTATGCTAGGTATGACTCCAACCAGCAGAAAGTTTTTCCCGATTCCCATTGACTCCAGTTTTGCTCAGGCTCCTTGATGCCATACTCTGTCAAATGCTGCCTTGATGTCAAGGGCAGTCATCTCACCTCGCCTCTGGAGTTCAGCTCTTTTGTCCATGTTTGGACCAAGGCTGTCGTGAGGTCAGGAGCTGAGTACACTGATAATGATAGATAATTATAATCTTCATAATCATTGCAATTATCATCACAACTGTTAATTCTTAAATGTATATGTCATCATGCAACCGATACCTTGGCTGATCATCACAATGACATCCAGCACATGGGGGAAAAATATCATAAACCTCCACCTCCACCAAGCATGGCTTATTAAAACATAACTAAATTGGTTAGACCACACTAGGAGTACTATGGGCAGTTCTGGTCTCCATATTACAAAAAAGATATAAAGCACTGGTATAGGTGCAAAAAAACATTTACAAGGATGATACCAGAACTGAGAGGTTAAAACCATCAGTAAAAAAATAAACAAGTTGTGACTCCTTTCTCTGGAAAAAGAGAAGGCTAAGCAGTGACTTCATGGGGATCTTGGAAGTAATTAAATAGTTAGATATAAAGATGCATCCACTTCTTCTTTGGTGTTCTGCCTTTTTGCCCCATTCTTAGAACTGCCTGTCTATAGCCCTCGAGATACTCGTATTGTCCTTCCTTCACCATATCTAGCATTGCTCATCTCCTCCTTCCTCGTTGTCATTTACCCTCCATTCTACCTTCAATCACTGTTTTCAGTAGGCCTGCATGTCTGATGACATGACTAATCCAGTTCTTTTTCTTTCTTCTGATGGTTTCAATGATGGAACCACTCTCTTTGACCCTTCTGAGCACTTCATGGTTTGTCACCCTCACTAACCAGCTGATTTTCAACATTCGTCTCCAGAACCACATCTCACATGCTTCGAAGTACTTGATGTCTGCCTTGCACAGAGTCCATGTCTCCGTATAGCAGCACACTCCATATAACTGTTTTTAAGATTCTCACTTTCAAGTTGATGCTCAGCCCCTTGGTTAACTCCTCCTTTCGTCTATTGAATGCACTTTTTGCCAATGCAATTCTCGATCTTAGCTCTTGCGTGCATTTCCCATCTTCTGTCAGTATGGTACCAAGGTATTTGAACTCCAACACCTGTTCCAGTTGTCCATTTACGATAACGTCTATCTCTGATGTTTTTCCCCACTTTCATCACTTTTGGCTTTTTGGTGTTATGAACATATGAATTAGGAGCAGGAGTAGGCCACTCAGCCCTTCAACCCTGCTCTACCATTCAATAAGTTCATGGCAAAACCGATTACTCCACATTTCCACCTACCGCTGATAACCTTCCACCACCCAGTTTAAGGAATCCATCATCCGTTGAAAGCCTTCCATTGCACTAGTCATCGACTAGCCATAAATATAAGATAGTCACCAATAAATCCAATAAAGAATTCAAGAGAAACTTTTTTTGTTAAACTCAAGAGTGTGGTTAGGAAGTGGAACTTGCCACCATATGGAGTAGTACAGGTCAGGGGTTCACAAACCTTTTGCTTCTAAGCCCCCCTGCCAAGTTATAAAAATTCCACAAACCCCCTGTAACACAGCTTTATTTAAAAACACAAAAAGAATGGCCCCATCTCATGGTAAAAACCAGAAGCAAATTTTCACACAGCAAGATCCCACAACAGAAAATAAGTTGGATCAGCATATAGGATGTGCACCTAAGCTCCAGGCTCACTTTTTTTAAAAAATTTGTTCATGGTACGTGACCATCACGCACAAGGCCAGCATTTGTTGCCCATCCTTAATTGTCCTTAAGTTGATGGTAGTAAGCCGCTTTCTTGAACTGCTACAGTCCATGTAGTGTAGGTACACCCACAGTGCTGTTGGGAGGAAGTTCCAGGAATCTGATCCAGTGACAGTGAAGGAACAGCGATACAGTTCCAGTCAGGATGGTGTGTGGCTTGGAGAACCTGCAGGTGGTAGTGTTCCCATGTGTCTGCTGCCCTTGTTCTTCTAGGTGGTAGAGATCACGGGATTGGAAGATGCTGGCACATTCTTCAGTGCATCTTATCGATAATACACACAGCTGCATCTGTTTTGGGGTTGAGGTGATTGGCCTGCAACAACTACATCCATCTTCCCTCGTGCTTGGTATGATTCTGACCAGTGGAGAATTCTACACCCCCCTGCACCCGATCCCCATTGACTTCAATTTTGCTAGGGCTCCGAATGTGCAGGGAATGAATGTTTAAGGTGGTGGACAGGGTGCCAATCAGGGGGGCTGCTTTGTCCTGAATGGTGTTGAGCCGTGAGTGTTGTTGACGTTGCACCCATTACTCTCTTCAGAATTCCCAATCTCTGACCGGCTGTTTTTTTAATTTTTTTTTATTTTAGAGATACAGCACTGAAACAGGCCCTTCGGCCCACCGAGTCTGTGCCGACCATCAACCACCCATTTATACTAACTTTACAGTAATCCCATATTCCCTACCATCTACCTACACTAGGGGCAATTTATAATGGCCAATTTACCTATCACCTGCAAGTCTTTGGCGGTGGGAAGAAACCGGAGCACCCGGCGAAAACCCATGCGGTCACAGGGAGAACTTGCAAACTCCACACAGGCAGTACCCAGAATTGAACCCGGGTCCCTGGAACTGTGAGGCCGCGGTGCTAACCACTGCGCCACTGCATTTACACGGCTGGCAATCTCCTAGAAAATTGATGGTGAGGGATTCAGCAATGATTAAGCCGTCAAATATTAAGGGAACATGGTTATTTAGTTATTTGTTGAAGATGATCATCGTCTGGCACAAGTGTTACTTGCCACTGAATGTTGTCCAAGTCTTGCTGAATGTGGGCATGGACTGCTTCAGTATCTGAGGAACTGTGAAGGGACTGAGCACTGTGCAATCAGCAGAGAACATCCTCATTTCTGATCTTATAATGAAGGGAAGGTCATTGCTGAAGCAGCTGAAGATGGTGCTCTGAGGAACTCCTGCAGCAATGTCCTGGGGCTGAGGTGATTGGCCTTCAACAACCACAACCATTCTAACCACCCCCAAACCGATTTCCATTGACTTCAATTTTGCTAGAGCTCCTTAATGCCACACTAGGTCAAACACTGCCTTGATATCAAGGTCAGCCACACTCACCTCGAGAATTCAATTTTCATGGTCACTTGCACCTTGCCTGAGTGATGTACTGGGACTCATTCACAGCATCGCAAGCTCTCAGTGACAGCAGACAGTTTGGTCAGCCCCCTTTGTTATGCTTGATTCTGTAAACAGCTGCGACAGACAAGCAGCAGTCAGCCGAATCAAGAAAGGTAAAGTAAACCAGACATGCACAGACACTGGTTAATTCTTGGCCTATTTAGCTGAAAAATCAGGCATCAAAATTCACTAACTTTTTGCTATGCTTACCAGAGCACACACTGCATGGCCTCCCAAGAAAAGAACCTGCTGCCAACCATCATTACTGGATCTCCTCTCTTCTAACATCAGTGCCAGCAGTGGCCCCACATCAACCCAACGTTAACAGTGCACTGAATTAAACTTTTTTTGGAGGTGGGATAAGAAAGTATATAGCCAATTTCGAGCTCTCAATCAGTTATAAACAGGGCATCACTGACATCAGTAGTGATCAACCTTGCACTTTTTGTTTTGACGACCCTGCTCAAAGAAAGGGATTTTTAAAAAGATTATATTCTTGAAAGATGCTAATTTGACAAAGGCATGCTTTATTTACCACCAAGTGTTTTTTTTAAAAAAAGCTTCCTCTTATGTTTGTGTGTGTAATATGCAACATATATTCCAAAGTATAGTGTACATGCTAGAATTCTAATTGTTTTGAAATTAATGTTTGAATCTCTTTCCACAAATGAGGAAACTTCTTGTGGACCCTTGGGAGCATAAAGACCAGCATCGGCCTGTGCTGTAAAATACCATGTACTTGGTAAATAATTTCAAGGTCGCAATCTCACTATGGGATTCAGCTGACGGATATAACCTGACAATTATAGCATCCGCTGAACTCAACGCAACTACCATTTTATGATTACTCCCAATTATTGCAGATAGGGCGGCACAGTGGTTAGCACCGCAGCCTCACAGCTCCAGCAACCCAGGTTCAATTCTGGGTACTGCCTGTGTGGAGTTTGCAAGTTCTCCCTGTGTCTGCGTGGGTTTTCTCCGGGTGCTCCGGTTTCCTCCCACAAGCCAAAAGACTTGCAGGTTGGTAGGTAAATTGGCCATTATAAATTGCCCCTAGTATAGGTAGGTGGTAGGGAAATATAGGGACAGGTGGGGATGTGATAGGAATATGGGATTAGTGTAGGATTAGTATAAATGGGTGGTTGATGGTCGGCACAGACTCGGTGGGCCGAAGGGCCTGTTTCAGTGCTGTATCTCTAAAACTAAAACTAAAAAACTAAATGACTAAGCACAACAGGTGTCAATATCAAACAAAAAGAAAACTGCCTTTAAGGTTGACATTCACTATGGAATACTGAAATTGAATATGTGACAACAGGACAAAGTGTCAGTAGAATCAATGTTTGAAGTTTCTGACACCATTTAAATCCAGAACAAAATCCAAAAATCCTTTTTGCACAAATTTTCTTTGCTAATTAAACTAGATGCTCAATCCATAAATCCTCTAAATTTTCAAATATTAATTCCAAGTTTGCTTATTTTTATCTATCGCTAAAAGAATCCAACTCAAAAACAAATGTAAAATCAGGTGTCAAGCTAAATTTTAAACAGGCAGCCAAATTGGATAATAAAGACATAACAGGAAATGAAACATTTCAAATATTCCCTTAAATAAAAAAGTGTGTTAGAGATCTTTTCTTTTCCAAAAGACTGTCCAAATGTGATCTGGAAGTGTTATCCTACCAGTAATATCACACTTATAAAATACTTGATTATTTTCCTCATTTGTGAAAAAGATTCAAACTTAATTGCAAAACGATTAGAAATCTAGCATGTACACCATGCTTTGCATTAAATGCTGCATATTATACACACACACACAAAACTCTTTTTAAAAAAGAACACCTAGCGGCAATTAAAGCATGCCTTTGTCAAATCAGTCCTTTTAAGATCAGATATATCTATCTATCTCCTGTTTAATCACCATTAAAATATTACTGCTTCACATCTATGCCCAATATTATAAATACTAGATTAAGGGACTGGATGACAAGATAAACTACAAAAGTCTTTTTCACCTCTGGGATTTCAAATCCAGTCAACTCATGGGAAAGTTTCTTCATCATGTGATAGCTTTAACGTTTGCAGGTGAAGTCAATCACCAGTTGCAACCCAG
The DNA here is from genome assembly GCF_036365525.1 of Heterodontus francisci. NCBI lineage: Eukaryota > Metazoa > Chordata > Chondrichthyes > Heterodontiformes > Heterodontidae > Heterodontus > Heterodontus francisci. The sequence continues at coordinate 34,811,388 of NC_090395.1, forward strand.
CTCAAAGTCAGTGAAAGGCCACCACCCATAATTCTACACTAATTTGCAATCTAATCGAATCCAATGTACCATAGATGTGGCGAACGGCAATACCACACTGGTGCAATAACAGCAGTCCTTGGAGGTAAAATTAAATCAGGAGCTTAATTCTGCATCCAGCTAATACCTAATCTGGCAACACTTGGTGCTGGAACTGCCTGGATAGACAGATAAAGCAAGTGTCTGCTCACAATGCCAATAACTCTTAGCACAGTGAAAAATAACATTTGTCCCATTTTACTTGGGGGACGGGACAAAATATTAACACACGGACAAGGTTATTGCAGTTGATAATTGCACCAGGCGTCTTTTGTGATGATCTGACGATAGTCATACAAGAAAATAGCTGGTGGCCACATCACTGTTAATGTATCTAGAGTTCAGCTGCACATGACCAAGAATTTCTATGCCAATTGCTGCATTTAGTGTAACTTCAATGACATTTCCTTTACTGGAAATACTGGATAAAAATATTTTGCTCCTCACTTGGATTTTATTCTTTTCAGAGACTTCAACGGCTGCTTTAATCTGAAATAAAATATGTGGTAGAAAGACTACCAGAGAAAAAGGACAAATTGAGGAGGGGACTTTTAAACAAAGGTAACCACCAAATATATTTTAATTAATCAGCCCAACAGCTTTATGTATCCTGTATTGTGTGGTGAATTTAACAGCGCTGTAGCTGTACACTGACAAATCGGGTTTTCAGGTTTACTCAAAATATGCAAAGTAGCAGCTTATTTTCTCTTAGACCATCACAGTAAATTCCTTCTACTGATTTGGACTGTGGGAAGAAAAATCTCTTAGAATCTCACTGAAGGACCACAAAACATCTAAACACAACAATTGTTTTACAGTTAATAAGTCATGTATTAAACTCCTTGGCTCCTGCTGTGTAGAGTTTTCCTGATTTTGGCAAAACTTCTTTCTCTTGGTTCTCTATTAAATGCCATAGATTTACAGTTATTCTTTCCTGAACACTTCAAAAACTGTTATGGTGTCTTAATTCAAAGCCAAAGTCCTAAAATATAGAAGGAATTAAGTTGTGCATCCAAGTATAATTAATTTGAATGTTGCAAAGTTAGAGGATATTTTTCAGAAAATTGTTTCACTTTTAAGAAATAGAGCAATTCAATCTAACTTAAAATGAAATTTTAATGTTGATGTGACTTTAAAAATTCAAGGTGGAGGTCATACTGTTCCATAACAAAATGAATTAAAGGTTATTTTCAACCACCCTTTCTGATATAAAAAAATGTAATGAAACTTGATGGAATGTTAGAGTACTATTCATTTGACTCTTGTTCACAAATGCTTTTACATGCCAAATACCTTTGAATGTCTTTTGCATCAATAGGCACCTCTCTTCCTAATACCTCTCACCTTCTTTTGAGCAATACAAATGTAAATAAAATTCAGTAAATTAAAACTCCAGCTTTCACAACAGTACAAGGATCTACCTCCCAGGCCATGTATATTTTGCTTATTGTAATACCTTATCCTCTACCCACAATTAGGAGGACAAAATGTTTCATAGGAAACCTACAGGCAGGAAATTGCAAGACTTAGAAAAGAGACAAAGCAGGAAATATTTTTTAAATACAATTCAATTGATAAAGAAAACAGTATGCAAGTTATAAATATATATGAAACTTGAACATGATTTGCAAAATGCATTTTCTTGGCAGTTGTGTATACTTGTATTTAATCATTTTATTTGGAAAGTCAATTCTAATGAAAAAGTTGCATGAAAGAAAGCATTCTACATTTATTTCAATAAAATATTTTGTACAGTTACATTATACCTAAAACCATTAACAAAACACAAAGGTCAGATGTCTCCTGCAAGGAAAATTTGAGTCAACTAATGAGTCAAAACAAGTTGCTCCATCATATTTTGTTGTGATTTGTTAACTAGACAGAAAGATTAGTAAAATGGTGGACTGGACAAAAATATGGCAAATGGAATTCAATATCAGTAAATGTGAAGTGTTCTCATTTTGTTTACAAATGTAGCAGCAATAATTATAATTTGAGAAGGCTAGGTGATGTGGAAGATCACAGGAATTAGGAGGTTCAGATTTACAGGAATTTAAAAGCAGCACCATAAACTAAGCATTTGGCAAAGTCCAACCCACATGGAAATCCAGGACACAAATGGCGCATGATTAAAAAAAAAGTTGGACTAAAGCAACAGGAAATAGAACACTAACAAAAAATGTAGTGTCAGAGTGATCAAAGTAGAGTAGTCAAGTACTGCAGGGGTCAGTGCTTAGTTCTATGTTATTTAAGTAAACTGGATGAAAAATAAAAAAACTTAATTAAATTTGCAAACAGAAAACCATGAAGAATAGTGGAGGCAGAAAATTTGAAGAGGGATTTATAGCAACTGCCACAATTGGTTACGTAAATAAAATTCAGCACTAACAAATGCATTACATATTTATTGTAAGGGAACAGAATTCAGAGGGAAACGGAGAAAGGGACTGGGAATAACAGGGGGTTCATTTTCAGTGTTGAGACAATGTTAAAAAAATTCACAAAAGCATAGTCATAAAAGTATACCAGAAATTACTGTCCAAGTCTAGAGAGAGTATGCAGAGACTTCCTAATGGATTGCTCCAATCATAAAAAACATCGAGTACTGGAGCTAAACATGTTTTTAAAAAAGAAAATCCCAATTCTGCTTACCTTTATTATTCTCCCTTACTTTTTGTTCGACTTAATCTTACTTGTATTTTTTCCAGCCTTTTAAAGATAATTCAGGAGCATTTGCATACTTGGTTTATTCTCTCTTCTCACTAACATCTATTTTGGAATGTTGAACCAACTCTTCTTAAAAAAGTTTAAAATTTGTTTTTTGTTGGCCAGTTGGAATCCCAAACACTGAAAACTGACATAGCCGATCGTAGATATGGCCAACTCAAAATGACAAAACTTCATGTGTCAAAGCTTGAAAAATATGGGGGTAGTGGGCCTTTAAAAAAAAAATAGATAATACTCAGACAAGCAAGATTATTAAAAGGGAGACAATATCTAGAGTTATGGACTTGGATGAGAATGTAGTCAGAGTTCAAAGGAGTGAGCTTTCATTTTATGTAATGGTCAGATATGTCAGTTGATAATAATGTCACATGTTCCACATGTATGCTAGTGCTTTGAAGAATTCCACCCAGTGGAATCTGTGTTCGATCTCAGAAGAAGCAGTTGGTGGAAGAAACCAGGTCTTTGTGATCTTTTCTGAAAGTTAGTATTCAAAGAATTGGATCCAAATATTAATAATATGGTGCATAGCCCAAAACTCACTGCCTGGATAAATGAAAAACAAAAATATAGTGCAAGGAATTCAAGTGCACACAAAATCACAGGTTCAAAAGATGCATGTGTGAAGTTTATGAAGATGAGATTAAAATTCAGCAATTGTTTTTCATGTCCTTTCCAAGAATCTCAAAACCATAAGATAACATCCTCTGGACATTGATGATTATGAACTGCAACAGCTAAATAAAGTTGTAATTAATAATCAAGTTGAAGGAAATACTATGCAGATGTGGAATCAGCTGTAAAACAGTGGGTACACTTTAGGTCAGTTTGTCCTGCAGCTGAATATTTCTATGTCAAAAAAAACAGTCAGCAGATAAACTAGTAAATCGCCTCTTTGAAATTAAGTGAAGGCTTTTGCTGTTCTTTAGATTGATGTATATCACGTCGAAGTACAGAATAAATAAGATCAAGTCTCCAAGGAAGAGAGATCCATCTTCTTGTAGTCTGGATAGAACAAGGCCAACAGCACTATATTGTCCCTGTGGCCAACTCCCAAAACACTTTAACTCCAAGAACCTTTGATCTGTTTCATGACCGATTAATTTTGGGTATGTATACAACTTTTTCCATCAATAGTTTAAGCTGTCTTTGTCTATGCTTAAAAGACGGAAGTTTGGTGGGCCAGTAATAAAATACAATTAAAAGCTTGTTTTCGTGGACTCATCAGGCCTGCTTTCTAACTCTACACAGAAATGAAACTAGCTTCACAGATGAGGGTTACTTGATAAGAAAAAGACAGACCTGATCCAAAAGAAACCATTTCTTTAAAGCAAGGAAGCTTTTGAGAATGTCATCGTATCTTAATTTGACAATATGAGGCGTCACAAATTTTTAAAAATTATTTTTCACGAGATGTGAGCATCGCTGGCAAGGCCAGCATTTGCTGCCCATCCCTAATTGCCTTTAAGAAGGTGGCGGTGAGTTACCGCCTTGAACTGCTGCAGTCCATCTGATGTAGGTACACCCACAGTGCTAATAGGGAGCTCCAGGATTTTGACCCAGTGACAGTGAAGGAACAGTGATATAGTTCCAAGTCAAGATGGTGTGTGGCTTGGAGGGGAACTTGCAGGTCTAGTGTTCCCATGCGTTTGCTGCCCTTGTCCCTCTAGGTGGTAGAGTTAGTGGGTTTGGAAGGTGCTGATAAAGGAGGCTTGGTGAGTTGCTGCAATACATCTTATGGATGGTGCACACTGCTGTCACTGTGCACCAGTATTAGATGGGGTGCCAATCAACTGGCTTTATCCTGAATGGTGTTGAGCTTCTTGAGTGTTGGAGCTGCACTCATCCAGGCAAGTGTAAAGTATTCCATCACAATTCTGACTTATGCCTAGTAGATGCTGGATAGGCTTTGGGGAGTCAGGAGCTGAATGACTCATCACAGAATTCCCAGCCTCTGACCTGCTCTTGTGCCCACACTATTTATATGGTTGGTCCAGTTAAGTTTCTGGTCAATGGCAACCCCCAGGACTTCAACAAATGTCATCTGCTCCTCACTGGTGATGAGGCCAGAAATAGAGTTCTAAAGAGCCCTAAACAACTTGGCTTCTTCCGACTACCTTCCTTTTCTAAACTTACATCTAGTGTACAACTCCCAAAATTTAATACAGTTCATGTCAAAAGTAAACCACAACTACCTTCTGTTCAACTTAAGCAAGTCAATCTTTGGAAAACATTCTATACATCCTTAACACTCCAGAAGGCAGTGTTGGCTGCCCAGTGCCAGGGTTCAGTACATCTGCTGAGGGCTGGACAGACAGTACAAACTTACGGGAAGGGGGTGGGGGGTTCGGGTGAAGGGAGATTTAGAAATCCAAAGAGAAGCATCAAGGTATCGGAACAGTATAGCATTTGGGTAAAGGCAAGCAGAATGGGACAGGGTCAGAGAGTTTAACAAAAATTGCACAACAAATGAGGTCATTGCAGGGAATAGAAGTAAAAAAAAAAATGAAACTAAAGGTCTTAAGTCAGATGAGCTAGTGGCACAAATAGAGGTAAATGATTTCGATCTAATCCCCATTAGAGACTTGGTTATACGGTGATCAAGGTTGGGAATTAAATATTCCAGGGTACACATTTCAGAACGACAGATAGAATGGCAAAGGAGGAGGGATAACCCTGATAGTAAAGGGTGACATAAGCACATTCATGAGAAAGAATCTGGCCTCAGAAGATCATGAAGTAGAATCAGTATAGGTGGAAATTAGGATGAGCAAGCATCAGAAAACACTGGTAGGAGTAGTTTATAGGCCCCTTAACAGTAGTTGTACCATTGGACAAAGCATTAAACAAGAAATTATTGGAGCTTGTAACAAAGTCAATGTAATAATTGTGGGGACTTTAATCTTCTTATAGACGGAGATAATGAAATTGGCAAGCGTAGTCTAGAAGATGAGTTTGTAGAATGTTTTCAGGACAGTTTCTTGGAGCAATATGTTGTGAAACAGACCAGGGATAAAACTATCTTAGATGTAGTATTTTGTAATGAAGCAGAGTTAACTAGTAATGTCATATTAAAAGATCCACTGGGAAATAATGATAATACCATTGCAGTCCATGTTAAGTTTGTAAGTGCCATACTCCAATCACAAACAAGAATCTTAAACTTCAATAAAGCCAATTACGTAAGTATAAGGGAAGAACTGGCTAAGGTAAATTGGGTAAACAGTCTAAAAGGTATGACAGTAAATGAACAGTGGGAAACCTTTAAAGAAAGAATTCAAAATGTTCAACAAAAATACATTCCTTTTAAAACAAAAACTCAGCAAGACCCATCAGTGGCTTACTCAGGACGTTAAGAACAGTATTACATTAAAAGAAGAGGGGTACAATGTGGCAAAAAAGAGTAAAGTCAGAGGATTAGGAGTGTTTTAGAAACCAGCAAAAGGCCACCAAAAAGTTGATTTAAATAAAAGGAAGAGAGAGTAAACTAGCCAGTAATATAAAAATGGATTGCAAGAGCTTCTATAGGATATCAAAAGACATGAGCTAAAGTAAACGTTGGTCTCTTAGAAGCAGAAACAGGAGAAATTATCATGGGGAATGAAAATGGCAGAGGCATTGAACAAATATTTTGTGTCTGTCTTCACAGTGGAAGACACGAGTTTCATACCAGAAATAGATGGTAATCTAGGGGCTAAAGAGTGACGGAAAGGAGGGAGAGAGAAAACAGCAAACTACAGGCCAGTTAGCCTAATATCAGTTATTGGGAAAATACTGGAATCTATTAGTAAGGAAGTCTTAGCAACACTTAGAAAAGCACAGTTTGATTCGAACAAGTGAACATGGTTTTACTAAAGGGAAATCCTGTTTGACAAATTTATTTTGAGTTTTTTGAGAATGTAACTAGTAGGGTGGATAAAGGGGAGCCAGTAGATGTAGTATACCTGGATTTCCAAAAGGCATTCAATAATGTGCCACACAGAAGGCTAATAGGCAAGATAAGGGCTCATGGAGTTGGGGTAATATATTAGTATGGATAGAGGATTGGTTAACAGACAGGAAACAAAGAGTGGGCATATTCAAAGTTGGCAGGCAGTAAATAGTGAGTGCTGCAAGGATCAGTGTAAATAGCTGAGACCCCAGCAATCTATATTAATGACTTAGATGAAGAAACAGAGAGTAGTGTACCTAAGTTTGCTGATGATATGGTTACCGTCAAGTGAGGAGAGGTCAAAGGGCTTACCTCTTTTCCCTCTCCTTGTTTGACTACAACAGATTTAATTCATTCTTAAAGCGGATATACTGGCAGTTCAGTAGGTGTTAGATTACTTACTTGTTCTGATCATAACAAGAACCAATCGAACAGGTTTTCTTCAGCTAAGTAAGAAAGAGATGAACTTTATTGTACCTAAACTGAACTAATAAAATAATAAACAATGCGCCAACTTTCACTCTCATACACACACACACAAATAGGTTACAGAGTGGGGAAGGTAGACTGGTTGAACTATAATTAATAAAAATAAACAGGTATACAGTCTGCGAAGTTTGGTGATTCAGCAAGCTTCCAGCTGAATTCAGTTGTTCTGAGACTTTTCATTTGAAGAGCTAAATGACTGGCTCGGTGAGTCCCTTGGAGACAACGATGCGGATGATTTCCTCCAAAGGGATTTCTGGCTGCAGACGGAATATGCAAAGGTGGTCAGTCAACAAGCAGGATTTGAAAGCTTTGAAGCTGGAATGAAGAGAGAAAAGGGACCCCCACTTAGTCTACTCATGTCAGCGTCCAGTTGCTTCTCCTCTGCTGCAGAGAAAAAAAGCCAACCAAAAACCACAGATGGGGAGGGGCTTGTCACATGACAGTCACTCAGTGATTCAAACATAGCAGTGAGCAATATTCATCTGCTTGCTGAAATGAACAGGTAGTTCCTTTAAACTTCCTGCATCTTAATTCTTGCTGGGAAATGCAGATATTTCATCTCCCTCCTCACAGTCCTTTCCAATGTAGGTTAGTGTTGCAAACTAGGTGATCATCTTAAGCTGCTAGCAGTTACCCTTTTAAATGTTCTTTTTAAGTTTCTTCAAAAAAAATATAAATTCAGATCTCGAGTTAGTGGACCAAAGAAAATTATCATTCAACAAAACACATTGGCATGACAAGACAGAGAGTAATGTAAGTTTGCTGATGATACAAAGGTAGGTAGAAAGGTAAGCTGTGGGGAGGACAGAGAGAGATGGCAAAGCGATATAGACAGGTTAAGTGAATGGACAACAAGATGGCAGATAGAGTACAATGTAGCAAAGTGTGAAGTTACTCACAATCACAAGAATAGAAAAGAATATTTTTTTTAAAAGGTGTGAAACTTGTAAGTGTTGATGTTTGAAGAGACTTGGATGTGCTTGTACAAGGAACGCAGAAAGTTAGCATGCAGGTACAGCAAGCAATTAGGCAAATAGCATGTTGACCTTTATTGCAAGGGGATTGGATTACAGTAATATTGAAGTCTTGCTGCAATTGTACAGGGTTTGGTGAGACCACATCTGGAGTCCTGTGTGCAGTTTTGGTTTCCACATTTCAGAAAGGATATACTTGTATTGGAGGCAGTACAGCAAAGGCTCATTAAATTGGCCCCTGGAATGAGGGGTTGTCCGCTTATGAGGCAGAGTAAATTGGGTCTATAATCTCTGGAGTTAAGAAGAATGAGAAGTGATCTCATTGAAACATACAAGATTCTAAATTGGCTGTATAGGGAGACAGAGATAGTTTCTGCTGGTCAGGGATCTAAAGCACAGTCTCAGGATAAGGGACCGATAATTTAGGACTGAGATGAGGAGAAATTACTTCACTCAAAGGGTTGTGAATCTTTGGAATGCTCTACCCCAGAGGGTTCGGGATGTTCCATCATTGAATATATTTAAGGCTGGAATAGACAGCTTTTGGGTATCTCAGGGAATCAAGGGATATGGTGAACAGGCAGTAAAATGGAGGTGAAGCCCAAGATCAGCCGTGATCGTACTGAACGGCAGAGCAGGCTCGATCAGCCATATGGTCTACTCCTGCTCCTCTTGTGTTCTTGTGTTAACAGGCTTTTTCAACTTCTGCTTACAGACATAGTATGTAGACAGGGAATACTATTTATGTTAATTACAATGACTTACGCTTGTGAGAAACATTCCATGTTGCTTGACAGGGGACACAGGGAACCAAAGACCAAGCAAGGGTTGAAGGCACAACAGGAGATAAGTTTGAGGAGAGTTTTGAAAAAAAGGGATATATACAGAAACAAGGAAGTTTTTGGAAAGGGAATTCCAGAATGCAACTCCATTTACTGCTAATTCCATGAATTTATTCTAACTGTTCCTTGCATTAGTATAAAAACATTTAAGTTTATTCTTCAACATCTTATCATTTTGAAATTTTATCATTTATTTGTTCGTATTTCCATTCTCTCCCACGAGCACACCATTGTCTTCGGACCCCACCACAGCCTCCATCCTTTTCCCTTGCAACTATCCAAGGCTGAACTGGACTGTTCACAACCTTGGTGTCCTTGACACAGATGGGTATCCGACCATATATGTCACCATCACTAACAATGCCTACTTCCACCTTAGTAATGTACCCAACTCCGCTCCTGCCTCAGTTCACAAGAACATACAAAATAGGAAAAGGAGTAGGCCATTCAGCCCTTTGAGTCTGCTCTGCCATTCAATACAATCATGGCTGATCTTGAATCTCAAATACACCTTCCTGCACTATCCCCATATCCCTTAATCTCCCTAATATCCAAAAATCTATCAATCTTTGACTTGAATGCACTCAATAACTGAGCATCCACAGTCCTCTGGGGCAAAGAATTCCAAAGATCAATAATGCTTTGAGCATAGACATTTCTCTTAATCTCAGTCCTTATTGGTCAATTCCTTATTCTGAGTCTGTGACCCCTTGTTCGAGGCTCCCGAGCCAGGGGGAACAGCTTCCCAGCATCTACCCTGTCAAGCCCTTTAAGAATTTTCTGTTTCAATTAGATTACCTCTCACTCTGTTAAATTCCAGGAAATATAGGCTCAGCCTCCTCAATCTCTCCTGATAAAACAATCCCTTCAAGGAATCATTTCCCTCTGAAACCCTCATCCACGCCTTTCTTACTGCCAGACTTTACTATTCTAATGCACTCCTTACCAGTCTCCCATCTTCCACTCCCCATGAACTTAGTCATCCAAAATTCTGCTGCCAGTGTCCTAACTCGCATGGAGATCCGTTCATCCATCACCGCAGTGCTCACTGACCTATATTGGCATTGCTTAAACAACAGCCTCAATTTTAAAATTCTCATCTGTGCTTGCAAATCCCTCCATTGCCACACCCCTCCCCAATTCTGTAATCTCCTCGAGCCCGACAACTCACCAAGGTAGCTGCGCTGATCCAAATCTGGCCTTTTACGCATGCCATTCTGGAGTTCAGTAAAAGCTTCATGTTACATGGAAGGCAACAAAGACATTGAGGATGACTTATTGGTGGAAAAGAACCAAAAAGAAGATATAGGAAGCTTCTGAAATCTAGCCCAGGCACCTATGAAGGTAGTGTTGTTAAGCTGAAACACCTACATCTTATTGTAAAATACATACCTCAAAACAAAGCTTCTGAAATTGAGTAAGACAGACTACCAGAAATACAAATTAAAATCAAATTAGACCCTTAATAATTGCCAATTAGCAAAGTCTTACCTTTCAGGAAGGAATCTGGCACATTGGTACTCACTTACTCAGTTAGGGATTTTACACTAAGTAAAGAGTCCATTGAAGTTAGCATATGGTTTTTCACAACTGCACACAAACTGAAGTTGAATCAAGTGACTTTGCTCGTACTCAGTGCTTTGTGTTTTACCTACTACAGAATAAAGTAGCTTACAAACCAAAATGACATATCACTGAATGTTAAAATAGTCTGCCTTCACAGAGATTAAGGAGATATGGTCAAGATGACAAGGGAGTTTCATTGTTACATTCCCAGGTCCCACTACCGATAAAGGGGCAGCGGGAGGCAACTTCCATAAAAACCTGAGGGGACCAAACCAATTGAGAAAGTCTGTTGGTGTTGTTAAAATGATAGAGACACCTGCAGGAGACTCAAATTAGAAGAGTTAAGGAGATGACAGACACTCTGTACTATGCCGCTTATAGTTAAAAAAAACTAAGCATTTCATAAGATAAAACCCCCCAAAAAACAATAACAAATTAATCACAGTTGATACAATAACATAGAATATACTCACTGCTGTCTTCTTTGGTACGATTACACAAATAATAAATTGGTGTTAAGTGCCTACACAAAAGAACATTGGCACAATAGTGGTTGGATTTTCCAGTGATTACATAGGTTATACATTGGATTATCAAACATTAGATAAGACAAAGAAAGGGGACTAGGGTCGGCAGAGCAAAAACAATTAGCATTAGAACATTACTGGCATAAAAATGAGTACATGGGGTGAAACATTGTTCATTCATGAAAAACACTGCCCAGAGGATGAGCGATTCCTCCCCCACCCACCCCCACACGTTATATGATAGAACACTAGCTGAGGTGGAGTCAGACAATGAAACCTTAAGTGCAATTCGAGGCTCGAGGCTCACCAACCGGGGCAATATAAGACACAAAAGATAAAACTGATCAGCTTCAGCAACTAGCAACTACAGCCAAAAAAAAAAGTTAGAGGTATTTGCTCTCAATCACTTACCAGAGTATGCATGAGGGACCTTCATTAGAAGGTTTCATTAAAAAGTGAAATTAAAGTGGAATCTCTATTATCCATCATAATATAGACATTTCCTCTGCTCCTCCTTGTCCCGTCACCAGCCGCACCACCCCACCCACCCCCACCACAACCACGTCCAGCCTTCCGAGTAGATAATGGAATTTGTGTGATAACCAAGGGTCTCCAAATATTGGTCTTGTACAGTGGGACAGTATCCTAGATGTGGGACTGAAGACAAGTACAAGTAACAGTCAATTTAATCTTCCTTGGCTTATGAGATCGATTTATGTCAGACAGGAGGAGCCTGGTGTTAGCAGCTGCGCAATAATTCAATGGACACATGTAAAGTTTCATCCCACAAGAAATCCAATAGGTAATTGGAGCACAGAAAACGAAGCCTCTGCTGCCGCACACTTAAAAATATAATCAGGATTCCTAATTTTTTGTAAAGAAATTTCACACCGTAAGACAAATTCAATGAACATAATGCTAACAATTCAGTTCTTTCTTTTCCACCCCCCCAGATCCTTGGCATAGGGTAGAGAAAAGACAAGTGGAAAAAAGTGATTAAATAGATGTCAGGTTCCTTTATAAGATGGTCAATCTGAGGGTTAGTCAGTCTGTTTTACACACAAATTTATTCCAAAAATTATATCAAGGGTAGCATGGTCTGAGATATGGAAACTGATTATTTTCTCACTATAGCAGGTAAATGATATAAGGAATAAGAACCATCGAACAAAGAATAAAAAATAGAGTAATATTGACAAAACTGCCACCTCGTCAGCTCCATTTCATGAAAATATCCCCTTTCTCACAAAGAGCTAATGTTTCACAAAAATCTTCTAATCCAATTAAAGAATTTATTCGAATTATACTGTTGGAGGAACTACTCTTCAATTAATTAAGCCAAGCTTAACAGTCATTCCTAACACTAATCACAAACACATGGTGACCCATTAAAAATTGTCTTAATGAAAATTACATCAGCATCCTTCCATTCTGCCAACATTTCAGAGAATCAATTAGAAGCTTTGCAGAGAATGGATTTACTTATTAATGCTTCAGGGAGTATCCCCAGAAAAAGTTTCCTTGGAAAGCTGGCTGTGGCCCAGGACATATGCAGCTTTTAGTTATGCTTGTTATGAAAACAGCCATAAAATCCAAGAGTGAAAAAGGGTAAATTTGTGCACGTTAGTTAAATTACAACTGGAGTCCCATGTGGGGTTCTAGGCACTCAATTAAGGAAAAAAAATTAAAGTCATTGATAGCATATTGTGTAGAATCACCAAGATGATGCCAAAGATAGGAACTATGATCAGTGACTTGAGAAAGGAGAACTATTTCCACTGAGAAAAGATTTAACAAATGTGGGGAGTCAGTGACAAGGGGCAGGGCCATAAATTAAAAATTTAGAAATCACCAGCAAATGAGGAGAGTTTAAAAGCAATTCCTTTACACAGTGGGTTGTTGGAGCATGGAATACATTGCCACAGGGCGTGGCTGAGGCAAAGGCCATTGCATCTTTCAAGGGAAAACTGTACAGAAATTTGAAGCAAAGGAAAATAGAAGACAATGGGCCAAATAGCTTCCTTCTACACCGTAAATCTCTTTGGTTCTATAGTTTGTAGCTCTTGGTATTACTGAACTTCAGATGTGCAGTGTGAAAAGGTGAGAAGTGTTTAGTTAAAATATCACCATGTCTCAAGCATGAATATTAAACTTTTTCTGACTGATCCAATTGCAAATGCCCCTTTTTGAGCTGCATGGATAGATTCACTTGGTTAAGAATATATAAATTAACAGGGCTAAATCAATTAAATACTTAAATATAACTAGGGTCCTGAAATGTCAACAGCATTTTGTCCTGCATGGGGAGAATCTTGCAGCCAATTGCAAGAACACTGTTCATTATGCACCATAATATATACTGTAATAAATACATGGTGATTCTATTAATAATGAGCAGGAAATAAAAGAACTAGCATCTTCTGGAATCACATGTGGCTAAAAATCATCCATCATGGATACAAAACATTCATCACAAAAAATTAGATTTTGTATTTAAAATGTTTCTGTACATGCCTACTGTACAAAAACAATTGCAAAGATGTGGTCCACTCTGAACTTAAACTGTATGAAACCTTGATCAGACCATAAAATAACTTAAAATAATCAATTACATTTTTATAATCATCATTTAAACCTTTACAACGCTGAGTTAAAACACCCAAAATATTTAGTATGAGTAAACAATCTTAAGCTTATGTAAAATTATTCACACAAGTTATAAATTGACATTTCTTTAATTTAAACCATTTCCAAGTGTTTACGTTTGGATCCAGTTCAGTGCATCAGTTATACATACATACTTCCATTTTCACAAGTCTACCAACACATACATATTCAGTGGGTTACACTTGCTTCAATTGATGGTGACTCAAGAATATCAAGCAGTTTAAAGAGTGCAGAGATATTAAAACGCGGCGCCAACAAAAAGCATGTAACCAGGTGTTCAGATTTAAATTCCATACCATTTTCAACATTTACTAGAGTTATTGTGCAATTTTAATGACAAGTTTGGAGTTTATCTTCAGGTATGTACTTTATTGTACAATTTCTTTTGACTGTTGACCACTGTAGGATAGGGAGACTAAATTTGCAACTTATTTGTCATTCATATCCTATCTTGTTGCAGAACAACATCTGGAGGTCTGTATAGTCCTTCATATTTGGTAGACTGAACTGCAGCTGTAAAAAATTAAAATGTAAATGGTGCAATGGTCAATGCTGCATACAACTTAACTAATCTGTGGGTTTTGACATTTTCTGCTGAAAATTTACGTTACTCAGGAATCTCAAATGCTGAGCCATGAAAAAAGTCCATGACCTAGATGAATAAACAGAATTGCATAAAAGATGAGCAGCATATGAAGTGAAGGGAAAATACTGCATGACAAGTTGGTAACAATTTCACTTGTTAGGGCTTGCAAATCCATAATTCAAAATCTTTAGTTTAAAACAGTCCCTTCAACTATGCAAAGACACAGACCTTCATATGTCACCCGTTGCAACTAAAACCTAGCATTTATCAGATTTTTTAAAAAAACATCTAGTCACCACCAATTTATTGATTTGGACAGTCCAAATGGCTTAGCTCCTAATAGGGTTACAGACCAAATTAGCATAGAAGTCTTCAAGATGTACTTGGCTATAGCATGCATCTTCACTAACAGCTGCCCTCATCCTCAGGTTGCAGATAATCACACCAGTTTGATGCAGTGCTCCCGTACCAATTAGGAAAATACCACTAGTGCTTCCTTCAACTTGATGTTCCTCAGTACAGTGCTTTTGGTGATAACTTTACAAAGTAGGAAATGAGACCATATTGCAAGCATTAGCATTTGATAGAATTATAAGAAAAAGAACCTCAAGAACAGTAATTATTCAATGCTGCAGAAACCATTTCATCTTTACTTTCTGTTCACAGTCTTACCTCTCCCACTCAGTTCAGTATCTTTGTTCTGCGCCCTTGAACATTCCTTTTCTTACTGCAACCCCTCCACCTCCCATGTTTTATGTTCAATGCTGTATCGTACCCAGACGTACAAGAATTTAAACGTGTTTAGAAATATAGTGAACAAACTTTGCTTAGCTCCAAAATGAAATGCATGTGTACTGTGCTTCCAACTTTGTGAACTATGGTACTGAATGTCTGAGTTACACACATTTTTGGAGAAAAACAATGGGTTTTCGAAATCCCAAGTAATAGAATGTACTGTATAAAAACTAACAGCTGGCTACACAATTATATTTTGGATTTCCCCATTATTTTTTACAATTTTCACTTCACTAAATTTCTCCCAAATACCAGAGCATTGTTGCAAAGGTGGCCTGCTCTTAGGTCTCAGCAATTTTGTAATCAGCCAGTAGGAGGCATACAGAAACAACTTGGGTGAGTGACTGGTTAACTTTTTTTCCTATAGGGGAGCCCTTACTTTCACTTTGTACCATTCATGGTCTAGATAACAGTCCATGGTCTAAATAGGATCAGAAACACACAATGTGGGGAATTCCAAGCACAAACATGTCTTTCTACTCCTTGAGGCAGAAAATATCTGCACCAAACCACTGTACAATCAGTATGCTCACCTAAAGTATTATGAACTGGCCTCTGCAACGGTACAAAATCATACCATTCTGTTTAATTATTAAGCATCTGTGGAATTACTGGCAAAGTACCATTCGCAGGTGAATATCACTGCATAGCCAATCCAATGACAAAATCTAGCTCCAAAACAGCACATTATAAGGGTGGCTGTTCTAAGACAATATTAAAAATAGTATTGCTAGTGTTGGGGACATTTGCTATGAATACATAGAACCACTGGCCAAAAAAAAATGCCAACTTTAGGAAAAATAGATTTGATAACAGGAGAGACATTTTTTCGGCTTAGACAATGTAGTTCACTAGATGGTACTGGACATCGAAAACTCATACTGGATGTAGGAGACATCAGTTGTTTCAGCACAAATAAATATGAGTAGTTGACATGTGATTTTGGATGTTTTGGTGAACATGAAATCATCCATTTAACAGATCATCCACACATAGCAAAATCCATTAGTGCACATTAATATATTTGAAATCAATTGGAGCCTAGAATAAAACATCCCCAACAAATTGAAAGTTTGCCATCAGCTGCCATCAACTGAAATTGAGAATGTGACTTCTAAAATTAGACACAAGCTTGATTAGAGACTTTTCAGTGTTAATTTAATAAACTTCATTTGTACAATATGGAAAAGTCTCCAATTGATTGTGCGGTCATAGACTGCTCCCATTCTACATTGAGTTACACTCATCTTGCACTCAATTCTACTCCACTCATGCACTCTCCATGTGGTACTCGGCAGGTTACAGAACAAACTCACACTCACACTGGAAAAATTCCAACAATTAAGATGCTTTGAACAAACGAATACAAAATAATTTTTTTTTTTACCTTTTGCTTAAACTACAGTCGCTCAGTAGGCAAAATAATTTGAACATGGCTTTGTATTTAACTACATAATTATTCTGACAATGTCATCTAAAAAATCCATTGTGTTTTTTTAAACAATTACAGCACTCTTTAATTTAGCATTCACACATGCATACATTGTTTTGAAACAAACAGCCATCATTTTTCAGTGTTGGGTCAAAGGGGGGGATGGGGCCATAGCAAAATTGCAGTGTGACACCAAGACCCACAGAGGCTGCTGGACAATGGCAATACCCGTTTTAAGACTGACCAAAAGGATAAGGGCCATGGAAACCCTGAAAAGAAAAAAAAAGAATAGTGAAAATGTTTTTCTTAGCAACAGGAACAGAATTTCATGGGAGTAGTGTGTTAGTATCTATTTCCAGTTAGTTTAAAGTAGGGCTGTAACGAAGCCTCAAGTATGGACGTGATTTTAGATCGGTTTAAAAGCAAAATATCAATCTCCCAAGTTCTTATTCAGACTTCCATTTCTGTCCTCACTCTTTCATCCTCCCTCTTTCTCCCTCCACCTCTCCCCTTCCATTCATAATTGATAAGACAGAAGAAAAAGCCAACTAAAAAAATGTTGAAATCTCAATTTGGAGGCTTCAGTTCAAGTCCCAGGTTCAAGTGACCTGAAGCTTCGTTATTTTTCCAGGGCCAATTTTGGCAGGCTCAGTTACATGACTTTGGGGTGGCCTGGAAAATTCTTCCATTGTCTGCAGAATTGAGAATCCTAATGAACAACATCTGGGAAGAGAAACTACTTAATTGCCCAAATCAGTCACAAAAAATCCTAATCATTAATTCAGAAAGCCGATGATGCTCAAAAGTATTTTTTAAAAGGCTTCGTTACCGCTCTAGCCTGAAACAATTACTGCATATCCATGCAACCGTCTGTTCTACTAACCCATGGAGTCAGACAAATGAGGTTCTGAATTACATAACAAAAGTCTACCACTTTATTTCCATCATCACAACAGGAAGTTAGAACAGCCTCTTAGGCTGAAAGGAAAAGAAATATAAAGGGAGTTGTAGGCAAGTGACACAGTGATACAAGCTTGTTGGAGCTCCAAAGCACTGCAGGCCAGAATCATGTTGCCACAAGGTGAAGCTCTATTCTCAACTGTGCCATCATGAATAGTGGAAGCTGTTACTTCCTCACAGGTGAGTCAAAACAAAAATCAGAGTGTCAGTTGACTTGTGCCACTTTGGCATGTCATCTAGAAAACAACTATGCAGCATGAATGGCAAAGGCTAGAGTGAAGGTCTCCAACCCATCCCCCATGCAATGTAAGACAACATGAAAAGGGATGGGGGGGTGGGGGGAGGGGGGTGAGGCTGGTGAGGAGGAAAAACATAGTTTCCATTAACTTTCAGGTGTATATTCGATTCCTAACTCGACCTTCTACTCTGGACCAGAAAAACTGGTGACACTGCACCAGTCACATGATGTAGGATTCTTCTGGTCCAAATTCACATCCCTATGCACATCTCAAAGTACTCTTTACAACCTTCACTGCTCAATGGCCAAATAATATACACACCTGCTAACAACTCAAAGAAGCTTTATCTATTAAAATGATGCTTTATATTTACTATAAAAAAATATGGCTGGCAGAGATACAAGGCAGTAATATATGAGTTACTGTGAAAACTGAAGTTTCACTCACAGGTTTATGTTATTAGAAACCCTCCATTTGATTTCTGCCTTGTATCTCGCTGCCAGTCATCCATCACCCCACAGAACTGAGGCCATTCCAACTTCCTAATTGGATGTGGTGGCATTTGTGTAATCAACATTTCTCTGTGGCATTCTGTAAAGTCAAGCACACACAAAATTATGGTTCAAAGACACAAAAGAAAAAGAAAAAATTCGAATAAAAATTCACCTTAAAAAAATACACAGAAATGAGTGCTGGACTAGGAATTTCACAATCCCAACAGCCAGATTTAAAATATTTTATTTTATATAGTTGACCCTCACAGATGCCTACTAAATTTAGTTGTATTAATAGCTCCTAGAGCCCAGCCATCAATCTCACACTGTACTTACCCAGCCATATTAATCCTTTTCCAAACTCAAGTGCAAAATTTCTATCCAAATATGACTGGCACTTTTTTGGAGATCATTAAAGAATCAGATGTCCAAGTAGAACATTATCAATGACTTGACTATTTCAGTAGGCATTGATATTTTGTTTGTAGTCATGTCATGGGGTGGGGAAAGTCAACCACCAACTAAAGTAAATTGCAGTGAACATCTTTCAAAGTAAAACATTTGATACAGAATTATAATCTTTATTGCCTGACGAGAAAAAATTCCTCAAAATGGAATAATGGGACTTCCATCTTACCCAAGATTAAGTGTCTTTGGAAGCCTCCATCTCCTCAAAAAACTCAAAAATGTTGTTGCCTCCCATCACCACAGAATATATGCTTCATGTCACATATTCTGAAAACAGAAGGAAAAGCAGCAATATTGAGCTGCAATGCCTCACAATGTGCAACAAGCACAGTATTAAGCTTATCATTCCTTCAGCCTTGCTAGTGTGCTTTTCACAGTTTACAATTATGTACGAGTATAGAGAGAAGTATTCAATAAACAGTGCTCTCAAAATACGTAGTTATATACCCTACACTTTGCCCACACCCACTTCACAAAGCAATTCAAATAAAAGTGCCATGCTTCTACCAATGCATTCAGACTCTCGGGAAAGCAGACAGCTGAATCTGTTAGGCACAGAAAATAGATTTCAAACAATTCCAGCTTTATGACATGATTCCTGAAGATGGCACAGTTCCTACTGTTCACAGAATGCACTTAACAAAAGAAATGCTTGCAACTGTTCACTCAATCTAGCAATTCTTAAATCATCATAAATAACTCCATCAACTACAACTGATTATACAGCTTCACACCTTACAGTACACACCACTGATCCATGTCAACTTTTCACGACACCACAAATTTGGTAGTTTTGGATCTGAGTTTAAATATGTTCAATTCCTCATGTAAACAACCATTCACTTATCAGAGATTGTAAACATTACTGCAGAATTAATAAATTTGTCAGATTTTAAGAAAAGCTCCCTCATAGCTTAGTTAAAACAGGCCATGTGTAACTCAGTCACAGACTAGAGAGAAGAGTACAGTTTTGATTCCCAGTCTGTTAGCCAATCTTAGCCTGGGTGGCAGTGGGGCACAACAATTGGCCTCAGCTGGAAAGAGGGAAATCAAAAGGTTCACGCTCTTATCAGTAGCCAATGGCTCCTGCTGGAAATTACATGCGTGGGGACAGGATTGGTTGAGCCGTGATGTCTCCGTAGTTCAAGAGCCTGCCAACAATAACTGTCAGGTCTGTTGCATAAGGAACAGCCCTTTGGGTGAAGAATGAGAGCATGACTGCCATCCATGAAACTGTAGGTCAATGGCAGTCAATTCCTTTAGAAGACGGAAAGATTTGGCAAAAACCCTGGACAAAAAAAATCAAAGCATCAATAAAGCTTGCAAAAATTCCATGTGAAAGATGTGCTTATGAGAACTGTAGCTGTAAGCATGCCTACTTCAGTTGGAAAACCTTACCCCCTCCTTCCCTTTTAAGGCAGCAGGAGAAAGGGGGAACAGAGGGATAAGAACAGGTAAGAATTCAAAAACACAAAAGGGAGTGGTCATTCGTGTTTACTTAAAGAAATTATAGGTCAAGATTGCAATTAGTCTTATTCTAGTCATTTTATTATTACCAGAAATATAAGGAACCTTTATGAGACTGTCCAAAAATATATGTCCTAGAATGGCTTGACAAGTATGGGAGAAGATAAATTTTCTTGATATGATCCAGAGGAACTTTAGAAAAAAAAATTTAAAATTACTAATTATAAAATGAGGGGAGGAGTAAATATTTTTACCCACATCCCAGTACTAATCTAATTGCACCTCTGGTCAGCTTATTAAGTCACTTCTCCAAGCTTATGTGGGTCAGGTTTAAGCATACAATACAAGATAAATAATTCAACAAAATAGCTCAGATTTTTAAGTTTTGTAGAATTGTGACCTTCATTTGTCATTAAAAAAAATTCAGATTAATTGAATAGGTTCTGTTCCTTCAAAAGAAAGTTCAGAAAATTGTCTAAGATGTGCGCTAGCTGAACAAATGTACTTTCAATGCTTTTAGTTATCTGCAGAGTTACTGTAAACATTCAGCTCTCTACTTAGCTGAAGTACACAAAACATGCTAATAGTTTCAACTAACTAGTCTAATACCAACTGAAAAAAGAGGTCTCTGTCCAAGTGCCCTGTTTATATGGTCCCTCCATTTTTCAAGCTTCCGGCTCTCTTGCACACATTTTAATGACACATCTTCATAACAGTGGTAAGCTGCCAAACAAAGCATCAGTTTATGCACAAAATTAACAGAATTACAGCTTTATTCAAGTTGGATAAAAATATGAAAAAACCTAAGCACCAGGCTTATTCTGCATTATGAAGAAAAAAAATGCATATACATACCACCTTTCACATTCTCAGGAGATCCCAAAGTGTGTCACAGCCAATGGATTATTTTTCAAGTATATCACGATTGTGTCAGCAAACACAGTAGCTAATTTACACATAATAACGTTTAACAAACACCAAGTGAATGAATAGCCAGATAAACTGTTTTGATGCTATTGGTTGAGAAAAATGTTGGCCAGGACACTGGAAGAACATCCCTCCTTATCTAATATCATGGGATTTTTATATCCACCTGAACAGGCAGGTGGAGCCTTGGCTTAAATGTTTATCTGAAAGAGGGCATCTGCGACATTGTTGAATTCCCTCCGTAATGACGTAGTAACAAGTGCGTTTGAAATAATAGTGATAACAGTGGTGGCTCATGGGCACCTGCAAGGTATGCCTGGGACGAATCAACAGCCTAAAAATGTTTACTTTACCTCCTTTCCTCAGGTAACTTGCCAGATGAGAATTCTATTTCTTCCTGATTTTCAATCAGAAGGGTATAAGTGAGAGACAAAGTTATTGTTTATCCCATCAGAAAATCAGATATGCCTTTAACACACTAAATTTTAAAAAAATTGACTGACTATTCTCAAATTGAACAATGCTTTGTTTGTAAGCTTCATCATTGTATTAGAGCATGGAGAAAGCAGCAGCTTTAATCCATATTGAGAATTCTAATTTATTAGACTGACAAGCACATCAACAATAGCATATTCTTGGAGTTGTAGACGATAAAAAGGTGTAACATGTATACAATGATGCAGTCTGGGAGTTTGCTACTTGCATGAAATACTTTACTTAGGGACCTAAAAGATGTTGCAGAACTCAAGCCCCAAGCTTCCGAGGGGAAAGACAAAGACATATCAAACACAAAAAAAAATACAATAGGCAAGTTAAAAAGGATTGGGTTTATTTCTGCATGTTTTGTGTTTATATTACAAATTTCATTTTTAGCACAACGCCTTCTGGTTACTGAAAAAATTAGATGGCAGGCAAAGGGACTCAAAAAGTTATAGATCGAAGCCCCATTCTAGGACTTGAGCACCCAATCTAGGCTAATGCTTTAGCACAATACCAAGTGTTGCATTGTCAGATGTGCCTAATGAGATGTCAGATTGAGGCCCTATCTGTTCAGGTACACATAAAAGGTCCCACGGTACTATTAGAAGAAAGCAATTTTCCTCGTATCCTGGCCAACTCAACCAACGCTATCAAGTTAAGATTAAATGGTTACTTCCCTCATTTGCTGCTGATGAGACCACAGTGCAAGAAAAATGGCTGCTACAATAGCCTAAGTAGCAGTAACTACCTTTCAGAAGCAATCTTTTGGGACATCCTGAAAACATCAAAAGGTGCAAGTTCTTTCATTAATAGTAAACTGGTAAAATGGCTCAGTATGATGCTCAGAAAACTGAAGAGATGTTTATTATAGAATAAGTCTATTAGAAGCTTCAAGATTTCTGACATATCTACGACAAAATATGCAAAGCTTTCTGGGTACCAGAATTTGTTGGAAGTCAGAAGCTACAGGTTGAGAAACAGTATTAGTGTCAAGGGAACAGGAATTTGGTATTTAAATTTGGAACCCAAACCAAGAGCAATGGCTCTATCAGTACACATGTAGTTTACTGCAGAGCTATATAGATCAGCAAAGTTCCAGCTTCAATTCCTGCTCTGTAGTTAGGGTCAGATGATCTCTGCAGTCAGAGGTAAGGGGCAGATCTCAGCGTCCCTGGACGTTTTTGGCGGCGGTGGTGGGGGCGAGGGGGAGAGACAGGAAAAAAAAAGGGGAAGAAATAAATCACTAATACAAAAATAAAATATTGCAGATGCTGCAAATCTGAAATAAAAAAAGAAAATGCTGGAAATGCTCAGCAGGTCTGGCAGCATCTGTGGAGAGATAAAGAGTTAATGTTTCAGGTTGATGACCTTTCATCAGAAATAAGACATCGTATGTTCCCATTCTTCGTTGCTATCCAGTTGCCCCTACTGGCAAGCATGTCCATGCTGATAAAGGACACATTTCTGTTCGGCCATGGTACACCTCTCCCCGCCCCCATCATTGACATCATCAGGCTATACAACCTTCATAGTCTAGGTTTACACATAAAAACCGTCATTTACGCCAACACATCACCACTTACAGGACAGATGGCGAGACAAATGGTGCCTTTCTTTGAGTGAATTTGAACAAAGTACTTTCCCATTTTATCTCCATGAGGGGGAAAAAATGTACAACTTTGAACGTGGTGTAATTATATCAACCAGTAAGTAGTGGAGTGCCCCAAGGATCAGTGCTAAGGCCGCAGCTATTTACAATCGATATTAATTACTTAGATGAAAAGACAGTAATGTATCCAAGTTTGCTGATGATACAAAGGTAGATGGAAAGGTGAGCTGTGGGGAGGACACAGAGAGGCTGCAAAGAGATATAGACAGGTTAAATGAGTGGGCAACAATATGGCAGATGGAGTATAATGTTGGAGTGTGCAAAGTTATTCACTTTGGTCATAAGAATAGAAAAGCAGAAGTTTTTTTTTAAAAAGGAGTGAAACTTGCAACTGTTGATGTTCAAAGAGACTTGGGGTGCTTGTACAACGAAAGCAGAAAGTTAACATGCAGGTACAGAAAGCAATTAGGAAGGCAAATGGCATGTTGGCCGTTACTACAAGGGGATTGCAGTACAGGAATAAGGAAGTCTTGCTACAACTGTACAGGGTTTTGATGTGGTTAGAACTGGAGTACTGTATGCAGTTTTGGTCTCCACATTTAAGAAAAGATATACTTGCACTGGAGGCGGTACTGCGAAGGTTCACTAAATCGATCCCTGGGATGAGGGGTTTGTCCTGATGAGGAGAGGCTCAGTAAACTGGGCCTATATTCTCTGGAGTTTAGAAGAATGAGTGGCAATCTCATTGAAACATACAAAATTCTGAAGGGGCTGGATAGAGTAGACAGATTGTTTCCACTGACTGGTGAATCTAAAACATGGGAGCACAGTCTTGGGATAAGGGGCTGATCATTTAGGACTGAGATGAGGAGAAATTACTTCACTCAAAGGGTTGTGAATCTTTGGAATTCTCTACCTCAGAAGGTTGTGGATGCTCCATCGTTGAATACATTCAAGGCTGGGATATGCAGTTTTTTGGTCTCTCAGGGTATCAAGGGATATGGCGAGCGGGCGGGAAATAGAGTTGAATCTTATCAGCCATGATAGTTTTAAATGGTGCAGCAGGCTTGATGGGCCATAAGGTCTACTCCTGCTCCTATTGCTTGTGTTGTGTCTCAGCACAGGAGGCTGGTCAAAGTAATGTTAAAAATCACTACTCAAGGTCTTCCATTTATTGAAAGCTGTAATTGACCAGTGCTTTAAAATTCTCTGAGAGAAAATAATGAATAAACTGAATGGATAAAAGATAAAGCTCCCTTTAAAAATAATTGGTTGATCATATTACTTCTTTACAAATTTATAGGTCACAAAAGCCCATGCAACAGTACATGAAATTCCAAAACTGTATTTGACAAAGCTTACAAAATCAAACATTTTACACATGGCAAGGAAAGAGGAAAAAACTGCCAACAACCCTCTAAATGGCACATTTATCAAAATCTTTAGTTCATTATCCCAGAAGATCAGCGCCAGATTTTGCTGTCAAAATAACAGTGAGGCTAGTGGCGCAGCAACTTCAGGGGAAGAGCTGTTAAATACCAATATCTAAAAGTTGTTGGAGTCGTGTTGCTCTGCCATTAGTTTCGCAACAGCAGTATTGCTGTCTGTCCTACCATTGGCAGGCATTAAATATCATGAAGTTGATGTATTTGTATGGTAGACACAAGCTAAGCTCACCACACAAAGTTAAGTCTCGTCATTTCAAGCGCAAGCACTCTCAACGACGCAACACTTATTAATTACTGCCAATTAACTTCTCTGGGATGGAAAATTAACTATTATAAGTGTGGAGTCGGAGTCCTTCAAGTATTAATTGTTGTTGAAGATTTATTAAGTGTCAAATTTAAAATAATTTTTTTTGTCTCTTCTCTCACTTAGTCCAATCTTTCTTTCCCTCTTGCTTTATCTTTCTGTACTTGATTTGACATTGAATTCTTCTCGTTTTTGTTTATTTCTCAATCTAATGGTTAAGGAGATCTAGTTCATTGCCCTGTTCACTCTGATGCCAGATGCCGTTTCCCTCGCTGCGCCATTAAGCAATTTAATGGGCAAAAATTTGAAAAGCTGAAGAGTGCAGAGGTGTCTAATGGCAGACACGTTAGCTGCCCAGCTACAGAAAAATCCGGCCATTTAATTCGCAAATAATCAGCACTGCAGACTTGAACATATTCATTAATGCTCCCACTCCAGATCAAGTGTAACACACATCAGATACAAGGAACAGTGTTGACTAAGTTTCACCAAAAATGTGCTTTAACTTGAAATTTAGAAGAGCACTCATACTACACCAGTGTCAACTAGAGCATGGCTACCCAACCCAAACCTCCAACCAGAACCGACGACATGTGTCAGGTTCGGGTTGGGTCGGGTCTCTATTCCGGGTCTGGCACTCAGGCTCCGGTCGGGTTGAGCCGAGTCGGACACAGTGCTCTCGGAGAGAAAAACTTCAAAATTTGAACAGCCAGGACGTCAAGTCGGGAAACGTGCATCCGGACTCCGCACTATCTTCGGGGAGCAAGTGAACATCTCCAATCCATGCAAGGTACAGCACAACCTCTTTGATACAATCAACTTCATTCCGGTAGTTGGGTCGAGTCGGTGCGGGGAAAAAAAAATCAGAGGACTCAGGCCGGGTCAGATGTAATTCTGTCGGGTCCGGGTCGGGTTTCAATTGCATACCCGAGCAGGCCTTTAGTGTCAACACCACCCATGTCAAGTGCTCTATTCTCCACTGCTGTCAACTTCAGGGCTTTGGATACCAGGAAACAGTAATAATGTTTAACATGGGGAATTTTTGTGTAATGGCTAAGTGCCCACCAGATACTGAATTAGAACGCTCCAGCACATTTAGTATGGAACTAATATAGTCATATAATTCACATCAAGGAGTAAGTGGTTTAAAAACAAAACGGTGTTCAACATTATTAGCACTTCATACTTCTCTTAGCCCCAAAATGAGACAACTTGAATTTATATAGCGCCTTTAACGGAGAAAAATGTCCCAAGACACTTCACAGAAGCATAGTGATTCAAAAATTGACATTAAAGAGATACAGAGGGAGACTGTAAATTTGGTCAAAGAACTGGGTTTTAAGAAGTCTTTTAAGACTTTTACAGGAGGAGATACAGGTGAAATGGCGGAGAGGTATATGGAGGGAATTTCAGAGCTTCGGCCTTGGATAGCTAGTGGCAAGCCTGTCAATGGTGGGGTGAAGGAGTGGAGGTTACACCAGAGGCCAGAGTTGGAAAAGTGCAAAGTTCTGAGGGCAAGGTTCAGTGAGGCAGTGGCCAGGGAGAGACTGGAATCAGTGGCAAGGGAATGAAGTTTATGCTGGGTGGAGGGGCGAGGGAAAGGGCGAAAACAATGGTTCAGTCCTCTCATACTTAATTGAAGGAAATTGGGACTCACGCTGGACAAGCTGAAAACAGAGGCAATGGAGTGGGTCAAGAAAGGTGGTGGTGAAATACAGCTGGATGTTGTCAGCGTACATATGGATGTGACATTGTGTCTCCAGATTACGTCATTGAGGAGTAGCACATAAACAAGAAATAGGGAGCCTAGAATGGAGGCAATAGTGCAGAAATGGGAAAAGAAGCCATTGCAGGAGGTTCTCTGGCTATGACTGCACAGATAATACGGAAGCAGTTGACGACAGTCCCATTCAACTGAATAATGGAAGAGAGGTGTGATCAATCGTGTCAAAGATTGCAGAGTGGTCAAAAGGACAAGAAGTGCACAAACAATTACAGATGATACCATTTGTGACTTTGATTATGGCCATTTCAGTGCTGTGGCAGGGGTGAAAACCTGATTTGAGAGATTCATGGAAACATGGAGTTGTGGGCAAGTTGGGAGAGTGATTAATATATTCAAGGACTCTAAACAGGAATGAAAGATTGAAGATAGAATGGTAGTTTGCAAGAACAAGAGGGGTCAAGGGTGGGTTTTTTTGAGGAGGGACGTCAGACGGCAGTTTTGAAAGGGAGGGAGACAGTACTTGAGGGGGAAACATTTGCAATGTCAGCTAGCATGGGGCCTGAGAAGGATGGCTGAATGGTCAGCAATTTAGTTGCAACACGGTTGAGACAGCAGGAGGTTGACAACATGAGCTCTGTGACGCAATAAGGGAGACATGAGAGAAAGAAGCAGGTTCAGAGCTCGGGCAAGGAAAACCTTCGGGAAAATAGTGTGACCATGAATATGGGCAAGAGAGTTTATATGGAAAGAAATGTTAAGGAAGGAGGAAAAGACTTAGGAGAGAGGCCAAGTTGCGATGCAGGTTGAAATCACTGAGGATAAGGAGGCACTCAGTGCAAAGATGATGGGGAGTAAGGAATGAGGATATCCTGATGAGAAACCTGGGTGGGTGGGAGAGAACAAGGATTTTTTTTTATATAAAGAGAGTGAGATGGGTGGAAAATGCGAAGTGTTCAAATGGAGACGGTACCAGGAGGAGTGGATGAGACCAAGGTGAGATTTAACGATAAGGACCACGCTGCAACACGGACAGTATGCACACAGCAGGTAGCGGAAACTATAGCCAGGTGGGGAGGCTTCAGTATGGGGGGAAATTGTTGACAGCCATGAATCATGTTTCTCTTAATGACATGATTTCAATGCAATCATCCATAAGGCTGTGGACAGTAAGGCCATAATTTGAATGGAAGAGCATTCTGGAGGAAACTGCAGAGAGGCAGTAATTGTTGATCTGCTGGCACAGTTCAAGGGGTCAGCTGTGGGTTGAGTGATTGAGACAGGAAGGATGACGAGATTGGGCACCAGAAGATTGCAGCTGGGATAGCTGCTCTAAAAGGAGGCAACAAGTGGCTCGATGGGACCTTTGGAGAATGCTGACAGAGGGGAGCTGTGGTCTTATTCAAGAAGTATTCAAGCCTGTGGCAGTGACTGGATAGTGAGAAGGAATAATCATGGTCTGGGGCAGTAATTTCGGGGGCTGGTGGGGTGGGTGCCGCAAATTGTTAGATTGGGGAGAAATGAGAGGTGATATAACTGGGTGACAGAGGAGAGGAAGGCAGGAAAGAAGATCCCAACAGGGGTAAAAAGGGGGAAATAAATCGGCTTGGGTCTGAGGAGTAACCAAATATGTTTGTGAATGGACAATGTTCCCTTTAAGGCATGCTTGTGCACAGCAATCTGGAATGTACCACACATTGAAATAAAGAGGCCACTCACAACTTCATGGAAGAGCAGTGACGTTTAAAATGCAAGTTGCCCATGGACAAAAAAGTAGCACTCAGGAGTTTTTAGCCCGCCAATACAAATTTAGAGCTAGCACTGAGCAGAGTAATGAAAAATTAATCAAAATTAGCACAATAATCATTTCCTCAGAACGGACATCAATAAATTCCTTCAATCCTGTTAACTAGCTCCTCCCTTTTGAAAAATTCTAGCTTCAGGCCAATTCCTCAAGGGACTGGGCACAGTACATAGTGAGAAGTTTATTTTGAAGAACTTCTAAGTAGAGTTTTACCATTGCTCATTCCCTAGAGCCCAGGATGCTTTGCTACAATTCACCATTTTCTTCCCATGCACTCCCATCTCCAACTGGGAACTGAGCAAGTGAAGATCACAGGCAGAACCTTACATACCGTTACACTCTGGTGCAGCACACAAAGCAACATACTACGTCACCTCATGAAGCATAAAATAGTATCGAGGGAAAGCAATTAGCAGCAATAGATCAGAACGACTTATGTCACATCAAAATTGTAGTTGATCGCTTTGAATTAAAAAGGCAATGATTGCTGTAAGTAGATTGTCACAATTTTTCATGTACAACTTTTTTTTGTATTTCAGTGACCTCTTTATTAATTGATCTACAATTAGGCCATTCTAAGCACGGAGGTCTTCTAACTGTTTGGCTTTCAAGTTTATGAAAGTGGCCCAAGACTCACAACGTAAACCACCTGAGCAGAGAAAGGGAAATCAGAAAGGGAAAAAAAAGGCCTTAAAGGGTTTCATTGTAGCTACTGCCAATATCAGTGTTGAAACCCAAGATGGTAAACTAATGATACTCTTCTTCTCTTCTCCCCAGCCCTGAAACCATTTGGCGAATCCCTTACGTCTTTCATGCTGATTAGAACGAGACCTTCATGGAGTATTTCTTGTCTTAAAAAGGCTGGTTGTTTATCATCAATAGGATTGTGTTCAATTAATTATGCATTCTTACAAACTTGTCACTTCAGGTGTGTTGAACCCAGCCTCTGACAGGATTTGGTCCTGCAATTATAGGAGGTAGAAGTTTATCACATTCTCACCAATGCAAGTTCCCTTTATTAAATAGAATACATTAAATTGTTTAACAAAACACCCATTGGTGTTACTTCCACTACAGCTGTCAAGTGAATTAAATATGCAGCATCCAATGTCAGTTATACTTAGAACATCTGGCAACATCAGCAAAACATTGGTGACTTAAAACAGTTACATCAGAAATATTCTTGAGCTGGAAAAACTGATCAGAGGTCAAAGCAAGACTAATCAGTCGAGAAACACTTAGACGACTCAGGTACGGGGATTTAGGACTCATAGGTTCTCCTAGAAACTGAAATGCTGCCTTGGAAAATTGAAAAGATTTCCCTGTTCTTTTGCCAATTAGCTTCCAAACACCACATCACAGCAAGGAGTTAAGGAGTATACGGTTATGTAGAAACAGAATTTGGTGAGAAGTTAATCTCACTCTTCAATTTTGGTTCAGTTGGTCTAATCAAAAAAAACTTATACTAAACTGGTATCCTCAAAATGATTTAGCCCAAGGACAAACAAACCCATTTAGTGTCACAGACTTTCTTGCAGTACACTCACATTGGCAGTTTTCATATTCAAAATAGACACTTACCACAGACGATCAAGAACTTGCACTGGAAATGTAAGCACTTCACCAGCCCGACACCAAAAGTATAAAAACAAAAACTACAGTCCCCCATCTAATATAGTACTTGGAAACCAAAGCTCATCGCTTAGCAACTGGACAGTTAAAGTGAATTCAGTTCCCTACATTCTACAGCACTGGTATATCACCATACAAAAATAAGGCACAATCCTAATCTATCATTTTTCTCAATTAATTCAAAAATATTTCAAGTTGCAGCATATACTAATCCAGTTAATATTATTTTAAACCTTTCCCAACACATTCCTATATCATACCATCTTTATTATTGGAGTTGTCCTCCTTTCAAACAACAAGATCATAAAGATAATCTTTCTAACAAGGCCCTCACTAGAAGATAACTTTTGTTTCACTCAGACAGCTTTGCAGAGGGTCATTTAAATGCTGTTGATACAACTAGTAAATATTTCAGCTATGTGCTGGAGTACTTCTGTGCATGAAAAATGTATTAAAGGCTCTCCCAAATTATCTTTGTGCATCATTTGAGCAAATGAATGCCACTGGGTACTCAAGAGTTGTCTCTGCAAAATATCATGTGCACTGCCTGTTCAGACTTCTACTTTAATCATTTTGATGGAGCAGGGCAGAAATGAAAGATGGGTTTTTGTTTCCTTATTCTGATTTCTTTTCAAAATCAAAATCATAAAGCTCAATTTTGTGAAGGACTTTTTTTCTTAACTCCCCTCAACACTCCTGTCCTGACTAGTGGAGATTCACAGTGGAATATGGCTCCCTGAGCACCAGCAGTCCTCTGGTACCTATTTCCAAAATAACCTGTGTAAACCCGGTCATCTGAAAACACCATCAGCAGAAGGGGTCCCAATCCTTGTCAAGTCTCTCACTTACACTTGATGGATTATTAATTGTGTTTCAGGGACAGGAACCCCAAGAAACTTGTTCCTTCCTTATCTGAGAAGGCAGCTAATGGTAGGATCCACTTTGACTCACCATTGCCCCAGCTAAAACTGGCTAATAGCACAGACCAGGAATTCAACCTGGGACCTTCGTACTGTTTTCAAACTGTTTACTGAAGCCTCCCTCCTGTCCAACGTAACTATGAGGCATTCAGAGTCGAAGAGAGGGAAAAAAACCTCTGATTAAAAGTAGAATTTCCAAATATTTTTCATATCTAATAATGGGTAAGCTAAGTATGTGTTTACCCAGTTTATAAAACTTGCATTTCAGGATTATACTGATTCTGGGCTTCACACAACCAGCAGACAGCTGTACTTCAAAAAAAAACATTTTAGTGTAGCCAGAAATGGAAGTCAGATCCCCAGCTGAAGGATCACAAGCAACTGACAGACCAACTCACTTGCACTAATTCAGGACCACACATCGCACTATGCTCTATCTTAAGGCAAGGAAAAAAGTCCTGGTTGCCCGATACTGGACAAGTATGAATATTCAAGACAGAGGATTCAGCTACAGACAGTGTACCACACTCCTGACTGAGAAAGCAATAGGAACCGGGCAGATTAAGAAAGAAAACAGATAAGATACCAAACTAGAAAAAGACAGTTAAGAATCAAAACAGTGAAACTTAAAATGAATTATAAAACAAAGCTCAGATTTTTCATTTTATTTACAGAACACTATTAACATACATTTGTGTTCTTCAGCCTCTGTAAGCATTCAAATACTCTTATGAAGCTAAGGATGCAAAATGTAGTTCATCTCCCAGTGTCAAGAAAACTGCACTCAAAAGGATTTTATGTCAAATTCCAGGTCACAGGAAAGTCAACCATCTATATTTGTTGTTGTCCAGGGGCAAATAGGAGAGAACAGAAAGCTTACCAGTACAGTGCATCATTACATTCCAAGATAAAACGGATGAAATTTTCACTCTCACGAATGGCGAGAGTACTTTGAATTGGGTAGTTCAACTTCAATTTTACAACACAAAATGAGAAAGACTCCCTTCAAATTTTAACACAACCTCACTAATCCAGCAATCGCTTCTGAAGTTAAGGTTTACTTGCATCAAGAGTTAACAAAAAGATGGTAAGGCTCCTATTCCATCTGGCCTGCAGAATGACCTGAGCTGGGGATCTTCAATGGTGCATCAAGGAATAAAATGGGAAAAGGTTCTCTCCCAACACTATCATCCCTCAACTTCATGAGCTCACTCACACATGCATATAAAAAATAGAAAAAGGGACAAACAAAATAAATCATTCTGTGTTTACCTGACTGTAAGTCACCACTGATAAGTTGCTAGAGTGACTGTTAGGGGAGATATTTACAGAGTTCTGCGACAGTCCATTTTGATCTTGTTCATTTTGGTCTTCAGTTGGGCCCCATGCATTTTTACTGATGGGATTTGTACTTTGGCCCCCGGGGTCCTTCACATTGTTGTCTTCAGATTGCCTGTTTTTCTGTGGTGATGCGAAAGGGTTAAAATTGCCTTCAATCTTGCGACAGGGTTGTGAAGAAAATTCTGTTTCAAATGAAGAAAGCTGCTGCGTAACTCCTAAAAGGCCTCCGATTTCAACACTCAGAATCACCCAAATCACATCTGAGAGTAACACAAAAGCATGGAATTATGATTAGCATGGCAATAATGACAGAGCTGAATTTTTGTTTGTAAAAGTTTCTAATAACCATAGAATCGAGTACAGCTTACATTTAAATATTTTCCACCTCATGTAAACAATTTTCTTTGGCAATCTATATATATATATATATACACAGTTGAGCTTCCAATTAAGATCATAAATGTTGTATACATTTGAATTGCAAAATATCTTTCCTTCTCCAACTTCTATTGCCCTGAGAAAATGATTGTTTGGAAAGGGGGCAGGAAAAAGGAAGGAATAAGGACAGCCAGTGATGCAAATACTGAGTCAGGTAGCATTTGTAAAGAAAGGAAAGATGATTCTAAAGGGCTATGCCTGAAATGGCAAAAGTTTTCCTTTCAGATTTCCAAATTTTGCATTATTTTGTTTTAAGAATAATAAATCTGCTTTCCTTTGCTGCCAATTTGCTGCTATTTTCCTTAAAAAGGCAGACTTGAACTCACAACATTTGGCCTTCCAAGCCCTGTCCAAGGAGGTCATCTTTGATGATGGCAAGATTATTTGCCGATGAATGAACATCACAGCCAAATTCAGTCCTACCTTAAATCGGATAGAGATACACCTACTTTCAGCAAAGGGAGGAGCACAGTCATTAAATTGCAATCAGGGCTTCAGCCATGTCCCCTTCGCAGTCCCCCCACCCCGCCAACGGTTTTGCCAATAAACAATTACATCAAATATGGGATCTTGCCACCACAGACCAGAGATCAAACCAGTTTTCATCCTGCTCAGTACCCACTGAGGTATTAGGCAGGCAAGATATCCGCCTCAAAAGAATTTTCCATCATCATCCCATGTCATGCACAAGGGCTAATTAGAAATGCCCAGTTGACCTGCCCCGAAGCCTCAAATGTCATTCTGTAATGTCATTCACTTAGAAGGTGTATAGGCACAGACAGATGACTCTCATCTCAGTGTTTCCTTACTGTGTGGAAAAAGTTGTCGTCCAGTTAGCGCTACTTGAAAAGCAATAGACAAGAGTATGAATTCATCATATGACAAAATCATGGACGTAAACCATCTTCCTACCAATATCCTATTTGGTGTGATGCTTATGTAGACATTTGAAAAATTGTCCACCTTGGTTATTTTGGGAACTGAATGGGCAGAGACAGCCATATTAACGCAGCTGTTGCATCACAGTTGCTCAATAACACAATTCAATAATGATGTATGGCAGGTTTATTCTTTTAAATTCTGCATTCGTTTCCTTTAGGGAAGGAAATCTGCTGTCCTTACCTGGCCTGGCCTACATGTACCTCAAGACGCACAGCAGCGTGGCTAACTCTTAACTGCCCTCTGAAATGGCCTAGCAAGCCACTCAATTCAAGGGCAATTAGGGATGGGCAACAAATGCTGGCCTTGCCAACAACACCCAGAACCCATGAAAGAATTTTTTTAAAAAGTCCGACAAAATGACTAAATGACACCTCTGGAAAACTGAAGCAGATTTTATCTATTAATGCAGCAGAGCTCTCTTTCTATGCTGGTGCACTAAACGTTAAAATACAATACACTACCATTTGACAAATTCCAAATAAATACAGTCGTAGAGTTATATAACACAGAAACAGGCCCGTCAGCCCATCCTATCCATACCGGCCATCAAGCACCTATCTATTCTAATCCCGTTTTCCAGCACTTGGCCAGTAGCCTTGTATGCTATGGCGTTTCAAGCGCTCATCTAAATACTTCTTAAATGTTCAGAGTTCCTGCCCCTACCACCCTTTCAGGCTGTGTGTTCCAGATTCCAACCACCCTCTGGGTGAAAACATTCTCCTCAAATCCCCTCCAAACCTCCTGTCCTTTGCCTTAAATCTATGACCCCTGGTTACTGATCCCTCCGCTAAGGGAAAAAGTTTCTTCCTATCTACCCCATCTATGCCCCTTATAATTTTGTATAAATCAATCAGGTCCCCCTTCAGCCTTCTCTGCTCTAAGGAAAACAACCCTTGCCTATCCAGTCTCTCTTCATAGCTGAAATGCTCCAGCCCAGGCAACATCCTGGTGAATCGCCTCTGCACGCTCTCCAGTACAATCACATCCTTCCTATAATGTGGCGACCAGAACTGTACACAGTACTCCTGCTGTGGCCTAACTAGCATTTTATACAGCTCCAGCATAACCTCCCTGCTCTTAAATTCTATGCCTCGGCGAATAAAGCTAAGTATCCCATATGCCTTCCTAACCACCTAATTTACCTGTGCTGCTGCCTTCAGTGATCTATGGACAAGTACACCAAGGTCCCTCTGTACTTCCGAGGGTCCTACTTTCCATTGTATATTCCATTGCCTTGTTAGTCCTCCCAAAATGCATCACCTCACATTTCTCTGGATTAAATTCAATTTGCCACTGCTCAGCTCATCTTACCAGCCCATCAATATCGTCCTGCAATCTAAGGCTTTCCTCCTCACTATTTACGACACCAATTTTCATGTCATCTGCGAACTTACTGATCATACCTCCTATATTCACGTCTAAATCATTAATGTACACTAGGAACAGCAAGGTTCCCAGCACCAATCCCTGCAGTACACCACTGGTCACAAGCCAATTTTGGATCCAATTTGCCAAATTGCCCTGGATCTCATGGGATCTTCATTTTTTGACAATCTGCCATGCAAGACCTTATCAAAAGCCTTACTGAAGTCCATGTAGACTACATCAACTACTTTACCCTCATCTACACACCTAGTCACCGCCTCGAAAAATTCAATCAAATTTGTTAAGACATGATCTCCCCCTGACAAAGCTACGCTGACTATCCTTGATGAAACCCTACCTCTCCAAGTGGAGATTAATCCTGTCCCTCAGAATTTTTTCCAATAGTTTCCCTACTACTGATGCTAGACTCACTAGCCTGTAATTACCTGGTTTATCCTTACTACCCTTCTTGAATAATGATCCCACATTTGCTGTCCTCCAGTCCTCTGGCACCTCACCCGTGGCCAGACAGGATTTCAAAATTTGTGTCCAGAGCCCCTGCAATCTCCTCCCTTGCCTCACATAGCAGCCTGGGATACATCTCATCTGGGACTGGGGATTTATCCACTTTTAAGCCCGCTAAAACCCCCTCCATTTCAATGCTAATTTGTTCGAGTATATTACAATCCCCTCCCTGATCTCTACACCTACATTGTCCTTCTCCATAGTGAACACAAATGAAAAGTAATAATTTAAAACCTCACCTACGGCCTCAGGCTCCACATACAGATTGCCACTTTGATCCTTAATGGGCCCCACTCTTTCCCTGGTTATCGTCTTGCCCTTAATATATTTAAAAACGCCGTGGGATTTTCCCTTATCTTGCCGCCAGTGGTTTTTTCATGCCCCCTCTTCGGTCTCCTAATTACTTTTTTTTTTAAGTACCCCCCTAGACTTTCTATACTCCTCTACTAGGGCCTCCCCTGTTTTCAGCACTCTAAATCTGCCATAAGCCTTTTTTTTTCCTTATCCAATCCTCGACATGCATGGTTCTCTGGACATATTGGTCCTACCCTTCATCTTTACAGGAAGATGTTGGCCCTGAACTCTCACTATTTCCTTTTTGAATGACTCCTCCTGATCTGATATAGACTTTCCTACAAGTAGCTGCTCCCTGTCCACTTTGGCCAGATCCTATTTTATCATATTGAAATCGGCCTTCCTCCAATTCAGTACCTTTACTTCCGGTTCATCTTTGTTCTTTTCCATAACTACCTTAAATCTTACAGAATTATGGCCACTATCCCCAAAATGCTCCCCCACTGACACTTCTACCACATGTCCAACCTCATTCCCGAAGATTAGGTCCAGTACAACCCCTTCTCTTGTAGGACTCTCATTGCTGACTCAAAAAACTCTCCTGGATGCACTTTAAGAATTCCACCCCCTTTAAGCCTTTTGTACTAAGACTATCCCAGTTAATATTGGAGAATTGAAATCCCCGACTGTTATTACCCTATTATTTTTACACCTCTGAGATTTGCCGACATATCTGCTCCTCTATCTCTCCCTGACTGTTTGGAGGCCTGCAGTATACTCCCAGCAAAGTGATTTCCCCCTTTTTGTTTTCAAGTTCTATCCATATGGCCTCATTTTAGGAACCTTCTAAGATATCATCCCTCCTTACTGCAGTGATTGACTCCTTGATCAATAGTGCAATGCCACCTCCTCTTTTACACCCTCCCCTGTCACGCCTGAAGATTCTATACCCTGGAATATTGAGCTGCCAGTCCTGCCCTTCCCTTAACCATGTCTCTGTGACAGCAATATCATATTCCCATGTGTTAATCAATGCCCTCAATTCATCTGCCTTTCTTGTAAGACTCCTTGCATTAAAATAGATGCAGTCCAGCCTTGCATTATTTGCTTGTCTCAACAGGTCTACATTTGCTCTGCTTCCAGACTGACTTAGTTTCTCTTCTATGTTTGCCTGTGCATCACCCCCTACTGTACCTCCACTCTGTATCCCATCCCCCTGTCAAATTAGTTTAACCCCCCCACCCGCCAAAAAGCACTAGCAAACCTCCCTGCAAGGATGTTGGTCCTGTTCTCGTTCAGGTGCAACCTGACCCGTACAGGTCCCACCCCTTTCAGAATGTCCTGCAGCTGCTCCGAGACATCCTTGACCCTAGCACCAGGGAGGCAACATACCATCCAGAAGTCACGTTTGCGGCCACAGAAACACCTATCTGTACCCCTTATGATAGAATCCCCTATCACTATAGCTCTCCCACTCTTTTTCCTTCACTCCTGTGCAGCTGAGCCACCCATGGTGCCATGAACTTGGTTCTTGCTACATTCGCCTGAGAAGCTATCTCCCCCAACAGTATTCAAAGGGGAAAATCTGACAGAGAGGGAGATGGACCCAGGGGGCTCCTGCACGACCTGCCCAGTTCTTCTACTCTGCCTGGACGTCACCCATTCCCTTTCTGCCTGAGCAGTCTTTACCGGCGGTGTAAACCACCTCCCTGTATGTGCTATCCACAATGATCTCAGCCTCATGGATGCGCCACAGTATCCCCAGCCGCTACTCCAGATCCGAAACGCGGATTTCGAGTAGCTGCAGCTGGAGACACCTGCTGCACACGTGTTCGCCCTGGACACCAAAAGTGTCCCTGACTTCCCACATTGCACAGGAGGAGCACTCCACGCTGCCGAGCTGCCCTGCCATGACTTACCCTTAACTTACTCCATTAAATTACTCAAAAATTTTGAGATTCTTTACACGAGGGACCTTGATTCCCTAAAAAAAAAACACTACTTACTATATAAAAAAAACTGTAGACCTTACCTTTCTCTTTACTTTAGTTACTAACCCAGCTATTTACTGATACTCCTGAACAGCAGTTACTCACCAACAAATCACCTTGCAGCTTTCCTGTGATGTCGCTGTTCAAATTTTTTTTTTTTCCAAACTCAGTCAGTGCGCGCCAACTCCTGAAGAGGTCCGACTGCTCTCCGCTCCTGATGGTAAGTGAAGGCCCCGAGCCTGGTGTTGAATTTATCCGCTCCGGGTTCTAGGTGCTCCCACACAGGTTCGACTGCTCTCCACTCCTGATATTAGACTCACTGGCCTGTAATTACCTGGGTTATCCCTACTACCCTTCTTTAATAATGGTACCACATTTGCTGTCCTCCAATCCTCTGGCACCTCTCCTGTGGCCAGAGAGGATAAAAAATTTGTGTCAGAGCCCCTGCAATCTCCTCCCTTACCTCACATAGCAGCCTGGGATACATCTCATCTGTGCCTGGAGATTTATCCACTTTTAAGCCCGCTAAAACTGCTAATATCTCCTCCCTTTCAATGCTAATTTGTTCAAGTATATCACAATCCCCCTCCATGGTCTCTACACCTGCATCGTCCTTCTCCATAGTGAACACAGATGAAAAGTAATGTTTAAAACCTCACCTACATCCTCAGGTTCCACACACAGATTGCCACTTTGGTCCCTAATGGGCCCTACTCTTTTCCTGGTTATTCTCTTGCCCTTATATACTTATAAAACGCCTTGGGATTTTCCTTCATCTTGCTCGCCATTGATTTTTCATGCCCCCTCTTCACTCTCCTAATTACTTTTTCATACCCCCCTACACTTTCCACACTTCTCTAGGGCCTCTGCTGTTTTGAGCCCTTTGATCCCGCCATAAGCCTCCTTTTTTTGTCCTTATCCAATCCTCTATATCCCTTGACATCCAGGGTTCCCCAGATTTGTTGCTCCTACCCTTCACCTTTACAGGAACATGTTGGCCCTGAACATAATGCAGAAGAAAATATGCACTTCCCTCTATTCAAAAACCTGTCTTTGCCTTTTGCACATTGAATAGGTAACATTTTGCTCAGCATTTCTGGAGAATTGGGAGGGAGCAGGTGCAGAGAAAGAGGTAAGCGGGAGCAATGCAAGGACTTCTTCAGACTTAGCCTAATTGAAATGCACAGAACTTCACAAACAGCTTGTCGCACAAAAGCATTGATAAAAGATACAAGCTTACCTACCAGACCACCATCTCATCACATGGCGATCTTTGCAACAAAAAAAAAATGATGAACAAAAATTTTTACTTTATTCAAGAGGATTAATTAAGAGGGGGCAAAACAGAGAAATACAGCATCCAAGTTTAACATAGTGCATAAGTATCTTAAAGCTAAAATATATTTCCTATTAAAACAGAAAGGATGTATAATTATAGAATGATGAATTATCAGAATCTTCCTATAATCATGCTGCATACTATGGAGCCTCAATGGTCAAATATAAAGTTTAAAATAAATGTTCCTGTTCATTTGTAGATATTTCAAGTTGCTGATAAAAACAGGTCTTGCTGTTCTAATTCAGGATTTATCCACCCATTAGGCAACAATGTCAAGAACAACCTTTTGCAAAACTTCCAGGCCAAAGTTAAAACAGAAAAATTGTTTAGAAACTCAAGCACAGAAGAAAAAAAGTTGCCCAGGCTGCCATGGACCAGATTATTGGGATTCATAGACCAAATATGGTTGACATGATAGTTTAGATACCCCTGCTCCAGAGATGCAAAAATCTACAGAAATGTTAAAACCGCCCTTGAACAACAGAACCTATGTGCTGAGGCATTACAATTACTTCCTGATTTATCTCCGGTTCACTGGCCTTGTACAATACTTATACTGGCCATTTTCTGAAAGCCCAGACTCCCAGAAAACTAATTCGCCGTATGCTGAAAAGAGACAATTAAATTATTCATCATCACTTGGACAAGAAAATACTGGGGTGAAACATCACTTGCCCTCACTTATTAAGTAGGTCACTCATTTTATCTCATTACCTCCAAAGTAAAGCCCAGTAGCTGTACACATGCGCCACTGTCCCTGGTACATTGCTGGCGTAGTTGGACTTCGCATCTGAACGCTGACATCGGTAACTTCCTGAGGTTCCAGTGACCGGACCATCACCATGTTAACATGCCCAAATTGGTCACCTCCCACGTATTTTAGAGATACACCAGGAGGCCATTGCTCTGTGCCTAGGAAGAAGAGGGGAAATCAAGGAGACCAGTATTGTCTGTTCAGACACACCAACTCAAGTGGTCAAAAACTATTATTTCTAACTGGAAAAATGACTAACTCAAACCACTGGAGTGAATAGAACACATCAAATTAGCAAAAAAAAGATTGATTTATTCCACAAACTAATTCTGAGATGAAACACTGAAATGGAGAATGCAACAGCATTGAGTAAAGAATATGCTTTAAGTGGCACAAAATAAATTCTTTGATCTGCAAAGGGTGAAACATGGATTTCAACTGCAACAGGGACTGAATAAATTTTTATTCAAAGCTTTTTCCCTAATCGCCCAATAAACAAGAGAAGCATCACTGACAGAAGTTAGATAGTTACAGTCAGAAAATACCTCAGACATATCATAGGGCTTATTTTACATTGTGGATCAAACTTCCATGTATTAA
Source organism: Heterodontus francisci (assembly GCF_036365525.1). Lineage (NCBI taxonomy): Eukaryota > Metazoa > Chordata > Chondrichthyes > Heterodontiformes > Heterodontidae > Heterodontus > Heterodontus francisci. The sequence continues at coordinate 34,852,063 of NC_090395.1, forward strand.
TTTATTTAATCGCCTCATATTATCCTAACCGTGGCAGCGAATACCTATTACTACCAGTAATTCACGTTGATTCAGAAGGAGGCCTGACTATGGCCTTATCCAATTATATGTGTCAGATACATTTAGCACTTAAAATAATAAACGTTACAAAATGTATCGCTGAGTAACTTTATTGATCAAAGCCACCATTTTAGTTTACTAAAAATGCTCTGAGACATCCCAAATACAGTACTAATTCTCTAATTGTATTGCTGTGTATTGACAGTTCAAAGGAACATTGTGCCAAAATTTCCCATGCCCATCACTACAAATTATTGAGATCTCAAGAACATTTAAGAGAAATGAATTTCAGATTACCAGGAATAGGAGGGGCAACTCTTAGAGAGACACTAGTGCATTACCTTTCGAGAGGTAGCACAAAATTTTTAAAAGGCAGATGTCGTAACAGAGTACGGGGGATGTGTTTGCACCTGCAAAATCCCACAGCTTTGACATATATAGATTTATGTCCTCCTGACTCCTCAAGAAAGCATTTTAAGCTATCTAGGGTAAAGTAGTGACAATAACTGGTATTGGCAATGGTAAGGAGAATTTGAGGTGATGAAAAAAACTGGTAAATGGAATTTATTAACTTGAGTACTGTAAAGTGCCCACCTAGGCCACATCGTTGTGTGAAAACGCCAATCACTCGCCAGTATTTCTGGAAATAGAGAGTGGGGGAAAAAAACACTTTCAGACCAACCTACTGAAGCAGAGGATTAAGTGCATGTTACATGCTGTCCTTTTCACCAGGGTAGAAAGTGCCAGTAACGTTTCCAGTAGTAGTTTCATACCAAATGTTGATATTTGCTTTGTGTGGATTATTTCTCAAAGTATACGTAATTTGGTTTATTTTTATTACTAAATGTAGCGTATTCCTGCGTTCAAATACAAATACTAACAGTCATTTTTAAAGCTGTATCACACTTCTTGCACTTCATAGTTTATACATCACGTAGGATACTACAACCTAACCGCACCAAACATCAATTACTTCCATAAACTAGTGGTTCTCAAAGTGTGGTCCACAAGGGTCCTCCAGATGCTCTGTGGGCTGAGCCAAAATGCAAGTCACTGATTCACAGCAGCACGGCTGAGGCCATGCAAGAGAACAGGCCAGAACCTGAATTCCCACCATGTGACATCACACAACCAGACAGGCTCCCGTACACACAGCACAAGTCATCGTAAGCGCAAGCAACAGTAGTATACTTTTATAAGCAAGATTTATGTTATAATTACAACATACAACTGCAAGATTGGATTTTCAACACGCGGTGCTGAAAACAAAGAGGAACCAGCTGACCGTGGAGCCCAACATTAGACTGAAGCTCTCCAGCTTGGAACTAGACATCACCTCATGAAAAGCAGTGCCATTGTTCCCATTAATTCTGATGATTTTTTTTGCGGGGCAAGTGAAAGTGGGTGGGGTAGAACAGGCAGATGGTTGGTGGGATCTTCTGCTCCACCTAAGTGGTCCGCAGACAAAAAAGTTTGAGAACCACTCCCATAAACACCCAGTAATTGCACCATAATTTTTCATGTTTCAGTGTGAATATAGAATAGGGGTTGTTCAGAACAAGGTACAACTAAAACCTTATCCTTTTGTATTTGACAGATGAGCTTCTGACTTCGTAAAGTTGCTATAAAACACAACCTAGTGACTTCAAAACCACTCACTGTACTTTTCAGGTGACTAATGTGGAAACATGGCAAAGTTTCACTGAACCAAAACTCCCACTGCCAGAACCTTCCTCTCCCACCTCGAGTCCACAAAGTGCATATCATTTGCTTAACACCTAGAATCAGAGGGGCCATCCACTGGCCCACTAGGTAATTGTACCATTGAGCCACACAGAAATCCCATGTCTAAGGACTCTGTTGACTTGACTAATCTTAATGAGGCACTCCTCATTAGATAGTAGGGCATTCCAGTTGTTAATGTCCCCAGGTTTCCTATTTCTTATCATGAGATGATTTCTGCTGTAAGTATAGGTATAAGCAATGAATGAGAACATAATCAGGTTCATCATAATACTCAGCATGCTCAAACAGTTTACTGACTAAAATGCTGTCCAAGGTCAATCAACGAAAATGGCCCTTGGATGATGTAACACGGTCTAACATTATCTATGAAATTATATTCAACAGAAGGCACCAGTTTGAGGGCAGAACGGTTAAGTGGAAAATAAGTGAATTTAAAAAATGAGACTCATCTGTTAAAGCAAAATTTGGAGATAAAGAAAAATGTGGAGCATGTTTTTATAAAAAACTCCCTTATTAAAAAATTGGCAACTACTCAGAAATCAATTGTTTAGCTCTGCCTGCGCCCTCCTGATTACAGCGACTATTTTTATGATTTTGGAGACTACACAGCCTCTCTAACTAATGCTGCGTAGCCCACCTGCTTTTTGGAAGTTTGTATGGGGACTCTCACATACACGGACATAAGCTGGTTTAAACAGCTTTCAAATTTGTATTTTAAGAATCCAATTTTGAAAAGAAACCTTAGGCTAATAAATATATACCACTACTTAAAAGAAAAACACAAAAGTACAACCACAAGCAGCAGAGACTGGTAAACCACAACTTTCAGGCAGGAAATCTGAAATAAAAACAGACAGTGCTGGAAATACTCAGGTCAGGCAGCATCTGTTAAAAGAGAAGCAGAGTTAACGTTTCAGATCTTTGACCTTCCATCAGAACTCGCAGATCAGAAATCTGAGCCCTTGGATCAGTTTCATGCCTGACAATTGTTACGACCAGGTGAGCAAAGTGTCCAGAGGTCCCTCTCAGCCTTCACCTGGTCTTACCGTAACAGGGTTTAATTTTAAACACACTTTTTAGCTCTCCATTGGTGAATCCTTGTTCACCGCTTTCCAATTATAAGGCAAAGAAACCAGCACAACAGGCTTTCTTAGGTTTAAAGAAGAAAAGTTGAAATTTATTAAACTTCAACTCTAATTCAGTTAATGCCTACAGATACACGTTGCGCCCAAGCTAACATGCATACGTGATACACATGCAAATAGAGACAGAAAAGGGAAGAAAAATAAAGTGGTAAAGTTTAAGGCAATATCTGAAGAGTTTTTGTTACGGTTCTTCGAGCTCACTGTAGAGTCCTTAATTGTAGCTAGATCTTGCTTTTCTTTGGGGCCCACTATTCTTCTTAAACCTTGTTCTCTGCAGGAGACTCTTCTCTCTTGGGGTTCATGTGTCTTCAGTGGATTCAGAGGCTTGTGAGAAAGAGATGAGGGCAGACAGGAGAGATCTTCTCAGTCCAGGAGCAAACTGACAGTCTCCGAGTTCAAACTGTTCATACAGTTTAGAAAAACCCAGGCTGCCAACCAGGTTAGTCATGTGACTAACTGGTCTGACCACGTCTTAGATTACAGCTGTCTCTGGAATGCTCCTCTTACACACAATACCTGGTGATCAAGGTCCATTGTGGATTGAATGTGTCAGGGAATGGTCCTTTGTCCTTCCAGTCACGGTCTGTTAACATGCAAATGTCTTTTCCAGCCAATGCTGATCTGTTTAACAAGTCCTTTCTTCACTCCAGTAACAGTTTAAAATAAATGTTCACGACAAAATTAGTGTGCCTCATTCTTGGCAGGTGGGGGCCTAGCATGACATTACGAACATACATACAAACATAGGAATTAGGAGCAGGAGTAGGTCACTCGGCCCCTCAAGCCTGCTCTGCCATTCAATAAGATCATGGCTGATCTGATTGTAACCTTGACTCCACATTTCCACCTAAACCTAGCAAAATCTCACCCCCTTATCAAGAATCTAACTACCCCTGCCTTAAAAATATTAAAAGGCTCTGCTTCCACTGTCTTTTCAGGAAGAGAGTTCCAAAAACTCTTTCCAAAGGAAAAAAAATTCTCATCTCTGTCTTAAATGGGCAATCCCTCATTTTTAAATAGTGACCCCCTAATTCTAGCTTCACCCACAAGGGGAAACATCCTTTCCACATCCACCCTGTCAAGACTCAAGACCTTATATGTTTCAATCAAGTCTCCCCTTACTCTTCTAAACTCCAGCAGATATAAGCCCAGCATGTCCAACCATTCCTCCTAAGACAACTCGCCCATTCCAGGTATTAGTCCAGTAAACCTTTTCTGAACTGCTTCCAACGCATTTAAATCCTTCCTTAAATAAGGAGATCAATTCTGTACACAGTACTCCAAATGTGGTCTCTACCAATGCCCTGTATAACTGAAGCATAACCTCCCTATTTTTATATTCAATTCCCCTTGGAATAAAAGATAACATTCTATTAGCTTTCCAAATTATGTGCTGTAACTGCATTAACACTCTTTGTCCCATGACATCTTGGATATTTAATCTCTCCTGCTCTCTGCCCTATTACACACCTTTCCTTTTGTTCTCTTCCAGCATCTCCCCCCTTCACTTACTTAAAACTTAATACTTTGCTAACCTTTGCCAGTTCTGATGAAAGGTCACAAATGTGAAACGTTAACTGTGCTTCTCTCTCCACAGATGCTGCCTGACCTGCTGAGTACTTTCAGCACTGTTGTTATTTCAGATTTCCAGCATCTGCAGTATTTTGCTTTTATGAACATGATGTAAGTAGGAACAGCTACACAAGATAAACTATACAATAGCCCCACAGTATGCCTTTTATTGGTACTGCAGAAGTGGAAAGGTAATACTGCTAGAAATTTCACACCAGTGTGGCAGTATTGTCTTGAAAAGATTTGACCATTAAGTTATGGCTTCAATCAACTCCACGTATTCCTAAATCCAGGCTGGCCAATGTGTTCAGGCTTGTATCAACTATTTCTCTTCCAGATGCAGACATACAGGTACATGAGGGACTCCTGAATCTTTGGCTTGTGTTACATGATGGAGTATCTAACCACTGCAAGTTCAAATGTCCTGTGTATAATATGAACATTGGGAGGTACTACAAAGGAGTCATCAGTGGGAGAATTGCGATGATTTCAGAACATTAAAAGAACAAAGCTTTTAGTTTCATAATGGTATTCTGGACCTGGAAATTTCTGCTATGTGCAGCACAATTACCAGCCATCTATAAATCATCTTTTCCTACGTGGACATTCCTTTATACTTCACCTGATTCTCTTCCTGAACAAGCATGGCTATGCTACTGTTTTACTACTGAATTTCCCGTTCACCAAATTTTGTGTAACCTTTGTCTGTTTTCCCATGGCTCCTTGCAACCAAAAAAACAGAAGCCTGCCTCAGTATGTTTGATTTTACCCAAGCATGAATTTCGTAACCGACTCTGAAAGGGACATTAATGCACATAATTGTTCATTTACATAGAAGCTAAATGAATAAGAACCTATTCTATCCTCCACACAAATTGGAATAAGCCACTCAGGACAATCACTGGGACTTGTTTCTTTTGGGGTTTTATACTAGAAAGACACACTTCAATTCTTGCCCCCTCCTGCACAAGCTGCACAAAATTACTGTCCACAGAATAACCTTTCATAAAAGGCGGCAGCCAACTTTGTAGATAAAAATCAGACAAAAACATCTTAAATATACCAGGGAGTTGGTCTGAGCATGCCACGAATATATTCAAAGGAGTTACAGCAGTTGTATTTTTATTCTTTTTCCTCGATAAATCTTAGGACAAGGTCACTGATATGCAAAGTCTGGGTACCGACAATTTAATGTTACAGGTTCTCTATAGGGTCAGATAGGGATGGTCAAGATTTTGTGTTTTTATTCTAGTTTCTTGCATTCAATGTCACTGACCATTCCCATGAGTGAATCTCACATCTTCATGACCCAGAGAATGCTTTAGCCGACTCAACATCTATGCGAACGATCATGAGACCCAGAGATCGCAGAAACCGCTTATTCGGTGTACTGGTCGCTGTAATTTATCATGCCTGCCACATTATTTTCCTCTCTTCAGAACACAGACTAAGCCAGAATGAGGTTCCAAACCAACGCCTCATTTATTTTTTATAAGTGAACAGTAAGTGATAATAAACTGAACCATACTTGGTTATTCTTCTGGGGACAGGAAACATTAAAGATGCCACTTATCCTCTCAATATTTTAAAAACAGAAGTTTACTTGCTGTAACTTTAATGTGGTCCAATTTAAAAACAGTGCTATTCTGCTGGCTGGAATGCTGAAATTGATTCTCCTTAGTAAAACAAGAGAATATTACAATCCCTTTTAAAGTTATGTAGATTCAACAGGGAATAAATAACTATCTCATAACTGTAAGCCAACCACAAAAGGTTTATTTCATTTATCAGTACTGAATGGATATAATTTGATAGGAGCAAGAGTATGTGATGAAACATGACTGCCTTGGCTTTTTCTCATTCATTCCATTCTGCTTTCCTGAGTAACTGTGAAGCCTATTGCAGCCAACTTTATCTGGACTTTAACCATGAAGGTTTACAGCATAAAAGGAGGCTGCCTTTTTGTTAGGTACTTCAGAAAAATCCCACTTCCCCCACAATTTAAGGCCTCTACAATATTTTGTCGTCTTCTGTTTTAAATATTTATCTAATTTTTTTTCTTTAAAAGATGCAATCGTATCCACTTTAACCACTTCCTGTAGTAAAGCATTCCTTCCTTACTGCATAAAGGATCTCTTAACCTTTATTCACATTCTCTTAAATGAATGGCTATTCTTCACTGACATTCATTCGATCAATACGTTTTAAAACATTTTTTTTTAAACTCTCTGCTCCAGTGGCAAATAGCACCAATATCTCAAGTTCTTTAGTACTTCTACTGTAATCAAACCAAAGTTTTGTATCCTTCTTGGAAATGGGAGGTGCCAGAGGACGAGAGCATTGTAAATGTTTCTCACCTTTTGGAAACAGGTGTGAGAGACAAAACAGGCAATCACAGGACGGTCAGCATAACGTCAGTGTTGGGGAAACTTCAGCAGACAATTATCCGGAGCAAAATTGTCACTTGGAAGTGCATGGGTAAATAACTAACTTGATTGAGCTCTGATATGAAATAACAAAGATTGATGAAGGTAGTGCAGTTGGAAGTGCCATGCAATAGAAAATCTGCAAAACTGAAGGGGCCATGTCAGCGTGGAAACACAATTGGCTGCGATACAGAAAGCAGAGAGTAGTGATGAACAGTTCTTTTTCAGACAGGAGTAAAACATTCAGTAGTGTTCCCCAGGGATCAGTATTCAGACCACTGCTCTTCTTCATATATTAACGACTTGGAATTGGGTATACAAGCAATAATTTCAAAGTTTGCAAATGCCACAAAGCTCGGAAATGTAGTAAGAAGTGAGGTCCCCAGCATCACAGATGCAAGTCTTCAGCCAATTACATTCACTCCATGTGATATCAAGAAACAGCTGAAGGCACTGGATACTGCAAAGGCTATGGGCCCTGACAACATTCTGGCAATAGTACTGAATATTTGTGCTCCAGAACTGGCTGCGCCCCGAGCCAAGCTGTTCCAGTACAGCTACAACACTGCAATCTACCCAACAATGTGGAAAATTGCCCAGGCATGGCCTGTGCACAAAAAGCAAGACAAATCCAACCCAGCCAATTACCACCCTATCAGTCTACTCCCAATCATCAGCAAAGTGATTGAAGGGGTCTTTGACAGTGCCATCAAGCGGCAATTGCTCAGCAATAACTTGCTCACCGACGCTCAGTTTGGGTTCTGCCAGGGCCACAGCTCCTGACTTCATTACAGCCTTGATACAAACATGGACAAAAAAGCGGAACTCCAGAGATGAGGTGGGAGTGACTGCCTTTGACATCAAGGCAGCATTTGACCGAGTATAGCATCAAGGAGCCCTAGCTAGCACAAAGGAAGATGTTTGTGGTTGTTGGAGGTCAATCATATCAATCCCAGGACATCACTGCAGGAGTTCCTCAGGGCAGTGTCCTAGGCTCAACCATCTTCAGCTGCTTCAATGACCTTTCTTCCATCGTGCAATCAGAAGTGGGGATGTTTGCAGAAAGTTCAGCACCATTCACGATGACTCAGATGCTGAAACATCCCATGTCCATATGCAACATCCAGGCTTGGGCTGATAAATGATAAGTAACATTCGTGCCACACAAGTGCAATGACCATCTCAAACAACAGAGAATCTAACCATCTCCCTTTGATGCTCAATGGCATTACCAAAGCTGAATCTCCCACTATCAACATCCTGGGGGGTTACCATTGACCAGAAACTGAACTGGACCAGCCACATAAATGCTTTGACTACAAGAGCAGTTCAGAGGCTGTGAATTCTGCAGCGGGTAACTCACCTCCCGTCTCCCCAAAGAGAGGCCACCATCTACATGTGTGATGGAATACTCTCCACTTGCCTGGATTAGTGTGGCTTCAATAACACTCATGAAGCTCAACACCATCCAGAGCAAAGCAGCCCACTTGATTAGCACCCCAACCACCACTGATGCACAGTGGCTGCAGTGTACACCATATACAAGATGCACTGCAGCAATGCACCAACACTCCTTCAACAGCACCTTCCAAACCCGTTACCTCTACCAACTGGAAGGACAAGGGCAGCAGATACATAGGAACACCACCACCTGCAAGTTCCCTCCAAGCCACATACCAGCCTGACTTGGAACTATATTGCCGTTCCTTCACTGTCACTGGATCAAAATCCTGGAACTCCATTCCTAACAGCACTGTTGATGTACCTACACCCCAAGGACTGCAGCGGTTCAAGAAGGCAGCTCACCACCACCTTCTCAAGGGCAATTAGGGATGGGCAATAAATGCTGGCCTAGCCAGCAATGCCAACATCCCACGAACGAATAAACAAAAAAGATTATCTCAGACTTCAGGAGGACATTCACGGACTGGGGTAATGGGCAGATGAAATTTAAATGCTTTGTGTGAAGTGATGCACTTTGGAAGGAAAAATGACAAGAGACAGTATAATCTAAGTGGTAGAATTTTAAAGGAGGTGCAAGGGGAGACACCTGAGGGTACATACACACAATTGTTTTGTAAGTGGCAGGATAAAGCTAATTAAAAAGCATATGGGATCTTTGGCTTTATAAATAGAGGCATATACAAAAGGCAAGGAACTAATGCTTGACCCATATATATCAATAGTGAGACCTCAGCTGGTGTATTGAGTCCATTTCTGAGCATCAGACTTTAAAAAAGGACATCAGGCCTTCGAGAGGGTAGAGAGGACATTTACGAGAATGGAAACAGGGCTGAAGGATCTCAGTTATCTGGCAAGACAAGAGAACCTGGGACTGTTCTCCTTAAAGCAGAGAAGGTTAAAGGAATACTGAACAGAAGGGTTCAAAATTCTGAGGAGCTTTGATAGAGAAAATTGGGAGAAACTTTCCACGAGCAAGAGGGTCAGTAACCAGAGAACACAGACTTGAAATAATTGGCAAAAAAATCCAGGGGGGAACAGAGGAGAATTTTTAAAAAAACCTCTTGTTATCATGATCTTAAAATCACTGCCTGAACAGATAGATTCAATGGGAAATTGAAAAACATGCAGGGTGAAGGGAAGTGTGACTAATCGACAGCTCTTTCAGGGACCCCCAAACTAGGCATAATGGGCGAAATAGAATCATACAGCACTGAAGTCTGCTATGAAATTTATTTTTCCTTCTTTACTCTGGTACTCTATGCCCCAACTTAGTAAACCTACAATTCTTCTGTTTTTTTTAAAAATAGTTTTAATCGCTTATATTCACACATTCAAGGAATTATATGTTTGAATTCTCAGGTCTCTATTCATCCACATCCTTCAGCAACTTTCCTGCCAAAATGCATGCCCTTACACTTATTCACAGTAAATTCTATCTGCCTCCAGCCTGCCCATTCCACTGACCTATGTCTTCTTAAAGTCTTTTATAGTCCATCTCACGGTTTGATAAACCCCATATAAATAGGCAAATTTTGGGACTGTGCTCCCTATGCCCAAGTCCAAATTATCTAAATACACATGCAGACAACAAAAGGACCAGCAATGGCTCTGGGGTACACCACTTACAACCCTTCTTCAATCAAGAATCACCCAGTTACCCAAACTATTTCTTGTCTGACAATCAACTTTCCAGCCATCCTGCTGTTACATTTGCTTCTATACCATGTGTCTGAATATTTCTGAAAAGCCTCTTGTGGCACACCTTATCAAATAGATCTCAAAAATCCATGTACACCATATCTACAGCACCTCCTTTAACAACCCAGTCATTTCTTACAAAAACACTATTTGCTGCACGGCTTGTCTTTAATAAGTCTGTGCGGGCTGTCCTTGAATTACCCATACATTGTTAAATTTTTAATCCATAAAATCACTTAATATTTCCTTTCATCTGCTCGCCTTTATTCATATTTCCTTTGAGCCCTTTTCACCCTTCCAATAAACTTAGTATCATAATTTTCTTCTTAGTCCTAATATCAAAAGTCTTTACGCCATTTAAATTTCAGTTTTGTTTTAATCTCTAACACAGGGTTGAGACTCTTCGGAATTTCCCACCCCACAGGGTTGTGGATGCTCCATCGTCAAATATATTCAAGGCTGGGACAGAGAGATTTTTGATCAAGGGATATGCAGAGTGGCCAGAAAAGTGGAGTTGAGGTAGATGATCAGCAATGATGGTACTGAATGGCGGAGCAGGCTCTAGGGGCATATAGTCTACTGCTCTAACTTCACCTAAATATTAACATTGTATCAATATTTTTCCATTATAAATCCCCATGCGTACACTTAAAATGTAAACTCATCATACTCAAATTGCAGACTCCTGCTACCCGAGAGGTGGCGGTGGACTGTTGGTGGGATGGTGTAATGTCGTGTGACAAGTTTGCAAGCACACATTTCACTACAGATGTGGAAATGCAAATTTACAATGGCAATTTGTACATATAAAATACAAAAGAACAAAGAATAGTACAGCACAGGAACAGGCCATTCAGCCCTCCAAGCCTGCGCCGATCTTGATGCCTGCCTAAACTAACACCTTCTGCACTTCCGGGGCCCATATCCCTCTATTCCCTTCCTATTCATGTATTTGTCAAGATGTCTCTTAAACGTTGCTACCGTATCTGCTTCCACCACCTCCCCTGGCAGCAAGTTCCAAGCACTCACCACCCTCTGTGTAAAGAACTTGCCTTGCACATCCCCTCAAAACTTTGCCCCTCGCACCTTAAACCTATGTCCCCCAGTAACTGTCTCTTCCAGCCTGGGAAAAAGCTTCTGACTATCCACTCTGTCCATGCCGCTCATAACTTTGTAAACCTCTATCATGTCGCCCCTCCACCTCCGTCGTTCCAGTGAAAACAATCCGAGTTTTTCCAACCTCACCTCATAGCTAATGCCCTCCAGACCAGGCAACATCCTGGTAAACCTCCTCCGTACCCTCTCCAAAGCCTCCACATGTCCTTATGGTAGTGCGACGACCAGAATTGCACGCAATATTCTAAGTGTGGCCTAACTAACGTGCTGTACAGCTGCAACATGACTTGCCAATTTTTATACTCTATGCCCCGACCGATGAAGGCAAGCATGCCGTATGCCTTCTTGACTACCTTATCCACCTGCGTTGCCACTTTCAGTGACCTGTGGACCTGTACGCCCAGATCTCACTGCCTGTCAATACTCCTAAGGGTTCTGCCATTTACTGTATACCTCCCACCTGCGTCAGACCTTCCAAAATGCATTACCTCACATTTGTCCGGATTAAACTCCATCTGCCATTTCTCCGCCCAAGGCTCCAACCGATCTATATCTTGCTGTATCCTCTGACAATCCTCATCATTATTCCCAACTCCACCAACCTTTGTGTCGTCCGCAAACTTACTAATCAGACCAGCTACATTTTCCTCCAAATCATTTATATATACTACAAACAGCAAAGGTCCCAGCACTGATCCCTGCGGAACACCACTAGTCACATCCCTCCATTCAGAAAAACACCCATCCACTGTTACCCTGGATGCAAAGATTTCTGTCAAGGCCCCAGCAATTTCTTCCCTTGCTTCTCTCAGTATTCTAGGGTATATCCCATCAGGCCCTGGGGACTTAACTACCTAATGCTTTACAAGACACCCAACACCTCCTCCTTTTTGATAATGAGATGACGGAGACTATCTGCACTCCCTTCCCTAGGCTCATCATCCACCAAGTCCTTCTCTTTGGTGAATACTGATGCAAAGTACTCATTTAGTACCTCACCCATTTCCTCTGGCTCCACACATAGATTCCCATCTCTGTCCTTGAGTGGGCCAACCCTTTCCCTGGTTACCCTCTTGCTCTTTATATATGTATAAAAAGCCCTGGGATTTTCCTTAATCCTGTTTGCCAATGACTTTTCATGACCCCTTTTAGCCCTCCTAACTCCTTCCTTCCTACTGTCTTTATATTCCTCAAGTGCTTCGTCTGTTCCTAGCCTTCCAGCCCTTACAAATGCTTCCTTTTTCTTTTTGACGAGGCTCACAATATCCCGTGTTATCCAAGCTTCCCGAAACTTGCCAAACTTGTCTTTCTTCCTCACAGGAACATGCTGGTCCTGGATTCTAATCAGCTGACGTTTGAAAGACTCCCACGTCAGATGTTGATTTACCCTCAAACAGCCGCCCCCAATCTAAATTCTTCAGTTCCTGCCTAATATTGTTATAATTAGCCTTCCCCCAATTTAGCACCTTCACCCGAGGACTGCTCTTATCCTGATCCACAAGTACCTTAAAACTTATGGAATTATGGTCACTGCTCCCCCACTGAAACTTCGACCACCTGGCCGGGCTCATTCCCCCATACCAGATCCAGAATGGCCCCATCCCTAGTTGGACTATCTACATACTGTTTCAAGAACCCCTCCTGGATGCTCCTCAAAAATTCTGCCCCATCCAAGCCCCTAGCACTAAGTGAGTCCCAGTCAATATAGGGGAAGTTAAAATCACCCACCACCACAACCCTGTTACCTTTACATCTTTGCAAAATCTGTCTACATATCTGCTCCTCTACCTCCCGCTGGCTGTTGGGAGGCCTGTAGTAAACCCCCAACATCATGACTGCACCCTTCCTATTCCTGAGCTCCACCCATATTGCCTCACTGCATGACCCCTCTGAGGTGTCCTCCCGCAGTACAGCTGTGATATTCTCCTTAACCAGTAATGCAACTCCCCCACCCCTTTTACATCCCCCTCTATCCCGCCTGAAGCTTCTAAAGCCTGGAACGTTTCGCTGCCAATCCTGCCCTTCCCTCAACCAAGTCTCTGTAATAACATCATCATATTTCCAAGTACTAATCCAAGCTCTAGGTTCATCTGCCTTACGTGTTATACTTCTCGCATTGAAACAAATGCACTTCAGACCAGTCCCGCTGTGCTCAGCAACATCTCCCTGCCTGCTCTTCCTCTTAGTCCTCCTGGCCTTATTTACTATGTCCTCCTCATTTATTTCACTGGCTGTCCTACTGCTCTGGTTCCCAACCCCCTGCCACACTAGTTTAAACCCTCCCGAGTGACGCTAGCAAACCTTGCAGCCAGAATATTAGTGCCCCTCCAGTTTAGATGCAACCCGTCCTTCTTGTACAGGTCCCATCTGTCCCTGAAGAGAGCCCAATGGTCCAGATATCTGAAACCCTCCCTTCTACACCAGCTGCTCAGCCACGTGTTTAGCTACACTATCTTCCTATTTCTAGTCTCACTGGCACGTGGCACAGGGAGTAATCCAGAGATTACAACCCTAGAGGTCCTGTTTTTTAAACTTTCTACCTAACTCCCTAAACTCCCCCTGCAGGACCTCATCACTCTTCCTGCCTATGTCATTGGTACCGATGTGTACCACAACCTCTGGCTGTTCACCCTCCCCCTTCAGAATGCCCCCTGTCCGTTCAGAGACATGCAAAAGGACAATACAAAAGGACAGCATTCACTGTTTAAAATAATGGGGGATTTAAATGCCATTTGCGAGTCACAGTCCAATTATCCTCCACTCTCCAACTCTGTTTTGCCAGATTACACTTCATTCTGACTCAGCTAGTGCAATGCCATGGGAACTCAACTGGTGGAAATCTATTTATTTTATACTCTCTCCATCTCATATTTGAAAATTCTCCATCTGCTCCACTAACCTGTTAATATTTTTCAATCTAATTATTTGTGGACAGGTCTATTATTTCACTAAACTTTACCCTATTCCAATTCAGCATCCTTATCTTTTAACTATTATCGTTCTGTTTTTACATTGAAACTATTTTTATTGTTTTCAAAAAATACTTGTATTTATATAGCACTTTTCACAACCACAGGACACCTGCTTTACAATGTAATACTTCTGAATACTTGTCACTGTTTTATCAAACACAGCAGCTAATTTGCTCACAGCCACGTCTCACCAACAGCAACGTGATAATGACCAGATTATTTTTTTGTGATATTGACTGAGGAATAAGTATCGACCATAACAGGGAGAATTGCCCTGCTCTTTTTAGAAATACTGTGGGATAATTTACATCTACTTGAGAGCGCAGATGCGGTCTCAGTTTAACATCTCATCCAAAAGACGCCCTCCCAGAGTACTGCAATGGACTGTCAGCTTTGATTTTTATGCTCAAGTCCTGGAGGAGAACTTGGGGCAGCACAGTGGCTAGCACCGCAGCCTCACAGCTCCAGCGACCCGGGTTCAATTCTGGGTACTGCCTGTGTGGAGTTTGCAAGTTCTCCCTGTGTCTGCTTGGGTTTCCTCCCACATGCCAAAGACTTGCAGGTTGATAGGTAAATTGGCCATTATAAATTGCCCCTAGTATAGGTAGGTGGTAGGGAAATATAGGGACAGGCGGGGATGTGGTAGGAATATGGAATTAGTGTAGGATTAGTATAAATGGGTGGTTGATGGTCGGCACAGACTTGGTGGGCCGAAGGGCCTGTTTCAGTGCTGTATCTCTAAACTAAACTAAAACTTCTAAGAAGCGAGCGTGCTACCAACTGAGCCATGGTTGACACCATTTCCATATCCTCATCAGTCATCTGCTCCAACTAATTTCCCAGAACTAAACCGAGCAATTTTTCTTCTTTTGTGCGACGAGAAACATATATCCTCAGCCATATGCTATCCCTTCGTGACAGCAGCTTTTGAGGCAACTTGCACATATAAGCTGACAACAACCAGCTCTGCCTTTCTGCCACCTGTCTCACCCATCAACTACTGTCAGAGCGCTTGCCCCACATTCACTGTTCAATGAGCTGTAATTTCATCCAGGTGAAACTTAGGAAAATTGAAGCCATCGTTCGAGCCTGCCACAAACTCCATACTCTTTCAATTTCATCCCACGTCCTGAATACAGTCGCCAGTTGAATCAGACTGTTCCTAACCTCAGTTTCCAATTTAATCCCAAGCTGTGCTTTGGACCGCCATACCCTATCTATCACCAAGACTCAACTACTTCCACAACAAAGCCTACCTCTACTCTTGCCTTGGCCAATCTGCTGCTTCCATCTGCCACCTCCAAATTCAGCCAAATCCAAAACTCTGTGGAACTATCCTATCACACCCTGTCCCATTTACCCTGTTCTTGCTGATGTACATTGGCTCCCAATATCCCTCTTCACCCCTACAAGCTCCTCCCAGAACTATAGCTTCTTGCGTGTTCCACCTGAGCACCCCCCCAATGCCCCCCCCGACCAACGTTCACCCAACCATTGGCAGTCGTGCCTGCAGCTGTCTCGACCTTGTGATCAAGGAGCTCCCTTCCTAAACCTCTCCACATCCCTCTCCATAAAGCCCACCAATCTGGCCAAGTTTTTGTTCACCCCTCCCAATCTCTCTTTTGTGTCCATTTTTTGTCCAACTATGCCTTTGCAAGGTGCCTTTGGACATTTTTCTGCATTCAAATTACATTATAAATGTAAATTGTTTTATAAGTTTTGTATTGCTTTGCCAACCGCCAAACCTTTATAACCATTCGTAAACTTCGTACAGGCCCCTTATCCGTAAGACTTTTTGAAGACAGTAGAAATATAAGGCCTGCCATGGGTTTGTGGCCTTTTAGCTGGTGTCCAGAGGGTTGAACTTGATGGCATCGTGAAACACTGCCAGTTTGTGCACAGTACCTCTAACTCACTGCTGACACAAAGGGTTAGAACTTGAGCCTGTGCAGCATATGGTATGTTTTGTGTGCAATCCTGAATTGCCCCGTAGATCCTATTCCCATGCTTCTCTTCATATATGGTCAGCAAAGATTTTATCCACAAAAGCTTTCACCCACATAATTGTAACCCAGATGGTTCATCATCGTCAGAACATTTATAAGATGATCTGAAATTCACTCAAGGTATCTCAAACAACTCCCTATTCTGGCACAAGGACTCGGCCGCTAAGCTTTCTCAGAATAGATTTTTTAAAAATTCGTTCATGGGGTGTGGGTGTCGCTGGCTAGGCCTGCATTTATTTCCCATCCCTAATTGCCCTCTTGAACCGCTGCAGTCGTTGGGGTATAGGTACACCAACAGTGCTGTTAGGAAGGGAGTTCCAGTATTTTGACCCAGCAACAGTGAAGGAACAGCGATATAGTTCCAAGTCAGGATGATGTGTGGCTTGGAGGGGAACTTGCAGGTGTTCCCATGCACCTGCTGCTCTTGTCTTTCGAAGTGATGGAGGTCATGGGTTTGGAAGCTGCTGTCGAAGGAGCCTTGGTGCGTTGCTGCAGTGCATCTTGTAGATGGTACACACTGCAGACACTGTGCATCTGTGAAGGAAGGAGTGAATGTTTGTGGATGGGTTACCAATCAAGTGGGCTGCTTTGTCCTGGATGGTGTCGAGCTTCTTGAGTGTTGTTGGAGCTGCACCCATCCAGGCAAGTGGATGGTATTCCATCACACTCCTGACTCGTGCCTTGTAGATGGCGGACAGGCTTTGGGGAGACAGGAGGTGAGTTACTCGCTGCAGAATTCATAGCCTCTTACCTGCTCTTGCAGCCACAGCATTTATGTGGCTGGGTCCAGTTCAGTTTCTAGTCAATGGTGACCCCCAGAATAATGATAGTGGGGGATTCAGTGATGGTAATGCCATTGAATGTCAAAGGGAGTTGGTTAGATTCTCTCTTGTTGGAGATGGTCATTGCCTGGCACTTGTGTGGCGCGAATGTTAGTTGCCACATCAGTCCAAGCTTGGCTGTTGTCCAGGTCTTGCTGCATATTGACATGCAGCTGCTTCAGTATCTGAGGAGTCACAATTGCTGCTGAACATTGTGCAATCAGCAAACATCCCTACTACTGACCTTTTGATGGAGGGAAGGTCATTGATGAAGCAGCTGAAGGTGGTTGAGCTGAGGACACTGCCCTGAGCAACTCCTGCAGTGATGTCCTGGGACTGAAATCATTGACCTTCAACAAGTCCAACCATCTTCCTTTGTGCTAGGTATGACTTCGACCAGTGGAGAGTTTTCCCCCGATTCCCATGGCTCCAGTTTTGCTAGGGCTCCTTGATGCCATACTCAAGTCAAACGCTGCCGTCATGTCAAGGGCAGTCACTCTCATCTCGCCACTTGAGTTCAGCTCTTTTGTCCATGTGTGGACCAAGGCTGTAATGAGGTAAGGAGCCGATTGGCCCTGGCGGAGTCCAAACTGAGCGTCGGTAAGGTTTTGCTGAGCAATTTCTGCTTGATAGCACTGTCAAAGACCCTCCCATCACTTTGCTGAAGATTGAGAGTAGGCTGATAGTGCGTTAATTGGCCGGGTTGCATTTGTCCTGCTTTTCGTGCACAGGACAGAGCTGGGCAATTTTCCACATTGCCGGGTATATGCCAGTGTTGTAGCTGTACTGGAACAGCTGGGCTAGGGCACGGCTAGTTCTGCAGCACAAGTCTTCGGAATGTTGTCAGGGCCCACAGCCTTGGCAGTATTCAGTGCCTTCAGCTGTTTCTTGCCATCACGTGGACTGAACCTAATTGGCTGAAGACTGGCGTCTGCAATGCTGGGGACCTCAGGAGGAGACAGAGATGGATCATTTACTCAGCACATCTGGCTGAAGATGAATGCAAATGCTTCAGCCTTGTCTTTTGCACGCATGTGCTGGGCTCCCCCAGAGTTGAGGATAGGGATATCTGTGAAGCCTCCTCCTGTCAGTTGTTTTTATTGTCCACCAGCATTCATGACTGGACATGGCAGAACTGTAGAGTTTAGATCTGATCCAATGGTTGTGGGATCGCTTAGCCCTGTCTATTGCATGCTGTTTCCGTTGTTTGGCATGCAAGTAGTCCTGTGTTTTGGCTTCACCAGGCTGACACCTCATTGTTAGGTATGCCTGGTGCTGCTCCAGGCATGCCCTCCTACACGCTTCATTGAACCTAGGTACAAAAGTCAGATCAGCAATATAGGCTTCATTATTCAAGACCACCAAATGACTTCCTATGAACAATTTGTCAATTAATCCTTCTTAACATAGTCAAACCTTTTTCACAATGTTCAAATTGTGATTTTAGGACCAGTTGTATGCCACAAAATTCAACTCAAACCAACCTCCTGAGAACTGTACCCCACAAATAAAAATATGTGAAGCATCAGGTTTGATTCTTACGTTTGAAATATGGATCCAGAATCAATTACTAACATACAACCAGCCTCATCCACAGTCCGAAACACCTGTTAAATTTTAACCACCTCACCTTCTAAAAGCAATGTGAATTAGAAAAATACCATAAATCCACTTCACATCTCTTCATTGATATTGCTCTTTTTAAAATATTCCAGGATAGCATAGGCTAGTTATAGTTAACTTCCCAACCAACAAACTGCCCAAACAAAACATTTAAAATCTCTAACATTCAGTGAATCACCTCAGTTAAATGATTTTGGGGTAAGGTGGTACATAATGATGGCTTGAGCTCCCCACAAAAAAGTAATGAGCATCCGGCACAAGTTAATCCTATACCACTCCCACACTGCCCCCAAGTGAACAGTGACAAAGCAACAGCCATACAGGCTTCGACAACAAGTGCCTTACCAAGGGAATGTTGTGTCAGTGATCTGTTTTGTGATGGCCTTTAAGGGTAATGATCCTTTAAGATCTTAGTATGCTAATGAGCTAAGTACCAGGATGCAGTCATGTGACTCAGAGCCAGAGTCACACTGTAACTCTTAACACCAAGAGGCAACTCCTGTAAATAGACAGCAAATAGATAGCTCTGCACTGCATAATAGTTTAGCTGTTTAATAAATCTGTTTGAGATCTTCAATCAACTGATCTCCACGCATCTCATTTATGTTGCATCAGACAACATAAAAAGCTTCTCATTACATGAACTTAAAGCAAATGGCAAAAAATTTCAAGTAAAAAAATAGAACTGAGCATAAATGCTGCTGTATTCATTTCTGACAAACACTATACCAATGACAGGAAAGTCTATGTGGAATATGTTGGAATGTTTACCAGCTTTACAGTAAGAAAATTTTCAACGGCATTGCTCACATAAGTCAGATGATATGCTTCTTACAAAAGGAATTTTAAAATAAATACATTATTGTTCCTTCAATTGGTGCTGCAGATTCACCAGCTTAAGTCAGTGTCCTTAATCTGTGGATTCCCAAGAGATTTGTAGGGAAGATTCAATGCTGTGATTTGTAGAAGCTCTCTTAATGTAAATTTACATTCAACACCTATCGAATCTTGGACCCTTGTCTGTGGTTTCTCCTCCTTATCCCCAAAAGGAAAAAGCCTTACTGACCAACATCACAGCATAAAACATGCATGCAATAACATAATGAAATGCGATGGCCAAATTGGACATCCTTCCATTTGTCTATTATTCTAAATGGTATACTTCAATAAGCTTGCATGTTTGCCAGTTTCACAGCAATACTCAACCTTTCAAAATCTGAGTAGGGCAGATAATTACCTGTGTTCTGTATCCTCCATGTCTTGGTGAACTGGGTGTCAGGTGGAACAGACTCCCCCTCTCCTATTGTAACATCTTCTACAAATGACATAGAAGGGGCATTTATATTTGGGCTCTCAAAGTCATAGTAAGCACCAATGGCAGCCTGCAAATTCCTGAAAAACAAAGGCAGAGAGTTTCTCCATCAATTACTTGAAATAAACAAATATTTAAAGTGTTTCTGAGATAACATACTGGAAGACCTGCATATAAATTCCCAGAAAATTGAATTCAAGAAGTATCACTGGAAAAAAACATTTGTCCATGCCACAAGGGCAGGAACTTTATTTTACTTGTAACAAAGACTAAATAGAACACAAACACACAAAACAAAGCACAACACAAAGAATAAAATCCATTTATATATTGCATTTAACATAGAAAAATGCTTATGACATTTCAATGAGCAGGTGTAAGCTTTTATGAGAAGGTTAGGACAGGTGACTGAAAATTTGGTCAAAGAGATGTGTTTCAAGTAGGCTTTTGCTGAAGATGGAGATCGGGACGCCAACAAGGAGAAAGTCAGAGAAGTTGGGTCTAGAGATGAAGAAGCTGTGCATAAGGATTTTGGCAGCAGTGACAGTAGCAGAGGTAGTAAGACAGGGGCACAGGTGTAAGCAACAGTCTTTGTAGTGGATGAGGTTTGAAACTCAACTATGGGTTTACCTGGAAGCCAAGGATGCGAGCAGTCTGGTTCAACATGAGCAATCAACCAGGGAAGGAGATGGAGTCAATGGCTTCGAACATCCTGTTTTTGAATTGTAGGAAATCCTGGCTCATCCACAACATAAGAAGATAGGATCAGGAGTTGGCCATTCAGCCCCGCAAGCCAGTTTCACCATTCAATTTGATCACTGATGATCAACACCTCAACTCCATTTACTTTTGCTCCCTATCCCTCGATACCCTTACCCAATTAGATCACTAATCAACCTTCTCAACACAAGGGAATATATGAGAGAAGCTTATGAAACCTATCCTCATAGTTTAACCCTTTATGTCCAGGTACAATTATGGTCAAACTGCACTGTACCCTCTACAAGGCTAATACATCCTTTCCTGAGGTGTGGTGCCCAAAACTGAACACAATACTCCACAAGGCATTTGACCAGGCTCTGTACAACCAAGGCAAAACTCTCTGCAAGACTCTCTCCAAGGAATGCAGACAGTGAAGATTCTCAAAATTGATCAAGAAAGGTGGTGAAATTCATGATAACTGGGAGGTCTCTAGCTTTGCTTTTAAATTCCAGTGTAAGTGTTACAGCCAGGTGAGAAGTGGTACAATGGCTCCCTTCTCTTTCCGTCTCTCGGTTGACCACAGCAGGTGTTTTAAAAGAATTTGCTTGTCAATTTAGTGAGTGTCTACTAACTTCTTGCCTTTTGTTTCCAGCTCCCTCCCCCCCACCCCACTCAAAAGCCAACATTTCAAAAGCCATTTAAGTACTTTTGTACCTGTGCACTAGCTTTCAGAAGAAGTGCATGCACCTAGATACTCAAATCCCTTTGCTCTTTCACAGTCACTATTCACTCGGCATGAAGAAGGTAATCCAATCGGTCATTCTCGGATTCAAAGTGGATGACTTTCACTTCCCCCACATTAAACTCCATCTGCCACAACTGTGCAACAGCCCCAACAAACAAATTTCTCTGCAGCACCTGTGGAAGAGCCTGTCACTCCAGAATTGGCCTTTATAGCCACTCCAGGCGCTGCTTCACAAACCACTGACCACCTCCAGGCGCGTATCCATTGTCTCTCGAGATAAGGAGGCCCAAAAGAAAAAAGAAAAAAGAATTCACTCGGCATGAAGAAGGTAATCCAATCGGTCATTCTCGGATTCAAAGTGGATGACTTTCACTTCCCCCACATTAAACTCCATCTGCCACAACTGTGTCCACTCACATTTGAACTTCCATCTACACAAATTACTGTACCTCCTAATTTAGTTGCCTACAAACTTGGATATGCAACTCTTCATTCCTAGCTTTGGAGAGGGTGCACAGGAGATTTACCAGGATGCTGCCTGGATTGGAGGGCGTGTCCTACGAAGAGAGATTGAGGGAGCTGGGGCTTTTCTCGTTGGAGCGAGGGGGAATGAGAGGTGACTTGATGGAGGGGTACGGGATGGTGGGAGGGATGATGGGAGGCATGGGTGGAGTGGATGGCCGGAGACTTTTTCCCGGGGTGGAAAGGGCCGTCACCGGGGGGCATGATTTTGGGGTGATTGGAGGAGTGTTTCGGGGAGGTGTCAGGGGTGGGTTCTTTGCGCAGAGGGTGGTGGGTGCGTGGAGTGCGCTGCCGGCGGTGGTGGTGGAGGCGGATACATTAGGGGCATTTAGGCGACTCTTGGATAGGTACATGGATGATAGTAGAATGAAGGGTAGGCAGTTAGTTTGATCTTAGAGTAGGTTAAAGGTTCCACACAATATCGTGGGCCGAGGGGCCTGTACTGTGCTGTACTGTTCTATGTTCATCGAAGTCATTGACATTTATGGTGAAACCCCAAGGACCCAGTGCAGATCCCTGGGGATCACTTGTCACATTCTGCTAATCAGAGAGTCATTCCTTTTATCCTGTCTTTTTATCTCCTGACCAATTACCAATCTGTCAGACAGTAGTATGACAGCATGGGCATATATGTTGATGGGATCAAGAGAAGGGGTGGAGAGTTACAGAAGAGCGTCTTAACAAATATATGGGAGCTTACCTTGAGAAAACAGATGTTAGAGGGATAGCAGAGATGTTAGAGTATATGTTAGAGGAGAAATAGAGGAGAAAGAGAAGGGAGCCCAGGATGGATCCTTGGGGAACTTGGAATGGGACTATCCGGAAACTGGAAATGTGATAACTAAATTAGGATTAGGAGGAGTAGAATGATTCAAGAGCAGTCGCAATGAAGTGGATATCAGAACAGAAGCAGTGGAAGTAAAACGTGCAACATGTCCGATCAACCATATCAAAGCAAAGTGTCATATAGTGGCAGCTGGAGTTCCCAAATGTGGCCATGTGTTCAGGAAGCCACCAAGTGGAATTCAGCCACGACAGAAAGGATTCATATTACTGCTTTTTTGGGTGCAGCCACCTTATTTGTCCTCTTTAAAATGTCCAAGTGAGCCACATTCATGATTCAGTAAAGTGTTTTAGATTATATGGAAGTATAGGAGAAAGACTAAGCAGCACATTAAAAAGCCATATACTGCATATTATATTACCAACTTTTTCTCCCCCACACCAATTTTCCTCCTTTTGTTCCTTAAAAAGTTGATTCCTTCCAGGCAGAAACACAAATCACCTTTCAGTATTGCACCCAAATGGCCATAGAACCATAGAAAAATTACAGCACAGAAGGAGGCCATTCAGCCCGCCGTGTCTGTGCCGGCTGAAAATCTCGCCGCCCAATCTAATTCCACCTTCCAGCACCTGGTCCACTGTCTCGCAGGTTACAACACTTCAGGTGCATGTCAAGGTATGTTTTAAAAGAAATGAGGGTTTCTACCTCCACCACCGTTCCTGGCAGTGAATTCCAGACAACCACCACCCTCTGGGTGAAAAAGCTTTTCCTCACGTCCTCTCTAATCCTTCTACCAATCACCATAAATCTGTGCCCCCTGGTAATTGACCTCTCTGCTAGGGGAAACAGGACCTTCCTGTCTACTCTATCTAGGTCCCTCACAATTTCGTACACCTCAATTAAGTTACCCCTCAGTCTCCTCTGTTCTAAGGAAAACAACCCTAGCCTATCCAATCTTTCCTCATAACTGCAATTTTTAAGCCCTAGCAACATTCTTGTAAATCTCCTCTGCACTCTCTCCAGAGCAACTATGTCCTTCCTGTAATGTGGCGACCAAAACTGTACGCAATACTCCAACTGTGGCCGAACCAGCATTTTATACAATTCCAGCATGACATTCCTGCTTTTGTACTCTACACCTCGGCCAATAAAGGAAAGCATTCCATATGCCTTCTTCACCACTCTATCTACCTGCCCTGCCACCTTTAGGGACCTGTGAACATGCACTCCAAGGTGTCTCACTTCTTCCACCCCTCTCAATATCCTCCCATTTATTGAGTTATTCCTCGCTTTATTTGCCCTCCCCAAGTGCATTACCTCACACTTCTCCAGATTGAATTCCATTTGCCACTTTTCCACACACTCAACCAAACCACTGATATCATTCTGGAGTCTATAGTCATCCTCTTCACTATCAAATACATGACCAATTTTTGTGTCATCAGCAAATTTCCAATCATGCCTCTTCTGTAACTCTTCACCCCTTCCCTCATTAATATAAACCACAAACAGAAAGGGACCCGACACTGAGCCCTGTGGAACGCCACTGGAAGCAGCTTTCCATTCACAAAAACATCCGTTGACTACTACCCTTTGGTTCCTGTCAATGAGCCAATTTTGGATCCAACCTGCCACACTCCCCTGTATCCCATGGGCTTTCATTTTACTGACCAGTCTGCCATGTGCGACCTTGTCAAATGCATTACTAAAATCCAAGTAGACCACATCCAGTGCACCACCCTCATCAATCCTCCTTCCTCAAAGAATTCAATTAAGTTAATAAGACATGATCTTCCCTTAACAAATCTATGCTGGCTATCCCTGATCAGTCCATGCCTTTCTAAGTGGCAGTTTATCCTGTCCCTCAGAAATGATACTCATAATTTACCCACAACTGAGGTCAGACTGACCGGCCTATAATTATTTGGCCTATCCCTCGCACCCTTTTTAAACAATGGTATAACGTTCGCAGACCTCCAATCCTCTGGCACCTTGCCTGTATCTGCTGAGGATTTGAAGGTGATCCTCAGCTCATCTGCTATTTCCTCCCTGACTTCCTTCAACAACCTGGGATGCAATCCATCTGACCCTAGTGATTTATCCACTTTCAAGGATGTCAGACCCTCTAGTACTTCCTCTCTCATTATGCTTATCGTACCTAATATTTCACACTCATCCTCTTTAACTACAATGTCTGCATCATCCCTCTCCTTTGTGAAGACAGAGACAAAAACTCATTAAAAACCCTGCCCACATCTTCTGTATTCACGCATAAGTTCCCTTCTACATCTCTGATGTACATCTACATCCTTAGTTATCGGCTTGCTCTTAATGTATTGATCAAACATCTTTGGGTTTTCCTTGATTTTACCTGCCAATATTTTTTCATGTCCTCTCTTTGCTTTTCTGATTTCATTTTTACTTCAACCCTGCTCTTTCTATACTCCTCTAAGCTTTCTAAAGTATTAAGTTTTTTCTGATCGTCATAAGTTTTCTTTTTCTGCTTCAACATACCCTGTAAACCTCTGGATAACTAGGGGGCTCGAGATTTAACTGTACCACCCTTTATCTTTGTGGGGACATGCCTACACTGTGCCTATAGAATCCTGCTTTTGAATGCCTCCCATTGGTTTGCCACTGATTTTCCTTCCAGTAGCTGTGTCCCGTCCACTTTTGCCAGATCACCCCTCAGTTTCATAAAATTTGCCTTCCCCCAATTTAGAATTTTAATTCCCATCTTATCTTTGTCCTTTTCCATGATTATGCTAAAACTAACTGTATTATGATCGCTATCTCCAAAATGGTCACCCACTGCTACTTCATCGACTTGCCCAGCTTCATTATCGAAGACTAAATCTAGAATTGCGCCCCGCCTCATTGGGCTAAAAAAGTTCTCTTGAATGCAGTTCAAGAATTTTGTGCCCGCTGTGTCCTTCGCATTGTTTGTTTCCCAGTTGATATTAGGGTAGTTGAAATCCCCAACTATTATTGCCCTATAGTTTGTACACTCAGAAATTTGCCATCATATTTGTAAACTTCAGGTAGCTACTTTATCACAGCCACCGATCCTGTCCTCACCAGCTCAGCATATATTACTGAATGATATTCAGGAACAAAATCATTTTCCATCTGTCTCCCCCCCACCCCGCCACTTAAATTGGGGTGTAGAGGCTAATTTGATGGCTTGTACCATAACTCCACTCTTCAGGTGGGATCAGTAAACACAGCTCAGACCAGAGTTCAAATCATGAACCATCCTGACCTGTTGGGGCTCAACTCATGACTAAATAGATGGGGAGCCCTGCATTAGTTATGTAAGCATAAACAAATGACATCATAAAAAGTTAGGATGCAGGTCCAGCAAGTGATCAGGAAGGCAGATGGAATGTTGTCATTTATTGCAAGGAGGATAGAGTATAAAAGTAGGGAACTTCTGCTACAGTTGTACAGGGTGTTGCTGCATCACATCTGGAGTACTGTTCGCAGTTTTGGTCTCCTTACTTAAGAATACAGTTGTATTCAAAGCAGTTCAGAGAAGGTTAACTCGACTGATTCCTGGGATGAAAGGTTGGACAGGTTGGGCCTGTATCCATTGGAGTTCAGAAGAATGAGGGGTGGTCTTATTGAAACATAAAAGATCCCAAGGGGTGAATGCTGTGAGAGGATGTTTCCCTTTGCGGGACAGACTAGAGCTAGGGAAAAGAGTTTAAAAATAAGGGGTCTCTCATTTAAGACAGACATGAGGAGAAATTTTTACTTGCAGAGGGAGGTTAGTCTGTGGAATTCTCTTCCCCAGAGAGCAGTGGAGGCCAGGGTCATTGAATATCTTTAAGGCTGCGTTAGACAGATTCTTGATTGACAAGGGAGACAAAGATTATGGGGGTAGACAGGAAGGTAGAGTTGAGGCCACAATCAGATCAGCCATGATCTTACAAAACGGCACAGAAGACTCAAGGGGCTGAATGGCCTACTCCTGCTCCTAATTCTACGTTCTTAATCAAACTAAACATTTGCACCACTAATTTTGCCTTTTTTAATTACCCTGGTAAAGGTAGCACCAAGTGCACCAGTTGCAGTGGACAAATAATTAGTTCTACAAATGCACCCTTTAAGGGGACACTACTAAAAATCATCCAACTGGTTCTAATTAAACAAATTCAGACTTATCCTAAATCAGTACTTAGTTAAATCAATTATGCAATGAACATCCTGAGGTGCCCACCCGCTGCAGAAGGTCTCGAGTGTACCTGTGGACACTGCAGAAGTCAGCCAGCCAGAGAAACCCTCCCCTTGGGGTTATGTTCATCCTGGAGCAGCGAATGGTCATCTGTGCTTAGTTCAGAAGCAGATCCACGAGAAGGTCCTCTGACTTTCCCACCTTCTCCACAACAGGTGGCCCAAGATCAGAAACATGGGTCTGAAGTTGAACCAAATTGAGGAGCAGCCCATTTAAATAAAACTAACAGGGGCTGAAGCCTCTCACAATTGTGGCACATGGTTTTCTCCAAGCTGTAGAAATTACACATGGCCTGGATGTCCACGAAGTAGTCCACTACCACATTTAACACCATTACTCTACGTAACATTCTCCACCCAGATCCCCAATAATGCAGAAAAGGATCCCTGGAGAGACAGCCTCCCATTCCGGGGTCCCACCTCTGCCATATGGCAAGATGAAACATCAGGACATGTCTCGGCAGAACGAGAGCATGGAAGTGGAGAGAGTGCAGGAGCAACCTGTACAGCAAATCAACCCATGCAGCATGAACTGCTATTTTGCAGGTTAACAAAAATAAAACTTGTTATTTTTTAGCTTATGTAACTAGCAAATAATTTTTGAAAGCCAAAACCATCCTAGTTATTCCTAGAATGTGTGCACTCTAATGTTAAAACATACTATGTGCAGTTTTATTGTAAAACTCCATTCTGATAAAGATGCTGGAGATCCAACAAGTGTAACAATAAACTTAAAATGTTAAACATTATGAGCACAAAGACAAAATGATAAGATAAGCACTGCCCATGACTCCATGGATTCCTTAACAGCAACACAAAATATCAGTCTTTGAAAATTTGAAGCCATCATTCTTCTTCTCTTCCTCCTATTGTCTTCGACTGATTTTTGGAACAAAAGATACAAGATTGTCAATCAACACAACAGACTGCAATTCATTTTCCCTTCAGGCCCATTTAAAAAGGAAATGCTATCCCATCCCCATAATATCTTAAAAGTATTTGACATCATAACTGGTTTCCGCATTTAACAGTTCAAAGATCCCTAATAAAAGTGAGCATTTTCTATTGCTGGTCTCATGCTCCACTAACAAGATGGAAGCACGATCTCCAGAATCAGTTGGAAGATGATATGATAATGAGCCTCTCTCATCAGTGACTCTACTAGATATTACCTGGGAAACCAGGTTGGACTGCAGATGGCCTGAAAGCTTCCATCTGCTCAATCCATCCATATTTAAACTGGCAGCATGGCTGCGTAGTAAGACAAGAGCACCATTTGTTGTGATTAAACATTTTTAATTAGAGAAAAAGAAAATTTTGCCTGTTTATTGAACACCAAATGATATATTCTTTTGTATATTTCATAAAGTAAATTTCAAATAACGTAATCGCTTGTGGTGGTAAGCAGATCAATCACAAGACACTCTAAAATTTAGTTGTTTCCTCCAAGGGTGTGCAAATTCTGTAGCATTAGTCCCAATGTCATTATTTCAGTCACATTGCTCCTCTCTACATATCAATTACCCTGATAAGGGAGCAGGATTCTGATTATTTTGGGCCTATATGATTATTCAATTCAGTTTCTTTGAGCATATCCATCACCACCAGCAAATATTGTAATACTGATCTTTGGATTTATTGAAATTGTACAGCTCATCATTTTGATGACTCTGCTTTTATCTCTAACCAGGGCACCCCATAACCAAGTCCAAACAACTCAAAAGAAGGTTGATAAGAGCCAAGTTCCAAGGGACTCCCAAAATGTGCAATGGAATTTAACCTAAAACCGCATAGCTTACCCGCACCAAGTATTGGTAACACTTCATGTTCATTGGTAAGGTTCTCTCCAACAGCAAAAGCCGCAAATATTGGAACTTATGAGGTCCTACTATAATTAGGGTTCATTTTATTCAAGAAACCATAATCAGGAATTCAGTCAAAGTTTTAAAATCCTTATATAAATACAAGAATTCTGCAGTTTAAAAACTTCTGCAGCTTAAACCTTTTAAAATACCTCCACAATTTAAACATGCATCAATACATGTCCAAAGTATCAGTGGAATATATTCTTTAGTATATTTCATTAAGTAAATGTATGACTGAATCTTGTTCTGTGACCTGCTCAAATTTCTTTCAGTGCTATACTGCGAGGTAATCAGCAGCTTTCCATCAGCCATCCTCCCTTGAATGCTTTCTGTACAAAATAAGCGCCTACTTCTGAAACTTAGCATGCAGGACCTGAGATGTAATTTTACATGTTCAATATTGCTGCCTTAAGCACCCCCAATTTAAAGGTAGAGAGAAAAAAAAAATTCTGACTTGCGTGATAACTTTCAATAAACAGGAAGGACCAATTTACTTTGAACAAAAATAATCAAGACAAAGTTTAAATTTTCTTTGCGCAAATAAACCCACTCCTGATGCAACTTGCAGTTTAGGGCTGTGATTACTTAACTTGTGTTCAATATCGCTACTGTCCAATTGAGGGCAGGTGGGGGGGGGGAGGGGACGAAGCCATGGAGGGATTCGAATGCCTGGAGGAAAATTTAAAAATGAGGCCTTGATGGACCATGGACCAATGTAGGTCAGCGAGCAGAGATGATGGATGAACAGGACAAGGTGTGAATTAGGACGCAGACAGCAGTTTTGGATGAGCTGAATTGACAATGATTTTGAGGGGTAACACAAGAGTAGTTTTTAAAAAATTTACAGAGGTCATGCAAGTTCTGAATAGCATTTGTGCTGTTGACTGAAAGTTAGATCGTAGCTACAAGTGATTAGCTAGCATCCTCCTCTCCACGCCCTGCCCCTTCCCACCACACCCAGCCTTGGAGGTATTTGAAATGAATGCAAATCTTGCAATAAAGGTGGGTAAATATAATTTGAAATTACAAGCATTTTTAGCAAGATAACTAAATAATTCCAAACTGTTACTTTGCAACTTATGAGTGCTTCCATTTTTCTGTTGAAAATTGATGATCTGTGGTTTAAAACTGGAAGAGATTCCATAGATGCTGTAATTATGTATGTGCTTTTAAGGGAGGTCACCAGAAGGTTTTTTTGGACTGAACGTGAAAACAAACCATTACTGGAAGGCACCTGTCTGCAGATAATTACCCAGCAAAAGTTATTTTTGACTTGGGGAAAGATATTTGCAGAGAAGTGACAGGCCAAGATTTAGAGAGGTCAGGAGGTTCGTCTCTTGTGACATTGTTTTAGTTTTACTTTGGACAGTGAGTTGGAGTGTAAACTGCTTGGAAGACGGTTGGTTTTTGCCTGCCAAGAAAACCCAGCTCATCTCTTTCTCTCTCTTTTAAAGAAACCCTGCGTATCCAGTGTGTCAATCCCCTCTTGCCTCCTGTATTTGAAGAAATGCTGCGTATCGAATGTGTGGGAACTCAAACACCCGTTGCTGCATTTCTGCTGTAAGACTTTTGTGAAAGCTCTGTTGCTGCATTTCTTGGAAAGCCTACCCAAACTGATCTTCAACATCACCTGGAAAGAACTGTTCTAGGAAGATCCCAATGACAACCCTCTATACGCATTTGGGATGCCGAACTAAAACAAAGGACATCTTTGCATATCTTCTTTTTCTTCTTCAAGAGTGAGCAAGTATTTAACCTGCGTTTCCTTTGGTTTTTTTGTAATAGAGCTCTAAAACGCAAATCCCTTCATTTT
The DNA here is from genome assembly GCF_036365525.1 of Heterodontus francisci. Classification (NCBI taxonomy): domain Eukaryota; kingdom Metazoa; phylum Chordata; class Chondrichthyes; order Heterodontiformes; family Heterodontidae; genus Heterodontus; species Heterodontus francisci. Next base: position 34,882,691 of record NC_090395.1, read on the forward strand.
TCTGGTTAACCGGTTTGTGTGTGTGTGTGTGGGGGGGGGGGGGGGGGGGCTAAGGTAAAAAGGGAACTTTAGTATTTCAATCTGTGTGTTTATGCTTTACTTCATTACTGGTTAAGACTTGTTTTAAAATAAATTGATAATTTTGTATTTATTAAAGAAACCTGGTTGCTGTGTTTGATCCTTTCCTTACAGTCTTACATTCAAGTCTGCAAGATATTTGCCGATGCCAACTAAGAATGCCAAGACAATTCAACCACTCATCATCGTCGATGCAGCTTACAACTTTTCCTTTGTTTGTCATGAAGATTTTTATTTCTTCATGCAGTGACTAGAATCTGGCTCGTGTTGCCACCCTGCTAAGCCACTGAACATGGCTGAAGTAAATGACATGATCATGGTCTGGTCTTACATCTTTTGATCAGAGAATTTTGAATGCTGGATGCTAGGTCATCTACCCTTCCAGCAACTGTCTGATGTGAAAGGTAGGTTTTCTCCACCACCAACTTTTTGTCGGGAATGCCACAATGTAAATATGCATAAGCAATGTTTCACAAATTCCCCAGACAATGGTTTCACTTTCTTGGCAATTGCTTCAACTAGCAAAAAACTGATACTGATTGCTGCCTCTGAATTCTGGTTTGCAGCTTTGAATAAATATTGTTGCCCGATCATGTTTTGTTTCAGCCAATTAACTTGACTGATTCTCACATGACCCGCGAGGCTGTCCAATTTGCTAGTGTTTCGTAGAATAATGTCGCTTGACAGTATATTCCTTGAAAACAGTAGTCTTCTCTTGACATATCAGACACAATATGCCCCCGTTGTACTCAATAACAAAAAAATAATCGGTCCAAGAGCAAACGTTTGACTGCTCAACATTCAGTATCAAATTTCCTTTTCTTGCTGTATTCATGAACCGCCATCTTTGTTTCAATAACGATTCTTGGCAAACCCTGATTGAGATCGCTATCAGGGCTCCGGCTGTCATTCCCAGTTGAAGGGGCTCTCTCTCCGTCTATATCTCTCTTCACCCCCCCATGCCTCCCTCTCTCTCTGTCTGTCTAACTATCTCTCCAGCCGCCTCGTCGCTCTCTCTCCCCGCCCAACCCATCTACCTCTCTCTCCTCCTCCCCGTTGACCTCTTTGTACCCCCACCCCAGTCTACTTCTCTCCCCAGCACCCCCCCAATCGAATGTTCTCTCCACCACCTCCCGCGCCATACACCTCTGTCTTCCCACTCCCCCCGGCCACCTGTCTCTCTCTCCCCCACCACCCCAGTCCACCCACCCCCCCTTTCTTCCCCTTGCTCATCCAGCCTCTCTTCCTCCCCACTGTCCACCACCCCCCCCCCAAGCCAGTGCAGGTTTAAAGGACAGTCTGACTCAATCTCTCTCTGTGCTCCCCCAGCACCGCTCCACCTCGCGGCTCTGGCTGTGTGCTGGCCCACTTTCTGCTCTCCCCTCAGTCTTTCTCTCCTTCTCCCCCACAGAAGCCATTCCCATTCACTCGTTCACTTTCTGAACTGCACAAAAACAGCAGGGGTGGCTGATGGCAGACAGCCTGCACCGCGATCCGCTAATTAGCGCTCACCCTGCCCGGGCAGCTCGCTGTCAGTCACAGGATTGGCAGGCTGGATAAAAACCTTTGACAGGCCAGATTTTAGCCTACGGGCACAATGTTGGACAACCCTGATCTACAAGATGCACTGCAGCAAAGCTTCAACTGCACCTTCCAAACCCGTGACCTCTAACACCTCGAAGAACAATGCACGTGGAAACACAACCACCTCCAAGTTGCCCTCCTAATCACATACCATCCTAACTTGGAAACATATCATTCCTTCCCTGTTGCTGGGTCAAAATCCTGGTACTCGCTATTTAACAGCACTGTGGGAATACCTTCACCACAGACTGCAGCAGTTCAAGGAGGCGGCTCACTACCACCTTCTTAAGGGCAATTAGGGATGGGCAATAAATGCTGGCCTTGGCATTGATGCTCATATTCAGTGTATGAATGAAACAAAAAAAGCATGGAAACTGCATATCACAGGAGGCAGACAGAGTTTATGATAACTGGAGTGTAACTACAGCCTTAAACTAAAACAGAAGGCTTTGTTCCGTTCCCTTGGTCACTGTTCTTTGCAAGATGTGAGCAATTTATAAAGTAACCAATTACGATGCATGAAATTGGACAATTCTGCAAATTATACACAAAGATGCTGAATTTCATTTTATACCCAGTTAGTTATCCCACTTGAGTGGCAGATTACCAAAATGGCACAGTATTTATTTTCACAGGTAAGCAGGCTGCTCAGTTTACTCCATTGCTAATAACACAAATCATAGAAGCGTTACAGCACAGAAGGCCATTCGACCCATCATGTCCTCGCTGGCCCTCCTAAGAAGCAATTCATGCACTGCCATTCCCCTGTCCCCTCTCCACATCCCTCCTTTTCAGATATTTAGATTGTTTAGAAAATGTAGAAAAATTTACAGCGCAGAAGGAGGCCACTCTGCCCATCATGTCTGCGCCAGCCGAGAAGCAAGCCACCCATCCTAATCCTATTTTCCAGCACTTGGTCCATATCACTGGAGGTTACAGGACATCAGGTGCATATCCAGACATCTTTCAAATGACTTGAGGGTGTCTGCCTCTACTACCCTTTCAGGCAGTGAGTTCCAGATCCCTAACATTCTTTGGTTGAAAATATTTTCCTCATCTCTGCTCTAAGCTTTCTACCAATCACTTTAAATCTATGCCTGCTAGTCACTGACCCCTCTGCTAAGGGAAATAGGTCCTTCCCATCCACTCGATCCAGGCCCCTCACAACCTTGTAAACCTCAATCTCCACTGTTCAAAGGAATTCAGCCATTCTGGCATGCAGTAGTTACAAACAAGTTTTCAGATGTCCCTCCCATGTTGGGTACTTGATAGCCTACTAAATGCTGACTAAAAAGCTTCCCATTTTTCATAATCAATTGCACAGTTAAGACCAGCTACTCCCCATCTGGCTTGTAAGCAAGACTGATTCACTGTCTGCTCAGAGATCAAGGTGGAACAGAGCTGTGAAATCAATCTAAGCAATCTAAAAGGAATCCAGTTTTGACATCTCAACTAGAACTCATCACTCAGTATCGTCATTAGCAGAGATTACCTCTTCCAACCAAGTGCCAGAGCATCAACTGTATTCAGACAGGTGGGGAAACTCTGAAATTTCTCCTCCATGAGTTTCTCAGCAGTCCAAGTTTCCCATTTCTTCAGATTTCAAATATTCAATGCTATCCAACTGGTCTTTAAAGATGCAAGGGGAAAGCAGGGACTGACATTAAGCGTACAGCTCCTGCAATGGGCCAATGGCTCCCTTCTAAACTGTAAGTATTTATGATGTAGTATGTCATGAATCCAACCCTTGCACCAAGACACTATTTTATATGGTGAAAAAATGCTTTGTTCGATCAGCTCAAAACAAGAGGCTAGCTGGTTTGTGAAATAATCCATACATGCAAAAACTGGCTGAAAAATGTAACATGGTTGAAAGGCAAATGCCAAACTGCATGTTGCCCCCATTATGTTTAGAGGATATTTCTAACTAACACCTGAAGAAGTATTTGCTTCGTCACAAAGGATTATTCTGTTCTGAGCTACTCATCTACAACAGCTAACTTTTGATAGACATTCATTTCAGTAACAGTCTAATTGGCACTTGTTCCTTCTATAGTATGACAAGATTCACTCAGGCAAGCAGAGGAAAACAGGAGGGGGACTGGGGCTGCAAAATAGCATACGTCCATAGAAATAAAGAACTTACAGCACCTACTAACTTTGAGGGTAGTCACTAATGTTCCCCTTAATTTCCCTTCGCTACGTGTAACCTGTCTGTTGCACTGCACAGTCCCTTTAAGATTGTCGCAAGGCCACACATGCTCACATCTTAAAGGGGCCACATCTCATGCATTGTCTGTCGCCTGCACAGTAAGTTATGGACTGCTGAGCAGTCACGCAGTTGAGAGGGAATATTGGTAGTCATTGTTGCAACACAAGAGACGCAGCAACCAATCTGTGCACAAGATCCCACGAACAGCAATGTGATAACGACCAGATAATCTGTTTTACTGATATGGTTCAAGGATATCGGACAGATCATTGAGAACTCTCCTGCTCTTGTTCAAAAGTTTCCTACATGACAACAGTGACTAGACTTCAAAAGTACTTTGAGATGTCCAGTGGTCATATAAAGTGGTATTTAAATGCAAAGCTTTTTTTCTTTAATGGAGATCGATGTTCACTTGAGTGTGCAGATGGGGCCTCAGATTAGTGTCTCATCCAAAAGAGGCCAACTCCAACAGCGCAGTGAAATCTTGAGATTATGTTCTCAAGTACCCGAGATTTGAACCACAATGGTTGATACCTTACTTCCTCATATACAAACATTCTTCCTATCCATTCTCAATAGGAGATATTTTAGCTTGTTTTTTTCTTGATCTTAGTCAGGAACATAGGAGCAGGAGTAGGCCATTCAGCCCATCGAGCCTGCTCCGCCATTCAAAACGATCATAGCTGATCGTCCACTTCAATGCCTTTTCCCCCACACTATCTTCATATCCCCTTATGTCATTTGTATTTAGAAATCTGTCAATCTCTGCTTTAAACATACTCAATGACTGAGATCCACAGCCCTCTAGGGAAGAAAATTCCAAAGATCCACAACCCTATGAGTAGAGAAATTTCTCCTCATCTCTGCCCTAAGTGGTTTCCCCCTTATTGTGAAATTGTATCCACTGGTTCTAGACTCCCAAACCAGGGGAAACATCTTAGATGCATCCACCCTATCGATCCCTTTAAGTATTTTGCAGGTTTCAATGAGATCACCTCGCATTCTTCAAAACTCGAGAGAATACAGCCCAGTTCCCCCAATCTCTCTTCAGAGGACAGTCCTGCCATCCCGGAAACAAGTCTCGTTAATCTTCATGGCAGCACTCCCTCTATGGCAATAATATCCTTCCTAAGATAAGGGGACCAAAACTGCACATAATACTTATTCCAGGTGAGGTCTAATCAAGGTTCTAAACAATTGAAGCAAGACTTCACTACTCCTGTACTCAAATCTTCTTGCGATAAAGGCTAACATACCATTAGCCTTCTTAATTGCTTGCTGCACCTGCATGTCAGCTTTCAGTGACTTATTGACAAGGACACCCAGGTCCCTTTGTACATCTACACTTTCTAATCTCTTACCATTTAAGAATACTCTGCGCATCTATTCCTCCTACCAAAGTGGATAACCTCACATTTTTCTACATTATATCCCGTCTGCCACGTTCCTGCCCACTCAGTAAGTCTATCCAAATCTCCTTGAAGCCGCTTTGCATCTTCCTCACAGCACACGCTCCCACCTTGTTTTGTGTCATCCACTGACTTGGAAATATTACATTTGGTCCCCACATCCAAATCATTTATATATATTGTGAACAGCTGGGGCCCAAGCACTGAGCCCTGCGGTACCCCACTAGTCACAGCCTGCCAACGTGAGAAGGACCTGTTTATGCCTACTCTCTGCTTTTTGCCTGGTAACCAATCCTTAATCCATGCCAGAAAATTACCTCCTATCTCATGTGCTTTAATTTTGCTAACCAACCTCCTGTGGGGGACTTTATCAAAGGCCTTTTGAAAATCCTAGTATACCACATCCACCAACTCCCCTTTATAAATTCTGTTCGTAACATCCTCAAAAAACTCCCAACAGGTTTATCAAACATGATTTCCCCTTCATAAATTCATGTTGACTATGCCCAATCAGATCATGATTATCCAAGTGTCCATTTATCACATCCTTTAGAATAGATTCTGGCATTTTCCCAACGACTGATGTAAGGCTAACAGGTCTGTAATCCCCTGTTTTCTCTCTCCCTCCCTTCTTAAATAGTGGGGTGACATTTGCAACCTTCCAATCTGCAGGAACCTCTCCAGAATCTATAGAATTTTGGATGATGATCACCAATGCTATCTCCATAGCTATCTCGTTCAACACTCTGAGATGTTGAATATCAGGTCCTGGGGACTTTTCAACCTTCAGCCCCATTAATTTCTCCAATACAACCTTCTTACTAATACTAATTTCCATTTTTCATTCCCCCTAATCCCTCAGATCTCTAATTCTGGAGATTTCTTGTATCTTCCTCAATGAAGACAGGCACAAAGTAATCATTTCATTTCTCTGCCATTTCTCGATTCCCCAGTATAAATTCTCCTGACTCTGCCTGTAATGGACCCACATTTGTCTTTGCCAAACTTTCCTTTTTACGTACCTATAGAAACTTTTACAGTCCGTTTTTATATTTTTTGCTAGCTTACATACATATTTTATTCTCCTTTTATCTGTTTCTTCATTGTCCCAATCCTCAGTTTGCTACTATTTCTGACAACTTTATAGGCCTTTTCTTTTAATTTTATACAATCCTTAACTTCCTTTGTTATCCATGGTTGACTGCCTTTACTTTTATGGTTTTTGTGCCTTGAAGTTATGTATAGTTGCTGTAAACTATGTAATATTTCTTTAAAGACTATCCATTGCTAATGTACTGTCATACCTTTTAATATATTTTCCCAATCCACCAGATTTGCCAATTTGCCCCTCATACCTTCATAATTACCTTTGTTCAAATTTAACACCCTGGCTTCAGGTTGAACTACCTCACTTTCAAACATAATGTAAAATTCTATATTATGGTCACTCATCCCTAAAGGTTCTTTTACAACAAGATTATTGACTAGCCCTTTCTCATGACAATGTTACATCTAAAATAGCCTGCTCTCTAGCCAGTTCCTCAACTTACTGCTCTAGAAAACCATCCCTAACCCACTCCAGAAACTCATCCTCCACTGCATTTGTACTCATTGAGTTTATCCAGTCTATATGCAGATTGACGTCACCCATGATTACTGCATTACCCACGTTACATGCTTCTCTAATCTCCTGATTAATACCATGCCCCACGCTACCACTACTGTTTGGTGGCCTATAAACAACTCCTATCAACGTTTGCTGCCCCTTTCTGTTTCTTAGCTCCACCTAAACAGATTCCACATTTTGTTCTTCAGATCTGAGATCCTCCCTTACTAAGGTACTGATCCTATCCCTTATCAGCGCAACAGCACCTCCTTTTCCTTTTTGCCTGTCCTTCCTAAATTTTAAATATACTTGAATATTCAGTTCCCAGTCCTGATCACTACCTCTATTTAGGCCTTTAAGTCATCTGCCTTGTTGTGAATGCTGCGTGCAATGAGGTGGAGTGCCCTAAACCTTGTCTTCTTGACATGCTGCATTCTAAGCCTAGTTGATGCTCACCTTTGTTTCGCCTGCCATCTAATGTCACTTGCTACTTTTCTACCTCCTGTTACCAGCTTTACCTTCCAATTTGAGCTACCCCTCAGGTTCCCACTCCCCTGACAAGCTCGTTTAAGCTCTCCCCAACAGCACTAGCAAAACTTCGTGAGGATGTTAGTTCCGGTCCTGTTCAGGTATATCCCGGCCATCATGTACAGGTCCCACCTGCCCCAGAACCGGTCCCAAGGCCTCAGAAATCTGATGCCCGCCCTCTCTCCTACACCAATTCTCCAGCCACCTATTCAAATTGACTAATCCTCCCATTCCTATGCTCACTCGCATGTGGCACTGGGAGTAATCCTGAGATGACTGCTTTGGAGGTCCTGCTTTTTAATTTCCTTCGTAACTCCCTAAAATCTGCTTTCAGGACCTCATCCCTCTTCCTACCTATGTCATTGGTACCAATATGGACCACAACCCTGGCTGTACACCCTCCCCCAGAAGGATGTCCTGCAGCTGCTCCGTAACATCCTTGACCCTGACACCGAGGAGGCAACACACCATCCTGGAGTCATGTTTACTGCCGCCTAAATGCCTGTCTGATCCCCGGACTAGCGAATCTCTCATCACTATTGCTCTCCCACTCTTCTTCCTCCCCTCCTGTGCAGCTGAGCCACTTGTGGTGCCATGGACTTTGGTCTGGCGGCACTCCCCCGTGGAACCATCGCTCTCACCAGTTTCCAAAATGGAAAACCGATTAGCAAGCAAGATAGATTCAGGGGACTCCTGCACTGCCTGCCCGGTTCTCTTAGAGTGCCTGGCAGTCACCCATTCCCTCTCTGCCTGCATGCTCCGAACCTGCGGTGTGACCACCTCCCTAAATATGCTATCCACGTAGTCCTCTGCCTCGCGGATGCACAAAAGTGATACCAGCCACGCTTGAATTCTGAAACCTGGAGGTCAAGCTCTGCAGCCGGGGACACTTCCAACAGATGTGTTTGGCTAAGACACGTGGTGCGTGCGTGACTTCCCACATATCACAGGACATACATTCAATTTGCCCGAGCTGACCTACCATAACGTAACTTTAAAAACTTTTTATTACAATGAGAAGTAAAATAACTCAGTTACTCATCAATCAACTTCTTCCGCTGTATCGAAGAGGTCATTCACCAATCAACTTCTTCCCTGTACCGAAGAGTTATTTCTCTAATTTAATAGCAGGAAAGTGCGATTTTTGCTGTCCTCCCATCAGCAATTTCAGTTATTTTGTATTGGCATACAACAGTTGGAGATGGAAATTGCTTGTTAACAGATATGGTGCCATGTAGCAGTGAGATACTTCTATAAAGCAAAACGTATTGATCTTTGGCATGCTGACAACTAGGGTTGAAATAGCAGTGGAGTTATCTTCATGTTTTTGATCTACGATTAACTTAATGCATCACACTTTTCAGTCTCCACATTCAGGTGGAGAAATGGGGCAATGGCTGGGAATATGCAGCTCTGAGCCAAGAGTTAGCGCAAGCACAGATCAATGCGGAAATTGTCAAGTTGCAGTCCATCATTCACCGCTCTACCATAGGCCGCACTGTAGACCCATTTCTCAGAGTCAGCAATCAGCGGAATCAATTGATCTGGCGAGAACACCCTCTTTTAGGCTCTCATACCACTGTTAGAAATCCCGTAAAATGTCAAGTCTTGTTCAATGAGGTGTAATTGGGTTTTTAACAACGACCTGAGTACTGACGACTGCTGTACAACCGATCTGGCCCTGAAAAGTGTTTGTGAAATGTTTAAGGGCTCTACTATTTATTAGATTGAAACGATTTTTTAAACCAGATTTTTTTAAATAATTTTTTTTTTTTTAAATGTATTTATGATATTTCAGCTTCTGTTTTTAACCCTATGTGTATGTCCCAAACTTTACTTCACTTGCCATTGCTTTTGAGACGTGATTATTCGTGCTCATTCCCTGATTAGCTGTCTGTCGGAATTCTTTAATGTGATTGGTTGCTTGGACGGCTTGATGATATCAATGCAGCTCAAGTCTAAGAACCCCAATTAAAGAATGCTGCAATTTAATACACGTTGGGGGAGTTCAAATTCTCGCCAGAGATCGCTGGATCTCTCGGTGCAGCTTTCTTCTAGGTCAGCACGATCGCCCTTGTTTCGCCGCTAACCACAAAATCCGGGCGATTAACAAAAACTTCATTGCCCTTACATTCAGAAACCTTATAATGCAGGTCATGCTATATGCAGCACAAAAGACCCATCCAGTGATCAAAAGAAAGCACATACAAATGTTGACTTAGTGCCAACAGAACGATAGCACAATCACTGAATATGAAGGATACTGCAGACACTTTTATCCTAATGAAGATGGCCGAATAGAGCAGAGCTCAACCTCAGCTCACCACTCTCTGCAATGTTAACAGTTCTCTCTTCTTTCAAATCTGCCATCGTCAACCCTCTCCAACAAAACCCACCTTTGAATCTTCTGACCTTGCAAACTAACGCCCCATTTCTAACCTCTCTTTCCTCTCCAGAGTCCTTGAACTTGTGGTCACCTTCAAAATCTTTTCCTATCTTCCTCACAATTCCATGTTTGAGTGCCTCTAATCAGGTTTTCACCCTTACCACAGGAATAAAATGGCTCAAAGTCACAAATAGCATCTTCAGAGTGTGGTAAACTGTTTCCCCTCACCCTTTTCCATTTATCTGCAGCTTTTGACACAGTTGACCATATCATTCCCCTATAATACCTCTCCTCCCTCATCCAGCTGGGTGGGACTGCACTCACCTTGTTCCATCCTCATCTATCCAGAGAATCACATACAATGGCTTCTCTGCCTGCTTCCATATCATTACCTCCGGAGACCACCAACCCCCGCCAAGGATCTATCCTTGAGCCATTCCAATTCATCAGTGGCATACCACCACGCTGCAACATCATCCAAAAACACATCAGGATACCCAGCTCTACCTCACCACTGCCACTCTCAATCCCTCCCCTCTGTCTTTTTTAGTCACGCCGCTTATTCGGCATCCAGGACTGGCGCGCATAAATATTGGGAAGACAAGCCTCTTCAGTCCCTGCCACAAACTCTATTCCTGAGCCAACAATTCCCTCTCTCCTGAAACAGCCCGTTCACAACCTTAGTGCCCTATCTGATCTCAAGATGAGCTTCTAACCATATACCCACTCCAATACCAAGAATGCCTACTTCCACCTACAAAACATCACTAAACTCTGCCCGCCTCAGCTCATCTGCTGAAACCCTCATCAATGCCTTTCTTACCTCGAGACTTGACTATTCAAGTGCTCTCCTGGCCAGCCTATCTTCCACATTACATAAACTTGACCTCATAAAACTCTGCTGCCCACATCCTAACTCGCACAAAGACTCATTCACCCATCACTCCTGTGCTCGTTAATATATACTGGTTCCCAGTCCAGTAGACTCGAATTTAAAATTCTAAACCTTATTTTCAAATTGCTCCATGGCCTCACCATCTCCTTCAGCCCGACAATCCTGGCCTCTTGCATATCCCAACTTTAAATTGCGCCACTCAGTGGCTGCGCATTTGGCTGCATGGGCTAAGCTCTGGCATTCCATCCTTCAGCCTCACCGGCTCTCTACCCCTCTCTCTTCCTTTAAAATGCTCCTTTGATCAAGCTTTTGATCATCCGTTCTGATATCTCCTTAAGTGACTCAGTATTACCTTTTGTTTGATTCCGATTCTATGAAGCTCTTTAGGCCTTATATTACGTTAAAGACACTATCTAAAGTAAATTGTTGCTGTAGTTGCACATGATGACCTGCCACAATTACTCCTATTGGTGACTGATATGCAAGGTGAGAAACTGCGGCTATACCACCATCATGATATACTGTAGCACACACCATTCAAGGGTTTAATCAGATAGGTAAACTTGATGACCTTTATTAAAAAATTTTGCTTAGGGCACATGAAGCTGGGTCAGGTAAACAGATGTTCCTCTGGTGTGCTATCTGGGTACCTTAGGTGAAGAGTGTAGGACTGAATTTCAGGATATTGCTTGTATTGCCTCAGAATTGATGTACTGAAGATTCTATGATTGTAATTCCTAGTCCAATGTAACTCCTGTAATTTCTCAGTTATTTTCAACTATTGACTTTGGGTAACTCCCTGGAATTTCCCAAATATCATCTACTTTTATTTGATGAGGCGAAACAAAACAGGAAATTAGCCTCTACCAGTTCTGGACAACATCCATCACACAACCAACACCACATATATATATAGAAAAAGTAACTGCCAATTTATCTCAGTCCCGTTTGTAGAACCTTGTTGTGCATAGGTTGGCTGCAGCATTTACTTACAGGACAAAAATTACACTTCTAAAAGTAAATTATTGGCAGTGAAGCATTTTGGGATGTCTTAAAAAACCGAAAGGCATCATCAATTGAAAGTTCTTTCTTTCTGATAAAATGGTAATGCTAAAACAACTTTTTAAAAGAAAATTATTTATTCATTCATTGGATGTGGGCATCGCTGGCGAGGACAGCATTTATTGCCCATTCTTAATTGCCCTTGAGAAGGTGGTGGTGAGCCACCTTCTTGAACCACTGCAGGCTGTGTGTGGTTGGTACACCCACAGTGCTATCAGGGTCAGGCTGATCAGGGTCAGGCTGATCAGGGTCAGGCTGATCAGGGTCAGGCTGATCAGAGTCAGGCTGATCAGAGTCAGGCTGATCAGAGTCAGGCTGATCAGAGTCAGGCTGATCAGAGTCAGGCTGATCAGAGTCAGGCTGATCAGAGAAAAAAAAAACAGTGCTGTTAGGAAGGGAGTTTCAGAATTTTGACTCCGCAACAATGAAGGAAGTTCCAAGTCAGGGTATGGGCTTGGAGGGAAACTTGCATTTATATAGAACCTACAACATAGTAAAACATCCCAAAGCACTTCATACAATCGTTAAAACAGAATTTGCTTTAAAATGTTATATACGTGTAAACACAAATTTGATTATACGATACAAAACATGAAAAGATTAAATGCATTTCGGGCTTGTTTGTGAAGCTCAAAAAGTTCCAGATAACTAAGCACAAACAAAAGGATCCACTAGATCACATCACATCCCCATAAAAAAAAATCAAAAAACCTCTCTCAAAAACCAGTACTTCAAAGTTAACATTTCTATGTTAAGTATAAAACATCTTGCATAAAATATAAAAATTGATCAAAACAATTCAGAATATGCCAAGTAAAACAAATATGTGAACAAATAAAAGTACTGCAAATGCTGGAAATCATACTGGAAAAAGCATGTGAACAATACCTTTAGTATCTGTAAAAAACTTCAGAAGACAAAGAAAGAAAGTGTGGCTGATTTGTCAGTTTTTAAACTTAATCTTACATAAATACATTTCTAGAATCCTACTGCATTGAAAATTCATTAGAAACCAGTTGGAAAATTCTTAGGACTGTACTGTATTCAAACAAAACTGGGAGAAATACAGCAAACTATGTGGAACTTTCCAGAAGGCTATCGAAAGTATGTTTATAACTTTCCATTTAAGATAATAAATATTACCACATTTAAGATAATAAAACATAGCGAATTCTCCTGAACTGTTCCTAGGCACGAGTGTGCAATCAAATAGGTTAGTCTGCATCAACACAGCCCAGAAAGAGTCAATAAAATGATGTATGACGGCTGGGAAGCACCGTCCAGTCGCACATCACTGAAGAGTACAACTTTTCAAGTACGCTACAAAATGACTCGACAGAAACAGGGAGCGGGCAGACAGTTGATCAAGGCGCGGTGCTGCTAAAAGTGCATTTGTGGCAGAGGGCCGGGACAGGCCCCTCCCCCCGAAAGTCCAACAATCACCCCTTCGGTAACGGAGGTGGGAGGCGGATGGTAGCGTCCCCCCTCCCACTGGAGCCGCTTATGTAATCCGCGAAAGACGCACAACAACAAGGCCCGGAATGAGCACTGTCGGCATATCAAAGGGAAGGGGAGGAAGGAAGGAAGGGCCTGAAGAGGCCTGCGCCTTACCAATTGGTCATGTCCAGGAAGAACGCACAGCCGGCCGGGTTGAGCTGGAAACCCAGCAGCCTCTGAAACTCGGAAATGAGCACATCCTTGTCGGTGGTTCCCATGCAGCTGAATTTCTGCATCAGGTCCTGATCTAAGTCCATATCCACGTCCATCGCTTCTCTTTCTTGGTCTCTGTTTTCTCTCTTGTCCCTTGAAGTGCCGCCGGGCCCACTGTCGGTGAGGGGGCCCCCGCTCAGCTTGCTGTGTACGGGTGCGCTGTGACGTGTAACTCCAGGCCGAGGCCTACCCCTTCAACATTGTCGCTACCTCGTTCCGATGGCGTCCGCTTCAACAGCACGGTCCCCCTCTCCCAGGCCATGCGCATGCGCGCCCAACCAGGCCTGCCCTTCCCGCGAGTCACACTCACTCGCCCGGCGTCACCCTGCTCTGACGTCACACTCGCCCGTGACGTCATTGAGCGGCTAAAGATGGCGTCCCTCCTCACATCAAACTGTGAAAAGCACACATAATGAGGTGGGGCCTTGAGCTGTCATTGATTGAGATAGGTCCAGGAGGAATGAGGAGAAATGCATTATCAACTGGTGATGTGTCTTTTGGTGCCTAAAGCTCCTTGAAGGGTATCTTCTTACACAGCAACAGCTGGTGCAACAAAGAAAAACTGCAGGTATTAAAAAAATCCAGAACAAAAGCAGAAACTGAGGAATTAAGAAAGCATCTGTGGCGAGAACAAAGGATTTTGTGTTTCGGGTGTAGTCTCAAAACTAGAGGATATTACATAGAACAGCTTTTTTTAAAAAAAGAGGTGGAGGAGGGCAAATTTGGAAAACTTCCAGAGGTATTTTACAAAGATGCCTTCAAAATAGTGAAGCTAAGCAAAGAAGGTGATAATTAGAGAGGTGACCAAAAGCTTGGTTAGAGTACTTTTTTAAGGTGGGATTTAGAGAGATAGCCAAATTCCAAAGCATAGGGCAGGACAGCTGAGGTACAGCAACCAGTGGTGCAGGGGAAAAGAAAGAGTGTGTCCTGGAAATCTTTAGGTGGAAAATGCAATAGTTAAATGGCAGAAGTAATATTAACAGGAACTAATGAGATGCATAACAAGAGAATCAAAGAAATTGAAGATATTTACAAGATATAGACATGTCAATAGCTGAAGGAAGTCAGAGCTGAGACAACTAGAAATGGAAGTACAAAAAACTGAATGCAGAGCAGACTCTAAAAGCCTGTGAGAACAAAAAAGCAGATCAACACCAAGGGTGTAGACCAACACAGTGTTCCAATCCCTATCCAAGGAACCAAGCCATCCCTCTGGAAAAGCTGCAACATCCATCCCACTTTGCTGGCATTCCTGCCCGAAAGAAAGTGGGAAATCTTGTTCAGCTCTTCAGTTAGTAAAATGAATATGAAGGCCAAAGGGCTGGCAAGTGCCTAATAGGAAAATATGGCGCTGTTCCTTGAACTTGCATTGAGTCATGGGACAGGATGGGGTACAAATTTGTCTTGGGTGGTGGCACAACGCAGGCAGTATCAGATTGGTTCCTGATAGTCAGTTCCATTGGAATCAATGCAATTAAATATGTGCTGCATATGAAGGGCGGCCAATCTGAACCTGTTTCTTTGTGCCACCGCCCTTGATGAATTTCTAGCTTAATGTGTTTTAATTGCAGACCCATTAATTGGGCGGTGCAGTGGTTAGCACCGCAGCCTCACAGCTCCAGTGACCTGGGTTCAATTCTGGGTACTGCCTGTGTGGAGTTTGCAAGTTCTCCCTGTGTTTGCGTGGGTTTTCTCCGGGTGCTCCGGTTTCCTCCCACATGCCAAAGACTTGCAGGTTGATAGGTAAATTGGCCATTAGCAATTGCTCCTAGTATCGGTAGGTGGTAGGGAAATATAGGGACAGGTGGGGATGTGGTAGGAATATGGAATTAGTGTAGGATTAGTATAAATGGGTGGTTGATGGTCGGCACAGACTCGGTGGGCCAAAGGGCCTGTTTCAGTGCTGTATCTCTAAACTAAACTAAAAACTAAATACTTGAGTTCGATATTTTTGTGGTTAGTTACTACTGAATGAATAACTGCCTACATAAGACATGCTGTTGTTGAACTTCTTGTTTCCTCCTTATTCTTTGAATTCCACAGGCCGTTTTGTTAAGGGAGCTGGGCAGAAAGGGAAAAAAAATCTAAAATTAGACACAGTTAAATACATAGCTTTGTTCAGTCTCACTGATGTGTAGGATACTTTTGCAGTTTCACTTAAAAATAGCCCAAAGTATCATTTAAAATTAAATGTAGATTGAGCATTATTAAATATTCGGGCAGGAAGCTTTGTATTATAACTTTTTTTTTCATAACAGCCAGTAAAATAGAACAGTTTGACTGGTAAAGTTCTCAAAATATAGAACAGCAACATGAATACTTAATCTCTCAATTATATTTTGTGGGTTGAAAAAGAAGACGGTGTTGAGTCACGATGCACAATTAATCTCACAAATTCAATGTGAAGCTTCCCAGCTCTAAATTCACTTATCTGCCATTCAGGATAGAAGATAAAAGTCTGTAAAGGTTTTAAACACAAATCTATATTTTAGTCAACCCACACAACCAACTCGGTGTTTGAAATATACATTTTATGACAATTAATATGACTGTTACTGGTTCTGTGACTGACCTGCAGCAAGTCATTGAAATTTCAGGATACTATATGTATACTATTTCCCATGTACGTTAGGCTGTGAGCTGTTTCACTATCCTATTAACATGAACTATCTGCTAAGCTCATTAAGAATATGTAAGGATACATCTACAAGTTTCTTACGGTTATACATTTCAGTGCCAATTTAATGAGTAGTGTACTACTTTGATACCAATAAATGGGATTATATGTCTCCCTGCCCCTGAAGGAGAACACCTAAATTGTACAGTGAGTGTCCGGACTGTTTTGATAGGTCAGTTGAAGAGGCGAGTCTGTTGGGTTTATTAGATGGGTAGTGCCTGGTGCACGTGGGTCATGCAGAGGACTGGTGTGGGTGATGCATGTGCAGCTGCCAGTGGTGGCATGTGAGGGGGATGGTGATCGATGGAGAGCAAAAACAGCGGAAGGTGAGGGGAGCCCAACAACCAAGGTATCTTGGCTGGACAGATAGTTTTCGTGAAGGATAGGATGGAATTGACGGAAGGGATGGGATTGGAAAGAAAAGGATGGGGATGGCAGGGGAGGGCTGGAAGGAATGGGAGGAGTATGGCATGGGATACAGATGGCTTGGGAGGGGTGGCATTGGAGGGATGGATGAGTTGATGGAATTGGTTAAGTGTGGCAAAATGGCATGGACAAGTCTTCGATGCAACCTATTATTGAAAAGCCATTCTTTATGCTAAAAAGGGTCACGAGATCTGAATGAAAAAGTTTTAGAAAAGCTGCCAGGTGAATTAAAAGAATACATCAGTGTTGCTTCTATAGATGAGGAAGAAGATAACAGTTTGTACCCTCCAGAGGTTCTACAAAGTCTAACTCCAGCTGGCATTCCACCGTACAAGCTTAGACTCCAGAGAGGATGAGTTATCATGTTGCCACGAAACCTGAACCCTAAACAAGGACTTTGTCATGGAACAAGACTGGTAGTCAGGAAGCTCTATTCTTTGATGATAGATGCTGAAATTATAACAGGCAGATTTCAAGGAAATTATGTTTATTCCTCATAGTATTGAGCCCATCAGATGTAAATCTGCCTTTTCAACTCAGAAGAAAATGGTTCCAAATTAAACATTCATATTCTATGTCTATAAACAGGTCACGAGGCCAGACTCCTGACAAAATTTGTATTTATATTCCTAGGCCTGTTTTTACACATGGACGGCTTTATGTAACTTTTACCAGAGTGAGAAGTTTTGATTCTGCTAAAGTCTTTGGCAAAAGAATAACTAGAAATTGAAGAAGTACTGTTGCAATAAAGATACTAATTTGACCGCAAATGTTTTGCAGGTCTCAACTGGTAAGTTACTGCAACAAAGTTAGGTACAGTGAAAGTCATTGTACTTCCAATACCCAAGTTACACCATGAATTTGATTTTGATGATCACCAAAACACTGCAGATATTTTAGAGAGGGATACATGTAACATCTACAGCTTTTCAGAAGATGTTTGATAGGTGTCTCACAGGAGACTTTAAAAAAATCAGCCACGTAGTAAAAAAGAAAATTTAGCACACGGATAGAAAGTTGGTTAGTGGATATTATTCAGATTGGAGAAGGGCTGGAAGTGGTGTTCCTGAGGGATCCACTTGTATGCCTAATGCACATAGTTGATTTGGACTTTGGAACAGGGTGCACTATATTGAAATTTGATAATGTAACAGTAGAGAGTTTGATAACAAGAAATGAGTCTGTAAAAGACTTCAGGAGGACATAAAAGGTTAGCAGTATTGGCAGGCAGGTGGCAAATGCAATTTAATGCAGAAAAGTGTGATATAATGTATTATGATGGGAAAAGCAAAGAATAGGAAAATACATTCAATGGAAGACCACAAGCCATTTATGAACGAGGAAGACCACTCGCTTGTCTTAATTCATTCATTCAGAAGTATGCCACACACCCAATCATTGCTGGATCTAATTCTTTGTAAAATGATTTAACGATGTTTGGCTCCACTACTGTTATGATGGAGTCCATTCCAATTGTTAATCACCCTCCATGTGAAGAAAAACTTGCGAGCAACAGAACCAACTTTGCCTTTTATCAGTTTGAACCAATATTGCCTTGTCCGCCTCGCCCTGTGTTATTAAAGTGCTTCCATTTTTTGAATATGTTTTGAGGGCATGTGTTTAAAAATTGTGGAAATTGAGTCATTTGAAGGTCTAAAGAGAATGCATAGATGCTGGACTTTTTATTTTAAAAGGTCACTGGAAAGACTTTGGGACTTTGTTTAAAAACACACCTACTGGAATTCACACGTCTTCAGCTAAGTAGACAGCAGGAGCCTTCTGACTAGGGGGTTGTTTACAGAGAAGTGACATGAAGATTGATGGTGGTCAAGATTTGGTTTCGTTTTGGATATTGTTTTGGTTCAGTTGTGGGGTAAGCCTGCTAAGAGAGAGATGCCACCAGCTCATCCTTTTCCACCTCTTTGAGAAACCCTGAGAATCCAAAGTGAAAATTGGAGAAACTGATGCAGCATTTCTCCTGAAAAGTCTGCCAGATTGATCCTCGAGGTCGCCTGAAAAGAACTGCTCCAAAAAGATCCCAGTGACAGCCGTCTATGCGTATTTGGATGCCAGAATATCTTTTCTTTTTCCTTTTCCTTCAAGAATTAACAAGTATTTGGCCAAAGTATTTTTTTTGTCTTTTTTTTTGTGAAGAGATCTCTGCAGCGAAAACTTCTTTATTTTTTTCTTTAACGTGTGTGTGTTGGATTTATTTGGAAGGGAACTTTCCTATTTCAGCCTGGGTGTTAATAAGCTTATTGAATAAGTCTGGTTTTATAATAAATTATAATTTTGTTGTTTACTAAAAAAAAAACCTGGTTGGCAGATTTTATTCCGCAATAAAACTAGGGTATATAATTGGCCGTATCGGTTACTTGGTAAAACATTTAAATATATGTTGTGACCTGTGGAGAAGTGGAACTCGAGAAAGACAGTACACTCCTCCAGTCTCGGTCATAACACCTGTTTAATTTAAAGTAGTACTCAAGATTTACCTGTTCCTTTCCTGTAACTATCTTGTATGCATATTTAGTACCCACCTTGTGGACGTCTCCTTTTCATGCTGAGAAATCTATTTCTCTGCAGCAACATAATTGGCAACTTATATAGCACCTTTAACGTAATAAGATGTCCCACGGTATTTCACAGGAGCGTTACCAAACAAATTGGACACTGAATGACATAAAAAGATATTGGGACAGGTGACCAAAAGCTTGGTCAAAGATTTAGGTTTTATGGGGTGTTTGAAAGGAGAGCAAAGGAGAGGTTTAGTGAGTTTACGATTTAGGCAGTCGAAGACACAGCCACTGAAGGTGGCGCGATTAAAATAGGGGATGCGCAGGAGGTCGGAATAGAGGCCATGGAGGGATTTGAAAGCAAGGTTGAGAATTTTAAATTTGGGGGTTTGCCATACCGGAAGCCAGTATACCTCAACATGCACAGGGGTGAAGAGCGAATGGAACTTAGTTGGAGTTAGGATAAAGGGAGCAGAGGTTCGAATTAGGTCAAGTTTATGGTGGGTGCAAGGTGGGAGGCCAGCCTGGAGAGCATTGGAATAGTCGAATCGAGAGGTGGTTGAGGGTTTCAGCAGTCGGTGAACTGAGGCAGGGGCGGAGGTGGGTGATGTTATGGAGGTGGAAGGAGGCTATCTTGGTGAAAGAGAGAATATGGAATCGGCAGCTCATCACAGGATCAAATAGGTCGCCAAGGTGGTAAAGAGTCTGGTTCAGACAGTTTTCAGGAAGAGGGATAGAGTTGGTGACTAAGAAATGGAGTGTGAGGCGGTGACAGAAGACCAAGGTTTAGCCTTTCCAATATTTAATTGGAGGAAATTTTTGTTCACCCAATACTGGATTTCAGACAAGCAGCATGACAAAGCTTTTGAGAGAGGTGGTGGTGAAATGGGACTGAGTGTCATTGGTGTGCATGTGAAACCTGATGTGTGTTTTTGCATGATATCACTGAAGAGCAACATGGAAATGAGAAATTGAGGGAGCCCAAGGATAAATCGTTCAAGAACTCCAGATGTAATGGTGTGGGAGCAGGAAGAGAAGCCATTGCAGGTGATTCTCAGGTTGTGACTCATTAGATAGTAATAGAACCAGGCGAAGGCAGTCCCACTCAGCTGGACGACAGAGGAGAGGGGTTGGAGAGGGATGGTGTAGTTAGTTGTGTCAAAGGCTGCAGATAAGTCGAGAAGGATGAGGAGGGATAGTTTAC
This sequence comes from Heterodontus francisci, assembly GCF_036365525.1. Lineage (NCBI taxonomy): Eukaryota > Metazoa > Chordata > Chondrichthyes > Heterodontiformes > Heterodontidae > Heterodontus > Heterodontus francisci. Next base: position 34,902,984 of record NC_090395.1, read on the forward strand.
CACGGTCACAGTTACATTGTCATTTCTGACTTTGACGAGGGTCATTTCAGTATTGTGTCCAGGGCGGAGACCTGATTGAAGAGATTAAAACATGGAGTTGTGGGCATGGATTTTGGGGGTGACAACATGTTCAAGGACTTTGGAGAAGAAAAGGTATTTGGAGAGGGGGCCATAGTTTCCAAGGAGAGTGGAGTCGAGGGTGGTATTTTCTGAGGAGAGGACAGGTCATGAGAAGTTCAGTAACTGAGGAGAGGGAATTATTAACAATATCAGCTAACATGGTGAGGAAGAGAGTTGCATGGTCAACAATTTGGTGGGACTAGGTATGAGGGAGCATGAGGTGAGTTTCATGGACATGATGAGGGGAAATAGGAGAGAAACTACAGAAAGATGCAAATTCAGGGGGAAGGTAGAGGAAGCCTGAGGGGAAGTTTGCTGTTCTGGGGAAGGGACGAAGCATTCAGTGGTAGCTAAACAAACAGTCTCAATTTTAATGACAGAAACCCAGGAGCTCTCACCTGTTGGAGATGAGGGTGGAGGGAGAAGGGTTTAAGTAGACAAGTCTGTAGTGGAGAAGAGAAGCCGGGAGTTATCTTTGCATTCCAGATGATCCTTTAATAGTGAGCAGTTTTGGCAGAGGACAGCATGACTCAATAGTTATTTATGTGGTCTAGATCTGGCAATGAATGACTAAACCGGTTGGCTGCTGTAGACATTCAAGCATGCATCCCTTCAACTTAAGGGAGCAAAGTTGGGGGCTGTACCAAAGGAAGTAAATAGGGTAAGAGAGTACTGGTTTAAATGGGGACAAGGGCAACAAAGTTGGAAGTGTGGATGTGATTGAGAAGATGAGTAGCTGTTGTGAATGGAAGGCTAAAGACTTGACAATTGGGAATTTGAAAGTACAGTTCTAACTTACTTGAAACTTTTTTCAAGGTTGGACACAGAAGGAAGTGGGTTTAGAGAGGGAAGGAGGATGTGACTGGAGAGGAATACAACAAAGTGATCAGAGATGGCCTTACCTATGATTGATGTGATGGGAATAGAGAAGCCACATGACATGGCAAGACTGGGGTGGTGTGAATATGCATAGGGGAGTGTATATGAATGGAGAACAAAGAACAAAGAAAATTACAGCACAGGAACAGGCCCTTCGGCCCTCCAAGCCTGCACCGATCCAGATCCTCTAGCTAAACATGTCGCCTATTTTCTAAGGGTCTGTATCTCTTTGCTTCCTGCCCATTCATGTATCTGTCTAGATACATCTTAAAAGACGCTATCGTGCCCGCGTCTACCACCTCCGCTGGCAACGCATTCCAGGTACCCACCACCCTCTGCGTAAAGAACTATCCACGCATATCCCCCCCTAAACTTTTCCCCTCTCACTTTGAACTCGTGACCCCTCGTAATTGAGAGATTAAGGAAAGATAGGAAGGCAATAAACACAGGGGAGAGGGCCTGATGGAGATTGAAATCACCAAGGATGAGAAATCACTGAAGGGGGGAAGCAGTGAAATTATCTTGCTGAGGCTTATCTTTCCTCTACCCTACCCCTGAAACTTGGCTTGGTACTTGGGTGTGCAGTAGAAATTATGATTTTAAATGAGAGCTGAGAGGGGTGGAAGAAGGTGAAATTTTCAAAGGAGAAAATGCCAAAGGAGTAGGGGGGTCAGACCAAGATGTGATTTGGTGTTTGGGCGAGGCAAGTGATGGAAAGTATAGCCAAGCAGGAATGCTTCATTAGGGAGATAGGTGTCATCACTCATCAGCTAAGTCCCTGTTAAGACCATAATGTTGATGCAATCGTCCACAGTAAGCTCGTGGATGGTGAGGGCCTTGTTCACGAGTGAATGGACATTCTGGGGGTGATGTGGAGAGGGACGGTGAGAGCTGATCTGCTGACAGAGTTCACAGGGTCAGCACTGGGATGGGCAAATTGGACGGAAAGGAGGCTGAGAGATTTTCTCTATTCTTTCCTCGTAACTCAGATTCCTATGTTAAATTCCAGTGTTACTTTAGTGGCCATTAACAAAGCCTCAGATTCCTAATATCAAGATCAGTCTCCAGGTGTTTTCTCTGGCACTTGGGTTATGGTCCTATAGTTTTTATTCGGAATATGCGGTTTGCCTTAAAGGCTTGCAAGGGATCAGTATTGCTTTAAGAGCCGGCAAGCCTTAGGAGTTAAAGGAAAGTGCTGAGGGTAGAAATGAGGTTCGCAAGTCAAAGTGTTATTATTGCAACAAAACAGGTCACCTTCGTTCAGAGTGCTGGAAATTGCGAGGTAAACCCATAGGACTTGTTGGGGTATGCAAAGTTAGTGCAGAGGAAAAGACTCTGACTGAGAGTATAGCAGACCAGGCTATAGCTTTAACGACAGCTGTGAATGTGAAACCAGATACTAAAACTAAGAGGAGTGTAGAAGTTAAGAATAAAATACCTGAGTGTTAAAATGATTTTTTTGTCGAAGGGGAGAGTAACTCCGTATCCTGTAAGTGAAACAGGAAAACCTTTCATTATACTCAGGGAAACATTCTGCTTTCCCAAAAACTCTGCTACATAGGAAGATAGGAACAGAAGTAGGCCATTCAGCCCTTCGAGCCTGTCCCGCCATTCAATGAGATCATGGCTGATCTGCGGCCGAACTCCATATCTCGTAATATCTTTGCTTAACAAAAATCTAACTCAGATTTAAAATTAACAACAGTTCTAGCTTCCACTGCTGTTTGTGGGAGAGAGTTCCAAATCTCTACCACCCTTTGCATGAAGAAGAGCTTCCGAACATCTCTCCTGAACGGTCTAGCCCTAATTTTTACACTATGCCCCCTAGTTTTAGAATCTCCAACCAGTGGAAATAGGTTATCTTTATGTAGCCTGTCTTTTCCTGTTAATATCTTGAAGACTTCGATCAGATCATCCCTTAACCTTCTAAATTCTAGCGAAAACAGACCTAATTTGTGTAATCTCTCCTCGTAACTTAATCTCTGTAGTCTAGGTATCATTCTTGTAAACCTACGTTGCACTCCCTCCAAGGCCAATATATCCTTCCTAAGGTGTGGTGCCCAGAACTGCTCACAGTACTCCAATTGGGGTCTATCCAGGGTTTTGTACAGCTGCAGCATAACCTCTGTGTCTTTATACTCCAATCCTCTAGATATAAAGGCTAGCATTCCATTAGCCTTTTTGATTATTTTTTGCACTTGCTCGTGGCATTTTAAAGATCTATGCACCTGAACCCCCAAGTCTCTTTGGACATCCACTTGTAAACCGTGGCGCGGAGTCAACACCCCCTTGTCCACAGCTACAGTTACTTGGCTTAGTACAAAGAGGGGGAACTCAGTCCTTTCTTTAACTATCAATTTACCTTATTCACGTTATTGTACAATGTAAGAATAAGGCTTATACACTTAGTTAGACAAAAACCTACAACTCCCCTGAGTTATACAGTTAATTACAAAACTAGCTAGAATTCATAAGCACACCCACTAGGTTCCTCTGACCTTTCCCTGTCCTAGTCACAGAATACAAAGGATATTACCCGAAAAAGGGAGTGTTAACGCTGGCCAGGCGTTCCGTTCTCTCTCTCTTCTATGTCGTCGCCGCGTCGCTCACGCAGGGTCTTCCGCTTCCACGATGGTTAATCTCCGGAGTTTTCGCTGGCTCTATGCCCAAAAAGCTCTATTCTTATCCTGTTGCTTATTTCTCCAAATCTGAGCTGTGTCTTTTCAGTTGGTTTAAGTTTGCTCACCTCGTTCACAGCTTCTCTTAATTGGCCCAGGCCCAAAGACCCCGGTATCACACCGTGTCCAAATAAGGCCCTTTTCCTGTGTCCTGTTCTTTGTCTTGTCCCATAAAGTAATTAGTTCAAACTGGTTTTTACCAGCACAGGTCAGTGTCCGAGCTCCAGGTTACTACAGGTCAAACAATTCCAGCAGTTTGTAACTAATTCTGTATTTCTTGCAGCCCCTGGCCAACATCTCCCCCATCATGATCCAAAGATACTTAACTTAGGATCATCAAGTTTCCCTTCACTGTGAACCATTCCTGAGAACGTCATTGTCCCCCAATGTGTGTGCAATACTGTTACATATAAAAAGATACGTTATAAAACTTAGTAGATACAGTTATTTCTTCCAGTTTTTGTTTGTATTGATAACCGTTCCTTGTTTCATTATAGTCCCGTCATCCAATCTTCGCAAAAGTTCATTTTTCCACCTTCTAAGCTGATATACATTGAATACAACAATTATTAGCGCACATAGAATCACAATGACAGCAATATGTGATACAATTCTGACCCATGGATGTATTTGAACATTAGATCCCCAATTCCAAAACTTATTCCAAAACCCTGGGTCACGCAACAGTTCATTTGCCTTGTCAGCATGAGTTCTAATTGTTTTAGTGTGTTTATTCCATTGATGAATTATCTCTTTTGCCTCTTCTGCTATTTGTGCCCAATCTGCTGTCAGGTGTGGGATGGGTGGTAATTCAGTGGCAATATATTCCCGTACTTCTTGATCTGTATCAGTACGCTGGACCGTAAGATTTTCCTTTATCACTATCCTCTTTATTGGCTTAGGCAGTACTTGTCCACCAACAACCAAGTCCGAGGTTACATTGTGAATGGCTACATTGTGTCCCTCCAGAGGGCACTGTCTCCATCCTTTGTTGTAATTTATAGCAGCCGTGGCTATGTAATACGTTTGCCCCACAAGGGCATATTGTAAAAAGGTCTGGTTATTTACAGGCAAAATGGACAATGAACAATTTTCATCTGTGCTGAGCCTGCAATTTGTAAGTTTCTGTCTCGTTGTCTCTTCCGGACAGGCCCAGTGATTCCCCCCTTGATGACATCTTGACAAATCTACCCCTTTCTCAACACCATCCATTACAATGGCATGAGATGGTGGGTTACTTAAAGATATCCAAATACCCTCCTGGTACTTGCCCACATTATGGACTCTCTTTAAAGGGTAGGTCAAATTACTCCCGTGTCGGGGAATATGAAACGCTGCCCCAACATAATATCTTCCTCTATCCTCTTCACAGGTACCTAACACTCTGTTAGTTAAGGTCAAACTTCTGTTCCCTCCGGTATACCCAATGTTTTTCCCGCACACGCCAACCCATCTACTCCCGCATAATACAAATTGAAATCTTCTCGCTGTCCTTTGTTGGTTCGAACTATCTTGATCTGCCGAGCAAAGTTGTTTCTGGCCACGGGAAAGTCTTCCCGCGTCGACACTGCTTCAGGCGCGTTCATTCGTCGTGATAGCTCCAATGCGGATTCACCCATAGTCCCAAATATGGTCAATTCAATAGCAATGCAATGTATCACCCTCTTCATTGTGGGCTGGACCTGTAATATACAAGTGTAATTTCTGCTCTTATTTACAGTTTCTTTCTTATCCTATTTTAAGTCCAGTCTCTCCATACACTGAGCCAGACTGTCTATATCTTCTTCCCAATTTGTTACTGATTCTAACCGTCCATTTCTCCTAGCCCACTTACTTTCCCTGTTTTCTTTATTTTGTTCCCCAATATCCTCAATCGGTGGCTGCCATTCCTACCCACTAACAGCACCTTGTTTGGCTAGCTCATCCGCTTTCCTGTTCCCTTCCGGAATCAGTTTTGAATGAGCTTTTACCTTCGTGATCCCATATCCTTTCCCCTGTGCTCCTTCAAAGATGTATCTTAATAATGGGGCCGATGGAAGGGGCTTCCCATCCGCTGAAACAAAACCCCTCGCCTCCCATAAGGGCAAATGTTCCGTGAGGCTATTACAGACATACATGCTATCAGAATATATAACCGATCCAGGCGGGAAGTATTCTGGGTGGCCAACCACATATGCGATGGCTGCTAATTCTGCCACCTGCGCGCTCATGGTTTTAGGCAATTTTAAGGCTGCACTAAACTTTTCCTGACCGTGTTCGTCTTCTACATATATCCCGCACCCAGTCCTCCTCTCGCCATCCTGAACTGATGAGGAACCATCCACAAAAATTTTTAAGTGGGGTTCTTCTTTTCTCTTTGTATCTTTACTTTGTCTCCATTGCTTTCTCCAATCCACTCCTACCCCCTCCTTTTTGTTTTGATACAAATGGTCCCTTGGGATCATTTGCTATCATGACTTGACACTCATGTTTCTCTCCTTGATACACTAGGTTGTCTGCCAACATAGTGGTAGTTTTTACTCCTTTCACACTTATGTTTCTTCCCTGCAACACCTAGCAATTCGGTTCTGACTTACTGAGCCATCTTTGATGCTACCGTCTAATAGTAACTGTACAGGGGTATGTTCTGTCAATATTGTAAGTGGATTCAGTCCCACTATGTAAGTAAAATACTGTACTGTCCAAAAAACTGCTAACAAATGTTTCTCGCACGTCATATACCCCTGCTCTACCGGTGAAAGCATACGAGAGGCATAAGCTACTGGTCTCAATTTCCCGTGTGTCTGCTGTAACAGAGCTGCTGAGAGGGTGGTGTCTGTGGTAGCTACCTCCAATGAAAATGGCTCAGTTGGATTTGGGGTTTTCAGAGCAGGCGCAGCAGCTAGTGCCTGCTTTAAATCTGAAATGGCCTGTGTGTGTTCAGTTTTCCACTCCCACGCCACATTCTTTCTCAATAGTTCCATTAATGGGGCCGCTTTTGTAGCGAATCCATCAATGTGGCCCCTGCAATATCCCACTAAACCCAGGAAAGATCTCAACCCTTTTACATCCCTCGGGACAGGGAGTCTGCCAACCGCTACTACCCTTCGTTGGTCAATTTCTCTCTTTCCCGGTGTCAAGATCATTCCCAAGTAAGTAACCTTCTGTTTCATAACTTGCGCTTTTTTAGGGTTTACTTTTAGTCCCAATTCGTGTAACAATTGTAGTAATTCACTTAATAACTGATAATGTTCCTGTTCCATTTCAGTTTGTAGCAGTAAGTCGTCTACACACTGCAACAGACTTTCAGGCTTTGAGAACCTTTTTAACCCTTCCCTTAAACGTTGGTGAAATATAGATGGGGAATTATGAAATCCCTGTGGCAGGGCGGTCCATGTATATTGTTGTCTTTGAAAAGTAAACGCAAATTTATATTGGCATTCCTTCTCCAATGGAATAGACCAAAAACCGTTACTTATGTCTAAAACAGTGAACCACTGTGCATCCTCATTTTGTTTAATTACCGTCTCTGGGCTAGTTGCTACGGTAGGGGCCGTTAACGGGGTTACCTTATTTAATTCTCGATAGTCTATCGTTAGTCGCCAGCTACCGTCCGGTTTCCTCACCGGCCAAATAGGTTAGTTGTTAGTGGAGGCTACCGGTCTTAGTATACCTTGTAGCAACAAACTCTGTATCACCTTTCCTACCTCCTCTTCTGCCTGTTTCGGAAAACCATACTGCTTCTGTGGTTTGGGGTCTGGGCCCTGTATACACACACTTCTGGTCATTTTCCCACAATCATGTTTATGTCGAGCAAATACTACTGAATTCCGTGTGATAATTTGTTGTACTTCACTATCGCTACTCATTTCTTCTGGTTTTGTCCACAGTTCCCAAACTTACATATCCTATCCTGGTATTCCCCCACCGGGATGGATGTGTGATCTATACTACCCCTGCCCAAGGGCATTTGCCAAATCGCGCAATTAACAGGGTCAAAACAGAGTCCTGCTTTAGCCATGTAATCACACCCTAATATATGTTCTTGTTCTCTGGGTAACTCAATGAGAACCACTGAGTGCTCTATTGCTACGTCCCCCACACTGACTTCCAACGGTACGCTCACATATCCCACTTGTGAATGTCCTGTAAATCCACGTAAAACAAGTTTACTTTGAATTTTCCAATCTACTTTACTAACATTGGTGGTGTTTACGGTGGTTCGGAATCCTCCAGTGTCCCAAAGGAACGTGACAGGGTGGCCTCCAACCCTACCATTCACTAGGGGTCTGCCTGTGTTATCCCACCGCGTGTCACACACTCATAATGGAGAGGCCTGCGTCCGTCATTGTGGTTTGGGGTACAACCCCGAAGACGGTGCTATCTCTAGTATATCACACTGAGGATTTGACCTATTCGGTCCTTCCACGGGTAGGCTCTGGCGTTTGTTCTGGCCTCCTCCCCGACCTACATTTTCTCGTCTCAGGTTTGGGCATTCTCTTTTGAAATGTCCCTCCTGGCCACAGTTATAGCAGTGGGTCGGCCCGCCCGGAATTCTCCCTGTTCCTAGGACGGATCCTCTCCCAATGCCTCTACCCCTTCCTCCTGTCTGAAAGGTTGGGTGGGGTGCCCCTTGTGTAGTTCCCCTCCCTTCATTTCTCCAGGTTATTGTCTGTTCTTTTACAGGCATCGCCTTTCCCCAAGGGGCCTTGGAGAATTTTGTTGTTTCCTTCTCCCATGCTCTAACCATCCTCCTGAGTACCCAAGCGTCTGTGTGCGTGTCATCAGAGGGATCAAATTGATCTAGTGCCCTTCTTGACTCCTCAGTGCCATGCGACACCAGCGTTCTCAGCCATCGGTTTCTAATCTCTGGCATTGGATTGGCTCTATCTAGGTTCGCGCCATATACCCCTTGAAACACCGCCCAGATGCGAGCCGCAAATGCGACAGGGTGTTCACCTTTTCTTTGATAACATTTTGTTAGCGCCTCCACTGGGTCCCCTCTGTTAGCACCCATGACATTTAATACTTGTTCTTTTAAATCCTTATTTGTGCCTCTACCGAGTTTTTGCTCCTCCGGTAGGGCAGAGTGTATGTGTGGGTGTAGGCACATTATAATTAATTTTTTTTCTTCAACATCATCTAAGCCGTGTATTCCTCTCTGTTGACTGACCGCTTGGAATAGCTCCCTAGGATCATCCCCGGGTGCACACGTCCCAATATCTTTCGCAATATCCCTCAATTGCTGTACCCCATTGGAGTGGAATATGTCATACGCGGGCCAGCTGCCACCTGACCATCTGCCCCTATCGCTGCCCTAGTGGTCACAAGGGGGTCCATGGGGGCCGATGACTCCTTTGGCTCCGGCTCATATGCTGGCGGAGGATCCTCGAGTAGAGGGTCTCCATCATCATAACCGTATCTAGCCGCTTCATCTGCTAACTCATTCCAATCTATGCCCCCTTCACCATTCTCCTCACTTCCTTCGGGTGCAGAAGCACAGATTATACCTCTCTGTGCGGCTAGCTGCTTTTGCAGTCTCGCTATGTATTTTTGACACTTTGTATGATCACCTGAATTACTTTTCTTTTCCTAAGCTGCTCTCTGAATCACATTCATGGAAGTTTTTAAATCACTACATTGTTGCTTCCATCCTTCCACCTCAGCTTTAGCTGTTTGGGCTCCTCCCTCTCGCCTACTTTTTCCCGTAACTAGTTTTTCACACTGTAACTGATATTGGTTCATATGCATCAAATCCGCACTTCTCTGTCCCTGCAAATCAGTTACTTTTTCACTAAGGCGGGCTGCCTCCTCACGGAGTTTTTTATTCTCCTCCTCTAGTCTGTTCTGCTCATTTTTAGCTTGCTGTTAGCATTCTATCCATTCCTCAAGTAAGCAGCCAATAGCTACTGACTTCTGTATCTTTTTAAATTTCCTAGCTGACATCTTTGCCTGTGCAGTCTTCCAAAGGGCTTCCCCTACGGGTTTTCCCCTATCACTATTGTGACCAGCATACGCTCCGTATTGCGGCCACTTCGCTATTACGTATTTTTGGAGGAATCCTTTCCAATCAAAATAATCCGGGTCTCCAGGGTTTGGAGATTCCCTTTGCTTCGTCATCTTATCTCAGTAGCTACAAATTAACCCCTAAGTTCCTGTTCTCTCTGTACTTTGCCAATTCGGTTTGGCTCGAGTCTCCCGCTGATTCAACGGAGAGATTTATCCTCGAGCCCACCCAGGGACGCCAATTATGTTAACCGTGGCGTGGAGTCAACTCCCCCTTGTCCACAGCTACAGATACTTGGCTTAGTACAAAGAGGGGGAACTCAGTCCTTTCTTTAACTATCAATTTACTTTATTCACGTTGTTGTACAATGTAAGAATAAGGCTTATACACTTAGTTAGACAAAAACCTACAACTCCCCTGAGTTATACAGTTAATAACAAAACTAGCTAGAATCCATAAGCACACCCACTAGGTTCCTCTGACCTTTCCCTGTCCTCGTCACAGAATACAAAGGATATTACCCGAAAAAGGGAGTGTTAACGCTGGCCAGGCGTTCCATTCTCTCTCTCTTCTATGTCGTCGCCGCGTCGCTCACGCAGGGTCTTCCGCTTCCACGATGGTTAATCTCCGGAGTTTTCGCTGGCTCTATGCCCAAAAAGCTCTATTCTTATCCTGTTGCTTATCTCTCCAAATCTGAGCTGTGTCTTTCCAGTTGGTTTAAGTTTGCTCACCTCGTTCACAGCTTCTCTTAATTGGCCCAGGCCCAAAGACCCCGGTATCACACCGTGTCCAAATAAGGCCCTTTTCCTGTGTCCTGTTCTTTGTCTTGTCCCATAAAGTAATTAGTTCAAACTGGTTTTTACCAGCACAGGCCAGTGTCCGAGCTCCAGGTTACTACAGGTCAAACAATTCCAGCAGTTTGTAACTGATTCTGTATTTATTGCAGCCCCTGGCCAACACACTGTACTTAACTTCGTTCCCATTTAGAAAGTACCCCGCTCTACCCTTTTTTTGGTCCAAAATGGATAATCTCACACTTGCCCACATTGAAATCCATCTGCCATAGTTTTGCCCATTCACCTAGTCTGTCAATATCTCCTTGCAATTTTATGCTATCATCTAGACTGTCTACGATGCAGTCTAACTTTGTATCATCAGCAAATTTGGATATATGACTTACGATACCATCATCCAAGTCGTTAATGAATAATGTGAATAATTGAGGCCCCAACACAGATCCCTGCGGGACACCACTAGTCACATCCTGCCAATCGGAGTACTTAGCCATTGTCCCCACTCTCTGTCGCCTACCATTCAACCAGCTTCCTAACCATGTCAATAATTTGCCCTGAACTCCATGGGCTTCTACCTTAGTTAACAGTCTCTTATGTGGGACTTTATCAAATGCCTTCTGGAAGTCCATATAAATAACATCCATAGACATTCCTCTGTCCACTACCTTAGTCACCTCTTCAAAAAAAAGTCAATGAGATTTGTCAGGCACGACCTTCCCGTCATGAATCCATGCTGGCTGTCCCTGATTAACTGAAATTTTTCTAGGTGTTCAGTCACCCTATCCTTGATTATAGACTCCAGCAACTTCCCCACCACAGATGTCAGGCTAACTGGTCTGTAATTTCCTTGGTTCCCCCTTTCACCCTTTTTAAAAAGTGGAGTGACAAGTGCATCTTTCCAATCCAGAGGGACCACTCCTGAATCTAGGGAACTCTGAAAGACTATAGCTAGGGCATCTACAATGTGCTCCCCTACTTCGTTTAACACCCTCGGATGGAAACCGTCAGGTCCTGGGGATTTCTCACTCTTTAGTTCCATTAATTTCCTTGTTACTGATGTTTTACTTAGGTTAATTGTATTAAGTCCCTGTCCCCTATCGGCTATTAATTTTTTCGGGACTTCCAGCAAGTTGTCCTCCTTTTTCAACTGTAAAAACTGAGGCAAAGTAATTGTTCAACATGTCTGCCATTTCCCCATTATCAATGACAATATCTCCATTCTCAGCTTTTAGTGGGCCTACATTGCTCTTGACCACCCGCTTTCCCTTTATGTAACTATAAAATTTCTTCTTATTGATTTGTTTGTTATATTATCTTTTTGAAGGATTTTTTTGTTTCATTCCGACATTACCTGATTGGTGGTTTTACTTCATCGGTTCATGCATGATGCCTTCGGCTATTTGTTTCACTATTTGTATCTGTCAAAAAAGAAAGAAAATATAGTCAGCAATGAAAAATCAGGGCTCTGAAGAAAGGTTACACCAAAATGGTAACCTGTCTTTTCTCTTTACAAATGCTGACTGACCTGTGTATTTCCAACTTTTTCTCTATTAAATCAATCTTGCAGTTCTCACTGGGGCCCAGTGCACACTTTCAACTTGTTTTTCTGGTACTAGAGGGCTGAAGAAGTCCTCTTAAGCTGCTTCTGTGGGTCCTTGGAACTTTGCTGGAGAGAGAGAGAAAGACAGGGAGAGAGCAGTGCTTTCTTCTTGAAGTTCAATTGCAGTCTTCCCAAACCTTTTTGTGAGGCACAATTCACTCAATTCCCAGGTTGGCCAGCAGATTAGTCATGTGACCAGCTCTTTGTTTGAAACAGTTTCGACTGCAACAGTTGTTAATTCTTCAAAGCTTACTAAATACACTCGGTTGGCGGGTGGGTGGGGGGGACACGGGGGTGGAGCGCTGGCTCTTACACACACACTAACTCTCAATGTCTTTTGGTCATCACTATTGACAGACCCGTCTTGCTAATTGAATCAGTGAGCACTCCCATTTTCTCTCTATTCAACTGTCTGTCAGAATGCAAATGTGCAGCCATGTCTTCAGCCATTCATCTCTGTAGTCTTTTTAAACAAATGTCCAGTAAAAGTTCAAATAGTATTCCATATGATGAAATTAATCTGTTTCCATTTGCCAGGTGTGGTGTCTGTCACAATACGGACTGTGCTTGTATTTCAGGGAGAGATATAGCAAAATAGGTCCCACTTTTAAACCAGAATAAATCTTCCTTTAGTTCTGAAAGGTCTGATTGTCATGTTTAGTAAAGTAGTTTTTGCTCAGAGGTGAAAAAGAAATAAAATTGTGGCTTGCTGAACTTGATCACACAGTAATTTTTGATAAACAGAACAAAGTAAAAATAACAAAGACAAACACACAACCAGGCTTCGGAGGGAGTACAAAGAGAATGAAAGGTCACAGACCTGAAATGTTAACTCTGCTTCTCTCTCCACAGATGCTGCCTGACCTGCTGAATATTTCTAGCATTTTCTGCTTTTATTACAAATTTAGCCTGAACAGCTCTACATTGAAAAGAAAGGTATTTTTAAGTTGGTGCAAGAGTCTCATTTATTCTCATAAGTGATGATTCTTGTCGTCAGACTTAAACCATACTGCAGGTTATGTATTCTACAGAGAAGGCCCTCTCATCATTCCTCACAAGGTTCAGGTGCTATTTTTAAGGGGTAAAACCATTGTGCTTCAAGGAACCTCCAAGGAAAACTCTGTATGGAGGACACAAAACTTTGCGACTATTATCAGAAATGGATAGAAGAGTGAGCACAAACACTCATTGATGAAACTAGTAAAAATGTAAAAAGGAACTTTTACTGTCAGTTTTTTAATATTTAATATAAGTTAAATACAGTGCAAAGGAAGAGGTTTATAATGTTTCCAAGTGAGTAGTAAGCCTGAGGATTGGGAGGATTTCAGAATTCAACAAAGGATGACCAACAGCTTGATAAAGAGAGAAAATAGAATATCAGTAAACGAGCAAGAGTTATAAACATAGGTATGTAAAAGGGAAGAGATTAGCAAAAGTAAACACGGATCCCTTACAGGTTGAGAAAGGAGAAATTATAATAGGGAAAAAGGAAATGCAGACATTAACCAAATACTTTGTACCTGTCTTCACAACAGAAGACACAAAAAGCATTCCGGAAATAGTGGAGAATCAAAGATCCAGTGGAAATGAGGAACTTGGGGATATAAAGAAGTAGTGCTGGAGAAATTAATGGGGCTTAAAGTTGCCAATCCCCTGGACCTGATGGCCTGCGTCCTAGGATTTTACAAAGATAGTGCTTGCATGGTTTTGGATCTTCCAGAATTCCCTATATTTTAGAACATACTCCATGGATTAGAAGGTCCCAAACATAACCCCACTATTCAAGAAAGGAAGGAGAGAGAAAACACAGAACTATAAGCCAGTTAGCCTGATAGCAATATAGGGAAAATGCTAGAAACTATTATTAGGGATGTGGTAATAGAGCACTTAGAAAATCATATGATTCAACAAGGATTTATGAAAGGAAAATCGTGTTTGACAAATTAGTTTTTTGAGGTTGTAATTGGAAGGGTAGATAAGGGAAACCAGTGATTTTTTGGGGATTTCCAAAAAGCATTCATTAAAGTGCCGCACAAGAGGTTATTAAACAAAATTAGGGCTAATGGGATTGGGGACAATATATTAGCATGGATTGAGGATTGAACAGACAGAAAATACAGAATAAGAATATACAGATTATTTTCAGGTTGGCAGTCTGTAACTAGCTGGGTACCACAAGGATTGGTGCTTGGGCCTCAGCTATCTTCAATAATTCACTTGGTTACGACTTAGATAAGGGGACTGAGTATAATGTTACAAGTCTGCTGACAATACTAAGTTAGGTGGGAAAGTCAACTGCGAGGAGGATGCAAAGAGGCTGCAAAGGAGTCAGGTTGAATTAGTGGGCAAGAATGGGCCAGATGGAATATCGTGTGGGTACTTGTGAAGTTATCCATTTTTGAAGGAAAAATAGAAAAGCAGAATATTTTTTAAATGGTTAGAGACTGAATGTTGGCATTCAGAGGGACCTGGGTGTCCTTGTACATGAATCACAGAAAGTTAACATGCAGGTACAGCAAGCAATTAGTAAAGCAAATTGTATGTTGACCTTTATTACAAAGGGATTAGGGTGTAAGAGTAAAACAATCTTACTGAAATTGTATAGGGCCTTGGTGAGACAACATCTGTAGTACTGTGCTGCGCTTTGACCTTGCCTAAGGAAGGATCTGCACGCCTTGAAGGGAGTGCAACCAAGGGTCACTGGACTGATTCCTGGAATGAGGGGATTGTCCTATGAGGAGAGAATGAGCAGACTGTGACTATATTCCGTGGAATTTAGAAGAATGAAAGTTGATCTCCTGGAAACATATCCAATTCTTAAAGGGCTAGATAGCGTTGATGCTCTCAGAATGTTTCCCCCAGCTGGGGAGTCTAGAACTAGGGGTCACACTCTCAGAATAAAGGGTCAACCATTTAGGACTGAGATGAGAGAAATTTCTTCACTCAAAGGGTTGTGGTTCTTTGGAATGCTGTACCCCAAAGAGGTGTGGATGGTCAGAACATATTCGAGACAGAGATCAATAGATTTTTGGGTACTAAGTAAATGAAGAGATATGGGGAGAATATGGGACGGGTGGAGTTGAGGTAGAAGATCAACCATGATTGTATTGAATGGCGGTGCAGGTTCAAATGGCCTACCCTGCTGCAATGCAGGTTGTTGTTGAGATCGCTGTGCTTCTCCAATTCTGGTCTCTTGTGCATCCAAATTTTAATCACTCCAACCCTGGCAGCTGCGTCTTCAGCTGCCAATACCCTAAGTTCTGGAATTCTTTCCCTAACGCTCTCCACTTCTCTACATCTTGCTCCTCCTTCAAGACACCTCTTAAAACCTACCATTTTTACCTATTGTAATATCTCCTGATTTGGCTAGGTGCCAAATTTTGTTAGGGCATTCCACAGGAGTGTTATCTATGATTATTTTCCGAAGCAAGTTTTTGTTCATTCTCTTTTGTTCTTTTGTTTGAACAGTTTCTGATATCAACAAGGGTACCAGCTTGAATATATTACTGAGGCTCAAAATGTTGATGAAAAAACGCATTTTACCTCAGTTCAAGCTATTATTCATAGTATTTTTCTTACTGATGTAAAAGTTGCAGTCATAGAGCCACCAAATGTTCCTTTATTTTGGCTGTACAACATACAGAATCTAATGCATACCATAAGACATGTTGAAACAGGTGTTCAAGTTTTCTACTGGTGTAAGTTCAGTTGCTCGACGAGTTCAAAGCAACCTATTCTCAATTGGTATTGAGCCTTTCGATATACAAACCTGGCTGGCCTAAATGCAGTACAATATATAATGCTGTCTCTGTTACAGTAGGCAGGTGATAATGTACATAAAATTTCAGGTACTCAAGCCTCTTGCAAGCTCAAAGTGGCACAGTACATGCAACAAGATTATGCTCTTATTTACCCTATGAATACCAGAATTGGGTAAAAGCCCAATCCTACAGGGACACGTCGATCAAATGTCTTTGAAACTCGAGTTTTTCCCACTCTTAGCATTGCAATTTGTTAGTTTATGTGAATATTTTAGTAAAAATTAGTTTGGACAGACCAACCCTTTTCTGATTATCAGCAGAGCTGACCCTGTAAGGAGAGACACTTGATTAATGTGTCCCTGTAAGATTAGTCTTTTATCCAATTCTGGTATTCAGTGGGTAAATAAGACCACAGTGTCTTTGCATGTGCTGTATCACTTGAAGCATTCAAGAGGCTAGAGTACCTGAAAGTGAATGTGTATTATCACTTATCTAGTATAAAGAGAAGGCATTATTTAATGCAGTACATCTATGCCAGTCAGGTTGGTAGAAAAAAAGTATGCAGCCGCCTTTACTATAACTGTACTTTAGCAATGACACAAGTATGCTAATCGATATTGTCAGGTTCCATAACTAGTTGAAGCCAAGATCTCTGATGTCATCAGCACTCACTGTTCAAACAAAAATAAATCAATAAAGAGACCACAGACTCCACACTGTAAACAGTCACTGAGCCTTGTCGCACCGAACTCAGTTGCAAAAGCTTTAAGGGATCAACTCCCTGACAGGGCTGAAGCCTCATAAGAGGGAGGTTCAAAACTTATGAAGCAGTGACAGCAACCTCCACTACATCACAGATTGTTATCTAGTGCACAGTGATTTTACAAATTCACATGATTGGCTAATGTAAGTGCAGGTAGAGACCTGCTCGGGTATGAGATTGAAACCCGACAGACCCGACCCGACCACATCCAACCCGAACCCGACCCAAGCCTGAGTCCTTTGATTTTTTTTCCGGCACCCGACCCGAACCCCGTAATAAAGTTAATTATATCAAACATACCTTGTCCAAGTGTTATGATCCTCCGTTCCAGCAGCAGGCTATTCCTGCAGAATCGTGCAGAAGTTCCCTCCCTGAGCAAAGCAGCATTGTGTCGACGTCCAGCCTGACCCAACCTGAGCCCGAATGCCGGACCCGGAAGAGAGACCCGACCTGACCCGAACCCGACCCGTCGTTGGGTTGGGTAGCCAGTCTTTAAGTGCAGGCACTATTTCCCATGCACGTTTTGTAACAATGATCGAGCAGTAGCTCCCCACCCCCATTTTGTAGCATGTTCTCTCCATCATTGACAGCATAAAAGAAAATCCACACAACTCACCAAAACTTCTGGAATCCAAATGCAACTTGTTAACTTCACACAACGATCTAAACTCAAATTGCTTGCCATTAGGAGGCTGTGCTAGCCCTGGGGAGTGGTGATTTATGGGAGTCTGTACCAGCAAACATTATATTCATGGGATAGATGCAGATACTTGGGTGAAAATACCATCATCATTGTGTTCCCTCCTTATAACAGAAAAGTTTGTATATACCAGCAACAAAGAAATGCAACTAGAGGAAGAACATTCTGGGCCCATAATTAACTCCAAGGTATGTTAGAAGCAGGGGTGAGGGTGGTCCTATATCACATGTGAAACTCAGAAGTAAGTTCAATGCCTCTGTTAGTGGCATTTTAATGCAAGCAGCTGATTATCATTTTTTTTCTGGGTTTGACATCAGTTGCACGTCAGCAGGCATGATGAAATTTCAGCTCCAGTATTTAAAGTGACAACACGAGGATGGAGTTTCGAGGTGGCAGCAACAGAAGACAAGGTGCGACAATGGACTTAGGATGCTCAAATGCTGCATTCCACTTCAATGAAGCCACCCCTGATGTAATACTGGAGGCTGTGAGGAGTTGGAGAGAGATACTCTTCAACAATGGGTGGAAGAAACCTGCTGCTGCAACAAGGAAGGCATGGCTGGAAGTGTCCAAGAGGTCAGAAGCAGGAGCATTATGCCACACTCCTGGATTCAGTGCAAGTAGTTCCTTAATGATCTAACCAGGTCAGGAAAATTGAGCATAATTATACATTCACCTACATCCTGCTGCCACCTTGCCCTTTTGCCTTGTTAAGCCTACTCTATCGCATCACTCCTCATACCCACTTACCTTGCAAGCACACTCATCCTTCTCTTTCTGTGCACTTCCTGACATCCCCATCTATCCATCCACCACTGATGCTCACCCTCATCCATATGTAATTCCATGCCTCTCCCTGATAGTCACCCTCAACAAATGCACTGCATCCATGAGCACATGCCATGACAGTTTGTTATCTTGAGTATTGCTGAAAATAGAGACATGTTGTCGAAACACTTATCAGGACAATCCGCAAGAATAACCAATGTAAGGGAAAACAACAACTTATACTGCATGAGAAGAGAGTGCTGGTTGTTTGGCAGGTGAACTCTGGTAGAGGTGTTGCCATGGAGAATGCACCAGTTTACGGTGACTGACAGTTAACTGCTAAGCTTTGTTAGAAATTTAAACCAGGCAGCTTGACTCTGATTGGTCAAGGTATTACCCTGAGAAATGAACTAGCGAATGGCTGTCACTTATTTTGTTCAGCTGGAACAGGTGCAATGTTTGTACATATTCTTTCTATCTGCAAAGAACAGGGCCCTGTGTATTAATATATGTGTATTTATGTGTACGCGCAAATGCACCACACTGCAAGCCCTTCTCACAATCTTAAATTGGTTGTCAGCATAATTCTTAGCACACTGTTGATTATTTAGCAAATGTTGTCTAATCGTGGAATCACATGTAATGTTGGACACTATGTTTTGAGTTTTGCAAGCATGGCTGGTTGGGTACAGCCTGTACCTTGCCTGTTGCAAACAGCAGAAGGGACATGTTGTTTGATATGATCCACCAATCTTTGGGGCGTATGGCCTATATACCTAGCATCACAGTGGCATTGAAATTCATATAGTCACATTACTCATTTGTGCGATAGGCAGGACATCTTTTTGGCTTGATGGCAGCATCCTGTTAGTGGCGAACACCATACAGCTAGCTTCACCTGTTGCTCAAATTTTTGGGATACATTACCCTTTCAGGGCAATTTGAGGTAGACTGGGCACTTTTCAGGGCCAAGAACGATGGGCTTAGGCCCATCCGTAAGTTTGCACGATAAACAGTGAGAAATGATCTGATCAGGGTAGCCATTGTCTCGCAGGATGTCTTTGATTCGCCCTATTTCAGCATCAAGCTTGCATGGTGAGCAAATGGCTTGGACCCTATTTACAAGGTTGCCAATAAGGCCAATCTTATAGCGCATGGAACTGTAACTAAATAAAATAAAAATAAAACAAAAAAGAATCCCAACGCATGTATTGACCAGTGAACTGGTGCATTCTCCATGGCAACACCTCTACCAATCAGAGTTCACTTGCCAACCAGTCTGCACTCTCTTATCATGCAGTATAAGTTGTTGTTTTCCCTTACATTGGTTATTCTTGCGGATTGTCCTGATAAGTACAAGACAAAAATCTTTGACAACTTGTCTCTATTTTCAGCAAAACTCAAGTTCTGTACTACTAAACGACTAGTCTCTTATCTGTTCCCAGATAACAACTGCCACTGAGAGGTCAATGGCTTTTTGGTGTCTCTTCCCATTGGAGCTGCGGAGATGGGAACATTCCAGCTATCTTCACATGTTCAGCAGTCCATGGACCTCGCAGACAATGAATCCTCAGTGGAACTGATTGCTTTTAAGGTTGCACTGTCAAAGAAATAATGTTTACCATGCACACGTTCAGATATTTATACTTTAGTGGGTCCAGTTGGACAGATAGTTGGTCAATGAAAAGGAGAATCATTCAGCAGCAGCAGAGAATGTGCGATGTACTAACCCAGTCTTTCAAGCACACTGAACATGATTGCAGAGAGAATGGAGCAGTAGGAAAGCACAGAGAGGACATGAACAAATATTGGCAAGAAAAATCAAGGAAGACCCAAAGATGTTTTATAAATACATAAAGAGCAAGAGGATAACTAAGGAAAGTGTAGGGCTCATTAGAGACCAAAAAAGTAACTTGTGTGGCATTGCAAGACATGGGCGCAGTTCTTAATGAGTACTTTATGTCTGTTTTCACAAAAGAGGGGGACTAAGCAGACATTGTAATTAACGAGGAACAGTGTGAAATATTGGATGGGCTAAACATAGTGAGGAAGGAAATGTTAAGATGTTTAGTATCCTTGAAAGTGTCTATAACAGCAGACCCAGACAAATGTATCCCAGCCTGCTAAGAGAAGCAAGGGAAGAAATAGTAGTGGCTCTGACCATCATTTTCCAATCCTCTTTGGCTACAGGATTGGTGCTAGAGGATGGCTAATTTACCATTGTTTAAAAAGACAGGAAGGGATAACCCGAGTAATTACAGGCCAGTCAGCCCAACCTTCGTGGTGGGCAAGTTATTGGAAAAAATTCTGAGACACTGTATAAATTGGCAGTTAGAAGGCCCACATTAATTGAGGACAGTCAGCATGGTTTTGTTAAGGCAAGGTCATGTCTGACTAACCTGATTCAATTTTTGAGGAGGGAACAAGGAAGGTTAATGAATTTGATGTAGTGTGCATGGATTTTAGCAAGGCTTTTGACAAGGTCCACATGGTAGACTGGTCAGAAAATTAAAAGCTCATGGGATCCAAAGGAAAATGGCAAGTTGGATCCAAAATTGGTTCAGTGGTAGGAAGCAAAGGATACAGCAGGATATAGATCGGTTGGAGACTTGGGCGGAGAAATGGCAGATGGAGTTTAATCCGTACAAATGTGAGGTTATGTATTTTAGAAGCTCTAATGCAGGTAGGAGGTATACAGTAAATGGCAGAACCCTTAGGAGTATTGACAGGCAGAGAGATCTGGGCGTACAGGTCCACAGGTCACTGAAAGTGGCAATGCAGGTGGATAAGGTAGTCAAGAAGGCATACTGCATGCTTGCCTTCATCGGTCGAGGCACAGAGTATAAAAATTGGCAAGTCATGTTGCAGCTGTACAGAACCTTAGTTAGGCCACACTTAGAATATTGCGTGCAATTCTGGTCGCCACACTACCAGAAGGACGTGGAAGCTTTGGAGAGGGTACAGAGGAGGTTTACCAGGATGTTGCCTGGTCTGGAGGGCATTAGCTATGAGGAGAGGTTGGAAAAACTCGGATTATTTTCACTGGAACGACGGAGGTGGAGGGGTGACATGATAGAGGTTTACAAAGTTATGAGCGGCATGGGTAGAGTGGATAGTCAGAAGCTTTTTCCCAGGGTGGAAGAGTCAGTTACTGGGGGACATAGGTTTAAGGTGCGAGGGGCAAAGTTTAGAGGGGATGTGCAAGGCAAGTTTTTTACACAGAGGGTGGTGAGTGCCTGGAACTTGCTGCCAGGGGAGGTGGTGGAAGCAGATACGATAGCGACGTTTAAGAGACATCATGACAAATACATGAATAGGAAGGGAATAGAGGGATATGGACCCCGGAAGTGCAAAAGGTGTTAGTTTAGGCAGGCATCAAGATCGGCGCAGGCTTGGAGGGCCGAATGGCCTGTTCCTGTGCTGTACTGTTCTTTGTTCTTTTGTTCTTTGATAATGGTTGACGGGTGTTTTATGACTAGAAGGCTGGGTTAAATACTGGTTCTCTTGCTGTTTGTGGTCTGTATCAATGATTTAGATGTAAATGTAGGGGGCATGATTACGAAGTTTGCAGATGATACTGTCAGGCGAGCCCCCACCTGCCAAGACTGAGGCACACATTATTTCGCCACATGAACATTAAGACTTAAAATTGTGGCTGGGAAGAAAAGAGGGCCTTTGACAAGGAATTGCCAGGCCCCTCGCCGGAAAGACTTTTTTTGCATACAGGCAGACAGTGTTGGAACAAAGGACCCAGTCCCTGCTTCTTCAATACACAGAAGACCTGGTCAGGCCAGTTTAGTCACATGACTAACTGGCTGTTTGAATTTGAACTTGCTGAGAGACAGAACTCGGAAAGCTCTTTTCTCCTGGACTGAGAACACCTCTCTCCTGTCTGCTCCCATTTCTTTCTCACGGAACTTAAAACCATTGAAAACATATGAACCCCAAGAGAGAAGAGTCTCCTACAGTGAACAAGGTTTAAGAAGAACACTGGGTCCCAACAAAAAGCAAGACGATCTACAATCACGGACTACAGCGAGTTTGAAGCTCAGTAAAAACCCCTCTTCAGAGGTTGCCTCAAACCTCTTCATTTTATTCTTTTTCTCTTTTCTGTCCCTATTTGCATGTGCGTATTGCGTATGCATGCAAGCGTGGGGCGTGGCGTCTATCCATAGGCGTTAACCAAATTAGAGTTTAAGTTTAAGGTTTAATAAATTTCACTTTTCTTCTTTAAACCTGAGAAAACCTGGTTGTGCTCATTTCTTTGCCTTATAATTGGAAAGTGGTGAACAAGGATTCACCAAGGGGGAGCTCAAAACAAACTGTTAAGAAATATAAACCCTGTTACAATAAGACCAGATGATGACAAAAAAAAGACCCCTAGACACTTTTCCCACCTGGTCATAATACAAAAATTGACTGTGTGGATGATAGTGAGGAAGAAAACTGTAGGCTGCAGGAAGATACCAATGGACTGCTCAGGTGGACAGAAAAATGGCAAATGGAATTCAATCTGGAGAAGTGTGAGGTAATGCATTTGGGGAGGGCCAACAAGGCAAGGGAATACATAATAACTATGAGAAAAGTGTGGAGGAAATGAGGAAACTTGGAGTGCATTTCCACAGATCACTGAAGGTAGCAGGACAGGTAGATAAGGTGGTTAAGAAGGCATACGGAATACATTACTTTATTTGCTGAAGCATAGAGTATAAAAGAAGGGAGGTGATCCTAGAACTGTATAAAACACTAGTTAGACAGCAGCTAGAGTACTGCATACATTTCTGATCATCGCATTACAGGAAGGTTGTAATTGTGCTAGAGAGGGTACAGAGGAGATTTACAAGGATATTGCCAAGAATGGAGAACTTCAGTTACGAGGAAAGGTTGGATAGGTTGGGGTTGTTTTCAACAGAGGAGGCTGAGGGGAGATTTACTTGAGGTGTTAAAATTATGAGGGGCTGAGATAGAGTAGATAGGAAGGACCTAGTTCCATAAGCAGAGAGGTTAATAAACAGGGGAGAAAGATTTAAAGTAATAAGTAGAAGGATTAGAGGGGGAGTTCAGGAGTAAGTATTTCACCCAGAGGATGGTGGGGGTCTGGAACTCACTGCCTGAAAGGGTGGTAGAGGTAGAAACCCTCATCACATTTAAAAAATACTCGAATATGCACTAGAGGAGCAATAACCTCCAGGGCTACGGGCCAAGAGCTGGAAAGTGGGATTAGGCTAGATAAATCTTTCTCTACCTGCATGAACACAATAGGCCGAATGGCCTCCTTAGGTAAAGGCCTGCTCGGGTATGAAATTGAAACCCGACCCGGGCCCAAGTCCTTTGATTCTTTTTCTGCGCCCAACCTGACCCGACCCCCGTAATAAAGTTAACTATATCAAACATACCTTGTCCAAATGTTGTGATCCTCTGTTCTGGCAGCAGGCTATTCCTGCAGAATCATGCAAAAGTTCCCTCCCTGAGTAAGGCAGCCCTGTGTCCACATCCAACCCGACCCGAGCCCGAATGCCGGAACCAGAAGAGTGACCCGACCCGAACCCGACATGTCGTCAGGTCTGGTCGGGTTCATGTCAGGTAGCCAGGCTTTATCCTTAGGTGCCATAAATTTTTCTATGTTTTCACCTCAAATATGAGCATTTTGCAACAGTGTCCTCTTGCATGGCTAGAGTGACCAACTGCATGGAACATCAAACACAGCTATCAAATGAGTCCATTCTCGCCTTGACCATGGCCATGCACACTCTGGATGCCAGTATGTTTGCCAGCTTAAGTAGGATGACAGCTACCTTAACATTGGCCTTTGATCTGCACCAAATTGCTCTCCAGCAGAGTGGTAGCAGTGATGTGTGGCTAGCTCATAAGAGGGATGATGCTGTAAGAGAACATGGAAGTTGGGAGTCCACTCCAGGCGCCTTCCTTCTCGCTGTACCAAACTTGACAACCCTCCGCTGCAGCGAGTACCTGTCCTGCTGCCTTGTATTCCAGGGACCACAATGCTCCTGCGCAACTGGAGGAGTCTTTGGCGGAGCCCTCTCAGGCTTCAAAACGCAGAGGTCGCTGACCAAGAGCATCTCTGCAGCCAGAGCAGGGATCGAAGCAGCCTCCCTCTATCTTTGCTGACACCACAAGGAATGCACCATGTAGGAACTGTACGAAAAAGAAGAGTAAAGCCTTGTAATTTCACAATAGTATGCACATGTGTTTATAAGAAAATGTTATATTGTGAAGATTCCATTCTTTAGTAGAATTATATAAATTTTATTAGTTTGCGTTAAAGGCCAGCTCCCCGACCCAAACCCAACAACATGTGTCGGGTCAGATCACACTTCCGGGTCCGGCATTCGGGCTTGGGTCAGGCCAGGGTGGGCATACTCTATCACAAACTCAGGTAAGTGGCTCTCATGTTAATGTAATTTTTGGACTAGAAAGGTGGTTTTGTTCGTTATTTTAAGCTTGTGCAGATCAGCAACAAAGTGAAAAACGGAAGGTATGTTAACTGATGGTCGGGTCGGGCACGGGAAAAAATGGAAGGACTCGGGCCGGCTCGGGCTTGGATGTGGTTCTGTCGGGCTCGGGTCAGGTTTCATTTGCCGGCCTTTAGTTTGCATCAGTTTCTCATTTGGTCCATTCTTGGTTGCTGGGTGTCAATCACCTTTTAACTTGCTTGATAATGAACAGGAAGACTTGAATTGATGGGGATCAATAGGGGATGTTAAGAGGTTGCTTGGTTGTTTGCAGGACTGCTGAGTAGCATAGAAGGCTGTGAGAAGAGTAGCCATTGCAAGTATTTTTTTATTTGTTATTGTAGTGCATCTTTCGCATGCGAATGGCTTGTTCAATCACACATCTGGTGGGCATGTGGCATTCATTGTAGTGCTATTGGACTTCATTGGTCATTTTTCTGACAAATGTCATCAGCCAAGTTTGAAGTTTGTCTCCTAGCAGCCATCCGTTAGTATTTTTACAGGTCCAAAGAGTACAGGGAGTTTGGACTGCCAAGGGTGTGAATCATGGTAGCAAACCCAAACACCCATTGATTCTGACTGGCATTGAAGGAGAAAGTTCACATAAATTGCTGGCCCAGCAAAGATACCATCAGACACCTGTGTTATGGATTTGTGGCTCATCGACTGTGAAATCCTGGATATGTCTCAAGCAGAGCCCTGGAAAGATCCAGAGGCAAAGATTTGAGGGTGGTGGCCACTTGACAGCCACTGGTAATGTATGGCCATCAGGTCCAGCAGGGAGCATGTCTTCTAGGAAGCTACAGATGTCTGCCACCACCTGACACAACAATCTGAGGCTCCTGAAGCACTGGTTTTCGGACATGTTAAAAACTCAGTCTCTCCTTGTACACCCTGTGTTGAGAATCGTGCCTTCTGCAAGCTGTACCTCTCTGCTGCTCCACTGACTGATGTTTAGCTGCAGGTCTCTTAACAGTAGCATGCTGCTGTTGCTGCCAGTGCTGGTCATATTGCTCCTGTTCCAAGGTCCAATCTAAGGTAGTCATATTGCCACTTATCCTGATGTGATTCAAAAAACCTCCAACGTGTAGAAAATAAATTCTCAGCTAAAGTATTATGAACAAACTGTTTCCCACTAGTAGGTAACAAAGCAGCCCTGACTACTGAGTATTTATTGTGGTATTCCATAAGAACATAAGAAACAGGAGCAGCAGTAGTCCATTTGGCCCTTCGAGCCTGCTTTGCTGTTGTGTAAAATCATGGCTGGTCTTCTGATCAACTTCACCTTCCCACATTATCCCCATAACCCTTAATTCCATTAGTACCCAAAAATCTGTCAACCTCTATCTTTAATATACTCAACAACTGAGCATCCACAGCTCCCAAGGCAGAGAATTCCATAGATTCACAACCCTTTGAGTGAAGAAACTTCTCCTCATCTCAATCCTAAATGACTGATCCCTTATTTTGAGACTGTGACCCCATGTTCTATGATTCCCAGCCAGGAGAAACATTTTCTCGGCATCTAGCCTCAAGAATTGTATTTGTTTCAATTAGATCACCTCTCATTCTTCTGAACTCCAGTGAATATAGGCCTAGTCTACTCAATCTCTCCTCATAGGAAAATCCCCTCATCCCAGCAACCATTCTAATGAACAACGACCTGCCATGAAATCCTGAGCCTCCTCAGACACTGGTGCTCACACATAACAAGAGAGCTCATCCTCTGTCGACCCTGTGTTGTGGGTCTCAACATGAAGCAACATTACTGCATCCATTCCCTCTGCCCTGTGGAACGGCATGTGGCTCAAGCTGGTTCTGCTGTTGGTGTTGGGGTTGCTGCTCCTTTTGTTCTTCATCAGAGGTAGAGCAAGGTAGAGCCACATAAGCTGCTCCCTTGCCATAGTGAAGGCTGACCGCAGGAAAGTACAGTTCAAGGTGAGTGAAGTACAAGACAGATGAACTGACTTCCAAGACATTGGCACTCACCTGTCAAGCAGTGAAAGCACACTGTCAAAAGAAGTGCTGAGAACACCAGCTTCTCACATGGGCGTGGCTGAAGCTGTTCAGTTTCACTGTCCAAAGCCTTCCTAGCCTGTCAGTTTCACTGAAACCCTCCCTGCTGTGCACTCACCTGGTTGACCCTGGCAAGTTGCTGACATCTCAGGGAATAGGTGCGCTGGCTGTTAGAGCAAGAATGGTGGTTTAAAACAGCAGTTAACAAGCTATTTGAATATTTTAATGAGTTAACCAACAGCTCCAAGTGGGTTCCCAGCTTGCCTGCCCAGGTGAAACCCAAGAAGTCGGCAGGATGATGTCAGGATCCCGACCCAACATCACTTTTAGGGGAGTGAAGACAGGAGAACTCCCTGCACAAACGCGAACCCACCTTCCTTTGGCAGTTAAAATTCCCCATGGCTACAACAAAATCAGAGCTGGGAATTAAATATTGCAGGTATAACGGGCTGGATTTTATAGGGTTTCTGACGTTGGGAACGGTGGCGGGGTGGGGGACGTGAAGATCGCAACAGATGAGGCCTGCCACCAACGCCAGCAGGGCCTGTCCCAATCTTGGCGGAGGCGGTGAGACCTCGTGGTGGTCCCCCCACCGCTTGGCAACGGGATCCGTCTTACAATATGCAGATAGGGTATTTACCATACATTAATATGCAGGCTGCAGCGATTCAGGCAGCGGGTTGAGATTTTCATTCGGATGTGCGGCACTCACGTGCCTTCACGTTCCCATGAGTGAAAAGCTGGCGGCAACAAAGCATCAGTCCTTGGAGCAGGTGAAGGTGGGTGGGGGTCTGCAGTGACCAGGACATAACTC